>NC_133363.1:57361949-57381467 GCF_049309525.1 Garra rufa
GATTTAGAAGTCGAAGGAGAAAATAAGATGGGAGTTTTTTGACATACCCTAACTGTCTTGAACCGGAATACACAGACTTTGCACAGAGCTAGACAAAATGAGCATTTGAGGTTAAAAAGTATATAAATTGCCATTTTCTTTTAGAAAACAACCAATAGTTTCACAAGATAAGACCCTTCTTCCTTAGCTGGGATCGCTTAGAGCCCTTTGAAGCTGTGTTTAAACTGCCTTTTAGAAGTTTAAACTCGGGGGCACCATAGAAGCCCATTATATGGAGGGAAATCCTGAAACGTTTTCCTCAAAAAAAACTTAATTTCTTTATGACTGAAGAAAGAAAGACAGGAACATCTTGGATGTCAAGGAGGTGAGTAAATGATCTAAACATTTTTGTTCTGGAATTGAACTTCTCCTTTAAACTGTGTCAAAATTTGATTAATTTTACTGGCTTTTTATCAATTTTTACAAAATGTTTTGATATGTCACAGTTAACTTTATTTTGCTATCCTCACTTACATAAATTAACTACAGTGTTCTGCACCCACCAGTGTCTGAATAATTTTAGGTTTGACTGTACATCATTGATCACTCATTGGTATGGTCTGATTGCTCAGTCAACTTGTTTCAAACACTGATTGGCTCTCGTGACTCACCGGACACTACTGTTTCTGCGGTGATGTGTGGCAGGCGTGGGCTGCAGTGAACTGGTTGCATCGAGGAAAACCGTTTCTGGATTCAGGTCCACTTCTGTAGGACTAACCATTATCTTAGCAGCGGACAATAAAGCTGTTTTGCCTTTATTATAGTTTTCCAACACCTGCAGGACAGAGAAGAAAACAGAAAACAAGACAGATGATAAAAACTACTAATGAGAATGAAAATATACATGAATATATGAATGAATTGAAAGAAATAAGCAGGTCTCACAGCCTACTTGAAATTGTGAAAAATGTTATTTATATATTATATCAAGACGAAACGCACCTCAATACATTTTTAGAAAGAGAAGCACAATTTCAAGAAACATTTTTTTATCACATATTCATTTTTTTTGCAGATTGAAGCATTTTCTTTGAACAAAATCAACAAAATAAATAACTAAATAACATACTAGGAATATTTAATGCTTTAGATTTTAAATCTAAAAACCTTTTATCTTGCAAGCCAAGTGTAACTGAGCCACCTTGCATAAGAATATTTCATAATTTCAGACGCAATTACACAATGACATAAAATGACCTGTATTATGTGCATGATGACAGAAATCCTGCAGGACAATCAACAAGGATAAAGTTGAGTCAAACAACAAAGGTAAAATTACACAGTCATGAGATGATAATGCGGTTTTCTTTATTAATGCATGTAAACATATGAGTATGGAGTTAGAGACAATAACCAATGATATCAGTAAATGGATGCAATGAAATGCAAAAGGAAGAAATTGTGTAAAACAATTATGTACATACATCATGCAAAATAATAATAATACAAACTACATACTACAAACAACAATGAAATAATTGCACAAAACAGTTAAAATAACTGAAACTATGACCTTCAGTCTGTTTGAGCATAGAAGTACAGATGGTTAGAGACAAAAATATCTATAAGTAAATAAAATAATTTTAAATGAACAGTAAACTGCATGTTAGGTAAACTGGTTAGTGAGTAAACATTATTTGTCCTTTTAGCACATTTTCTGCAGAATTTCACAGATTTTTCCCCAATAATAGTGCAAAAAATGTCCAAATTCCTCTATATAACACAAAAAAAGATATTTATCTTGTTGAAGAATATTAGGGCGAGTAAATGCTGACACAATGTCCACTGTTTCTTTAAATGCACCCTCCGAGGCAGAACTACCACCACCAACAAGCAGGGTAAACCAACGCTGATGCCCACCGCAAGAAGCACCACCTCTAAGAGTAAAACACCAAGAATAAAAGACCAGGTGACAAACGTAAGGCACACATAAACGAAGAGAAGTTGCGATGAAAATCCTGTTGCAAACTGCTAAAGCATAAACCAGACACCAAAACAGGAAGTTAAGAAGAGCTGATAGAGAGACCAGGAACCTGCAGAAAGGAAGAGAATGACACCACAGATGCCCAAAGCTCGAGCTGATGGATGTTTCTGGCAAAGATGAATAGAGATTATTAGCTGCAAAAGGAAGAAAGCACATGCATTTGGTTGTATAACATTGTGTAACATACACTGACATTTAAAAGTTTGAGGTCGGTAAGATTTTTTTATGTATTTGAAATAAGTCTTATGTTCTCCAAGGATGCATTTATTTCAGATCCACAGCTGTTTTTTCTTTCTTTTAGTGATAGTTGTTTAT
The DNA here is from genome assembly GCF_049309525.1 of Garra rufa. Lineage (NCBI taxonomy): Eukaryota > Metazoa > Chordata > Actinopteri > Cypriniformes > Cyprinidae > Garra > Garra rufa. The sequence continues at coordinate 57,364,288 of NC_133363.1, forward strand.
GAGTCCCTTGTTTGTCCTGAACAGTTAAACTGCCTCCTGTTCTTCAAAAAATCCTTAAGGTCCCAATTTTTGGTTTACAGCATTTTTGAGTATTTGAACCCTTTCAAACAATGTGTGAAAAGTCGGATCTCAAATCATACAGTCAGAGGACAACTGAGGGACTAAGACAAAATAAGTTAAATTTACTCTGAGCTTCAAATTCAAAAAGTTTACACCCCTGGCTCTTAATGCATGGTGTTTCCGTCTGAAGCATCAGTGAGCATTTGAACCTTAGTTGTCCTTAGTGTCAAAAGGTGGATCTTAAAATCAAATAAACAAAAATGCTGAAAAACCAAGGAATTTCTGCATCCTGAAGGATTTTTATGAAGAACAGCAGGCAGTTTAACCGTTTAGGACAAACAAAAGACTCAAAAAAAAAAAAAAAACAACAGTTAAAAAAATCAAGTGTATGTAAACTTTTGAACGGGGTCATTTTTATAAATTCAACTATTATTTTCTCTTGTGGACTAAGTGTAAATCTATTATGTGAAATGTCTTATTCAGGTCAGTACTAAATAAAAAAAATAATGTTGGTAAAATAATTAACATTTTCAAAATTATTTACTGCCTAATATGCTTCTTAATATAATGCAGAAACAATACTGTCACTTTTGATCAATTTAATGCATCCTTGTAGAATAAAATGACTAAAGGGATAGTTCATTACCTTTCTGGTTCTTAAATGTGTGTTGAAAGCTCTCGGATTGCATCAAAAATTTCTTAATTTGTCTTACAGAGATGAACAAAGGTCTTACAGGTTTGGAACGTCATGAGGGTAATTAATGACAGAATTTTCATTTTTAAGTCAATTATCCCTTTAATTTCTTTAAAATATATATATATATATATATATATATATATATATATTACTGACCCCAGACTTTTGATCAGTAGTGTATATCAGAGGCTTGAGATATAACATGTGGCACTAAAAGTGTTCTCTTCAGATCGGGCAGTTGAAGACCTCAATCTAGCCTGAGGAGAAGTTAAAGGTGAGTTATCAAAGTCTGATGGTTTTGCAGAATGGTTCTCTTTTGAGAGTTCAGCTGATGTGACTTTAGTCATTATGCCGTTTGAGGGGCTCTCCGAAACGTCTGGATTTATGCTGGTTTTTAACAGAAACTCTGGGGAAGAAGAAGAATCTGATGTGTTTGGAAATGGAGTGATACTTTGGGAAGCAGGAATGGATGCATCTGTCATTTTGGAAGATAAAGAATCATTAAAGGGGATGGTTGAGTCTTGAACAGATGAGGGCATTTCTAATGTTGGCAAGTCCAACTTTGTAGATGTCATTGTAATGTTCAACTGGTCAATGTTTTGGGGAGCACATGCAACTGTTGGGGATTCAGGCTGAAATGGACATGTTGATGGTTCTTGAAGGGCACAGAAATTGTCTCCTGGCTTTATATCTAAACTAATGGAAGATGTATCTATAGTAACAGACATTACAGCTGATAGGTTTGAGTTAAGAGTTTCTGTGTTAGTGTTCTGAGTGTTCGACTTGGAAATTCCTGGAAGACTGACAGCATTATTGAGCGATAAACCGTTCCTGTGAGTGTCTGAAACTCGTGGTTGGACAGAAACAGTTTGACTGGGAGTTTGAGAAGCTGCGCATGTTCCTGGAACTAATAAACATTCATCTGAACAGAGAGGCGTTAGAGAGGGATCTGGGATGCTAGCTCTCGGGCTTCCAACCTGTGCAGCAATCAGTTCTGAAATTAAATATGGGTTTTCCAGCACCTGTGAACACAAACCAACACATTACCATACAACAGACATATGAACAAAGAACACAATTTCAGAAGAAAACAGCCCAGTTTAAGAGCAACTAGATTTGCAGGAGAAGAAGTTACGCACCAATGGTATAATACTTTGGGTTAGGGCTCTGAACAAACCCCTAACCTTAGGTATGAGCAATAGTAACAGCAATAAGAAGAAGAAACAGCCATGCCAGAAATGCTTTTATGCTCGTGGAAGTCCGATGACGGCAGTTTCAGAGGGACAAAAACAAAGACAAACCCTTATATCCAGGAAAAAGAGACAAAGGACAAACTGTGGCTAAGATGTTGACACAGACCTGCAAAACATATACCTGGAGTCCATAGCAGCCCAAAAGCCTTATAAGCAATTGATTATTGATTCCCAATCCCCAAAGCCATTCCAATAACCAAGGCAGATCTAGGCACACTAGAATCCATTGGGCTGGACAATTTAGACTAATACTTTTATTGGCCAAGAATGCATTAAATTGATCACACACTGAGTGAAAAATGTATATATGTTTATTTTATTTTATTTATATTTTAACATTTTTAACCACACAGAGACTTGTTTTTTTGAGTGAAGATGCAAATAAATCATTGTTTTGATTTTAGAATCAACTGAATGAAATGGACAGTCTGAAATAATTTACAGAAATTAATCAAACTTGCCAACTCAAATTTTGTTACTAAAGTTTAATCAGAGGCATTATTAAAATATCTTTGTCTTAACGCTCTAATAATCATATAAAAGTCAAGAGCTAAGCAAGGATCGCAAAACTAGTCTAATGAGACAGTAACATTTTACAATAAGGTTCTTTAGTTAACTAGTTAACTACATTAGTTTACATGAACTAAGAATGAACAATGCTTCTACAGCATTTATTAATCTTAATGTTAATTTCAGCATTTACTAACGCATTATTAAAATCACAAGTGTGTTTGTTAACATTAGTTAATGCAATGTAAACTAACTAACATGAACAATAATAACAACGATTATATATTTTTTAGCTAACATTAACAAAGATTTAATAAATAGAGTAATAAATGTAATTGTTTGTTCATTTTAATAACTAATCTTAAGAAATGACACTTTATTGTAAAGTATTACGAGTCAGACTTTTAATCACAAATATTTTTACAATACAATCATTGCATTTATTTCGTAAATATTTGATATATTCTCCAGCCCTAGTGGAAAGTTTACCATTTTACTTAATATTATTATTGCATTTATATTGGATTGAATTCAGTGTTACTCAGATTTGCCCAGAATGGCATTTCATCAGCTACCCAATCACTGACTTTGCATTTGGCAAGAGTTAGACAGAAAAGCATGCACACAAACAAACACACACGCACAAACAAACACACACCTTGTTGAGGCCATCCATCACCACATGGGGCATGTGTTCATTCAGCATGGCTGGAGAAATGATGACCTCATCAAAGGCCTTGTTATCCCCCCACAGAGCGGAGTAAGTGGGCTCTTCCTGACCACAACTACAGAGAGAGAGAGAGAGAGACAGACAGTAAATGAAATCTCAGACTTAGAGTAAAACTATGAAGACTCAGATTAATGAGTCTACACAGAACTTTGACTCAGATAAATGCAGGATGTGACACATTCAAAATGCATTACTGGAAAGAAATAGTATTCATTACTGGAAATAGTCAAGTCAATAAAAAGGTCTCACTCCTTATAACAGCACTGAATGAAATAACAAAAGCCATTTCCAAACCTATGGAAGTCCACAGAGGCCATTATTGAAATCATGATTTGAAACAATTATATATTTTTTATTTCTTAAGATAAATTTCATATTCATATTATGGTATTGTGAGATTTTGATATCATTACATCCCTAGCTATTACACATCTCTGAATGAGTCCAGAATCTCCTGAAACAAGCAATCACATATATAAGCAGATGCATATGGAAAATAATGCGATCATCAACAATAAACAACATATAAATGAAAACTGTCTAAGGTTTCCCAGTGAAATGTCCATCTAGGAAGTGTTAAAAGACTGTGAAGCTTTGGGGGTGCTGATGGAATCGATTTACTCCATCTTTACTTTGATCATAATACTGAATATGATCCAGATGAAGTATTTGATAAAAACATGTTTTTTTGAGCTTTTTGCTCAAAATGTTGCTTTTTTATGAAACTTGTCTATATTCAAGTGTTGATTAATAAAAGAATGCTTGGTGCTAGAATCAAATGGATTTTGTTTAAAAGTAAAAGCTATGTTGTTTATTCTGATGTATTGCATGTTCAGATATCCATACTACAAAATGTTAATATTTTAATGAAAATTGTCAAAAATGCTGGTGGTCGCTGGAAACTTTTTTCAAAACTGCTTCCGGGGAAAGAGTGAAGCAATCATTACATTAGCAACATTTGCATATTTATAGACCTAATTTTTTAACAGACCCCCAACTGCCATCAAAAAAAGTAAAAGATGTATGACAAATAAAGAAATTAGTTGTTCTAAATTAGAGGAGGTTTCATTTTTAAAAAACTTACAGTGAAGAAATAAATGGGCTGGGCTGATTCCTCACCGTTCTCATGATCACTGAAACCCCACATGTTGAGATCGTGCATGAAGCCCCAGACCGAAGGAGATTGACAGTTATTTTGTCTTAACCAATCCCCTACTGATTTTGTACGTTTGTCCACTGACAAAAAAATGATCAGTGTGTCAGTTTATTTGAATAGTGTGAGACAGAATAACAACAACAAAAATTTCTGAAAAACATTTCAAAAAAGTTCTAAATTAATTTGCATTTTAATGAGTGAAATAAGTATTTGACCCCTTTGCAAAACCTTTGTTAGCAAGCACAGAGGTCAGACATTTATGGTAGTTGGCCACCAGGTTTACACATATCTCAGGAGGGATTTTGTCCCACTCCTCTTTGCAGATCCTTTCCAAGCCATTAAGATTTCGAGGCTGACGTCTGGCAACTCAAAACTTCAGCTCTCTCCACAGATTTTCTATGGGATTAAGATCTGGAGACCGGCTAGGCCACTCCAGGACCTTAATGTGCTTCTTCTTGAGCCACTGCTTTGTTGTCTAGGCCGTGTGTTTTGAGTCAAACCTATCCATGACCCATTTTTAATGCCCTGGATGCCTTCATTGCCCTGGCCCTGATGGTACATGGCCCATCCATCGTCCCTTTGATGTGCAGTTGTCCTGTCCCCTTAGCAGAAAAACACTTCAAAGCATAAGCGCTCCATGTTTGATGGTGGGGATGGTGTTCTTGGGGTCATAGGCAGCATTCCTTCTCCTCCAAACACGGTGCGTTGAGTTGATGCCAAAGAGCTCGATTTAGGGTCTCATCTGATCACAACACTTTCACCCAGTTCTCCTCTGAATCATTCAGATGTTCATTGGCAAACTTCAGACGGGCATGTACATGTGCTTTCTTGAGCAGGCGGACCTTGCAGGCACTGCAGGATTTCAGTCCTTCACAGCGTAGTGTGTTACAAACTGTACTAATTGTTTTCTTGGTGACTATGGTCCCAGCTGCCTTGGGATCATTGATAAGATCATTCTGTGTAGTTCTGGGCTGATTCCTCACCGTTCTCATGATCACTGAAACCCCACATGTTGAGATCTTGCATGAAGCACCAGACCGAAGGAGATTGACAGTTATTTTGTCTTTCTTCCATTTGCGAATAATCCCACCAACTGTTGTCACCTTCTCACCAAGCTGCTTGGCGATGGTCTTGTAGCCCATTCCAGCCTTGTGTAGGTCTACAATCTTGTCCCTGACATCCTTGGACAGCTCTTTGGTCTTGGCCATGGTGGAGAGTTTGGAATCTGATTGATTGATTGCTTCTGTGGACAGGTGTCTTTTATACAGGTAACAAGCTGAGATTAGGAGCACTCCCTTTAAGAGTTACCTGTGTAAAAGACACCTGGGAGCCAGAAATCTTGCTTATTGATAGGGGATCAAATACGTATTTCACTCATTAAAATGCAAATCAATTTATAACTTTGAAATGCGTTTTGTTGTTATTCTGTCTATCAATGTTCAAATAAACCTACCATTAAAATTAGACTGATCATTTCTTTGTCAGTGGACAAATATACAAAATCAGCAAGGGATCAAATAATTTTTTTCTCACTGCATATGTAAAGAACAAAACCTTTTTTGTAAATGCTCCAAGAGAAAAGGATTTTACAAATATTGATCTTACAAGTACTTACACTACTGTTCAAAAGTTGAAGTTAAGTAAGTTTTTCTTTTAAATAAATAAATAAATACTTCAGCAAGGATGCATTAAATGAATCAATAATGAAAGACTTGTACTCAGTACATATAAAGACAATTTTTGATTTTCTATACAAAGAAAAAAAAGCTTCAAAAGAGCAGCAAATCAGCATATTATAATGATTTCTGCAGGATAATGTGTATCTGAAGACTGGAGTAATGATGCTGAAAATTCAGCTTTGCATCACAGAAATAAATTAGATTTTAAAATATAGTCAAACAGAAAACAGCGTTCTGTGTTTTTCATTAAAAAAAAATATACAGCCTTGGTGCGCATAAAATACTTATTTCAAAAACTTCCTGAAACAAAACTTTTGAACAACAGTGTACATTTACATCATTTCCTACTGCTGAACTAACAAAGAAGGTTATCTAAAAAAAAGCAGAATCTCTAAAACTGGCATTTCACTGTGCCAGACATTTTAATATGGTACCTGCCACTGGAATGTACCCTGTATCTGAAGTGCACACAGCCATTTCCTTGTTCCATTAGTCCATTCAATTTACTTCCTCTCTACTCACCACATCTCAGGCGGGTGGTTGTGCACCACATGAATGACCCGTCCCGGTGGATACAGCGGTGTGGAGGCTGACAGGGCGATGCTCAGGTCACTGGGGTGAAGCCACAGACGAGAGTTAGAGGGGGTCACGCCCTGAGATACAGGGGCTTCGTCATCCATTGGCAGCTCTGATTTAGGGATGCACTTTGTTCCCCCAGCAATGATCCGCCACTGATGGAAACAGATAGAGAGGAACATACAGGATCTGTTCCAAAACCTAGTGAGCTGCCTACGCAGGCAGCATTTCAAGAATCAGTTCCTGCTGAGAGCAGCTAACCACCAAAGCAGGCAGCGTGATTATGCACATTAATAAGCAGAAATGCATCACACAGAGGCCAATTTTTTCACAAACTTCCTTAAAACTAAGCAGAGGCTGGCAGAAAATATAAGTGAGATATCAGACGCTGTCCATGATGCAAGCAGCATTAATCTGGCAATGGAGGTGTGTACGCTTTCATTTCTTGCATCATCTCAGCTGCACGTCAACGCAGTGTTGGATTTGATAGAAAGTCATTTATATGAGATAAATTGAGTTGGTGGCTACTTTTCCAGACAGCTGGTCTATTATAAGTTATGTAAGCCCTAACATAGAGTACACTTCTGTTCAAAGTTTGAGGTCAGATTCTTTTTGAAAGAAATTAAAGTAATAGTTCACCCAAAAATGAAAATGAAAATGTTCTCACCCTCAGGGCATAAAATATGTGGATGAGTTTCTAAATTCAACATTACATCACTTGCTCACCAATAAATCCTCTGCAGTGAATGGGTGCCGTCAGAATGAGAGTCCAAACAGCTGATAAAAACATCACTATAATCCACAAGTAATCCACACCACTCTAGTCCATCAGTTAACATCTTGTGAAGTAAAAAGCTGCATATTCGTAAGAAATAAATGTATCCATAAGGCATTTTAACTTCAAACAGTTGCTTCTGGCCAAAATACGCATCCATAATCTATAATAACGCTTACTCTAGTAAAAATCCCCTATTGTCTTCTACAACATATTTGTTTAAAAGTGTTTTGGATTGTTTTTGCTTGTAAACAGTGCTTGACCTGTGCATATTTCTCTCCTGATTCGGATCACACTACTTTTTAACTGGAGAAAGAAATATTTTGAATAGCGGACTCAATTTTAGTGTTTTAAGTTTGAAAAGTATAGATCAAACTGTTTTTCACAGACGTGCAGCTTTTCGCTTCACAAGACATTAAGGAGCAGGTTATATGAGTTTTCGAAAAATATCTTTTTTTTGTAACATAGTTATCCTTCAATGTAAACAGTCTGCAAAGTTATTAATCAAAAAAGTGCATGATAAAGATATCGTCTCTCAAAAGAGAGAGAGTGTGTTTACATCATGTCAAGAAGACGCTGTGTTCTGCACTGTGAAAGCAAGTTTGTTTTGCTTTTATTGCTGAAGGTTGATGGATATGAAGAATCAGTGGTTAAAATACATTTTTCCCTAAATACCACAGAAATACAATTTGAACCTTTTGATGTGTCTTCGTCATTTTACAGAGGACTGCGTGTACAGTTTAGCAGCTAAACTTTAGCTGTGGGCATGATTCACTTGCATAAGTGTTAAACAAAATGCTTTTATGTAATTATTTTAAGAACGGATTGGAGCACTATATTATTGTTTCATGTAAAATTGCTCAGGGTTGCCAGGTTTTCAAATTGCTACTTAAAACTAACCCAATCACGTTTCGAGGGGTGTCCCCCATTAAAAATCGCATTCTGGGGTGTAAAATACACACTTTTTGTCGGGGTTCCCCTGGTAAATTTGCATTCCAGAGGCTAATTATGACGTTAGTGGGGTCGTTTCAACCCGCGACATCAAAAACAACCACAGATTTGGCAACATAGATGGTAGCACTCACTAACTTGCTCAAGTACTTCTCTCTGTGCCAATCACAACAGGATTGGCCAGCTGACCAATCAGAGCAGAGTAGGCTTATGGAAGGGAGGGGTTTACAGACATTACGCTCAAAGCTGCTTTGAACGAACTTTTTCAAAATCATATTTCAAAAACATATGACTTGCTCTTAATTGATGGACTGGAGTGGTGTGGATTATTGTGATGTTTTTTAGCTCTTTGGACTCTCATTGTGACGGCACCCATTCACTGCAAAGGATCCATTGGCGAGAAAGTGACACAATGGTAAATTACTTCAAATCTGTTGGGTGAACTAGTGCTTTAATTTCTTAAAAAACAAACAAAAAAAAAAAAACTTACTTTTGAACATCTTACTGACCCCAAACCTTTTAACAGTAGTGTATTTTTGCACCCAAATGTGAGGCTTGAAGCCACAACCTTAAAAAAAATGAAGAAAAAAAACAAAAACCACAGACTGTAATGTTCCACTGACTGAACTAGAAAAAGAGATATAAAAAAGAAAAATCATTTTGCAGTGCAAAAAATCCTACATTTGTGGTTATAATTAGTAACATAACAATTTATCATTTATTTTATTCGCCCAGAGGAAAAGGATATGGGCGAAGCACAATGTGACACATATAATGAGGGCAATTAATTACTGGCACAATTCAATGATGATAAATGCGAGTGCGCCGCATGCATGAACTAGAATGCTTGATTCTGTAAATATTTGTACATACTTATTGTACAGTCAGCATCATTATGCCAAAATAAACCACATTTGTCATTGTGGCAAAATGAACCACTTCTTGTCAGGGTTGAGATCTTCCTTATTTTGTAACCAAAACATTGTAGTCATTGTAGATCATTTCATACATATTACATTACATACAGTATACTGTCTACGAATTTTGTGAAAGGAAAACATATATCAAGATAAAATAACTTTTTATTTCTCCTTTCCTAGAATTATTCATTTTTATTTTATCTCATTGACTGGAATGGAACTCATACTGTAGTTATACTGAACAGTTTCATGGCACATCAGACTATGTATCAGCAAGTTAAAGCAGCTCACCTTTGGTTTATCACTCTTCTGTAGGACTTCAAGTAGGTGGCGACGAAAGCCCTCAAGCTGAGAGAGGCCAATCCTGAAAGAACACAACAGCAAAAGATTAACATCCGTCTGCTCAGACATATAAATATATGTAGGCACAGCTGAACACTCATTTACCTGGGGACCAGATCTTTTCCCAACACGACTGAGGTGACGAACTCTTTCGAGTACTCCATTGCATCCTCACTATGAAATAAACAGACAGTTTGTGTTCAAACATGTTCTTTGATGTCAACATAAAAACAGTGCTCACAATCTGTTCTACTGCCACATTTCAGAGTGATATTCAACAGATGATTTAATGCTGACTTTATATTTGGATGTACAAAATTAAATTTATAAAACTGCAAAGATGTTTTCAAGTGTAGCAGGTAAGCTTTTTCTCATTACCTGCTGGATGAGTTTTGAGAGATTCAACTCAACATCTTTCGAAAAGATTAGTTCAACCAGTGGATTTGTGCATCCATGCATGTTTTTTGGGCTAATATTTTTTTCCACAACCAATTGCATTAAGCCGGGCATACACTGTACGATTTTTGACCCTTTTTGCCACGATTTTTCACTCGTGCGAGAATTTCTTGGATCGGGCCGATTTTCAGCTGACTCGTGCGTCTCACATCGTGTAGTATACACAGGGTAACGAGAAGCGATTACCCTCTCACGATCGACAATCGTATGGTCGGATGAAAATCAAACTGGTTTGAAATTCTGGTCGGCCCTACAGAGAAGGAGATCTGTAGCTTGGGACAAATCTCTTGAGGGTTTTTTAATTGAGAAAAACGTCACAGAATGCAACTCTGAAGCTTCCACAATAGCTTGCATGAACCTAGAAGTTACACTACAAATGAAAAGTCTGTTGTTTTAATGCTCCTGAAAGAAGTCTCTTTTGCTCTCCAAAGTTGCATTTTTAAGTTGGCTTGAGAAATGATAAATTGTTATGCTACTAATTATAACCACAGATGTAGGATTTTGGCACTGCAAAATTATTTTTCTTTTTTATATCTCTTTTCTAGTTCAGTCAGTGGAACATTACACTCTGTTTTTTTAAGGTTGTGGCTTCAAGCCTCACATTTGAGTGCAAAAATACACAACTGTTTAAAGGTTTGGGGTCAGTAAGATGTTCAAAAGTAAGAATTTGGAATTTGGACTGCAATAGCATTACCCATTTAAACCGCTCACTGTAAGCAATTTATGCTGTACTTTTAAGTGTTTATTTTGATGGAAATGGCAGTAGAGCTTTTATTTTGACGGAAAACTCAAGCTTCCGTGAAATTGCATCTCACTACAAATCTAGTCGAATGCTATAATCATCACGAAAATAAAGCAGAACCGGTGACCATTGTGTTCCTAAATGCATGCCAAACTCACACCACATTCAATAAATGAGTTTATTGCATTTACTGTAAACTGAAGCGGCGAAAAACACAGGATCACAAGCTGATCGCTTGAACGAAGTGCATGCTTCACTTTGAAAAATCGGTTTTAGTTTGTTTGACAGATACTCTGGCAAAGCACAATGGCCCAAGACACAACTTCAAAGACCTTCTATGTTAGAATAAGATGTTTAAATATATTTAAAAAACTACACTTTTTGCCTGGAAGTCATGTGACAACGATGATATAGAGAGTTTTTTTTTCGTTACATGCCCAATTTAAATATGTGTTAAATGTAATTTATTTCTTTGATGCAAAGTAGTGATGCGCGGATGCCGGTAATATCCGCGGGCGCTGCGGATAATCAGTGGGTCGGGTGGGTCGGGTAATAAAAAAATGCATTCTGATTATTTGCGGGTGGATGAGATAAATCAATAATGATGCCAATATTAACTACATTTTTTATATGAACCTGTTGTAAATACTTTTTTCATCAGGCATACGATTTCATTTGTGTGTGTGCGTGTGTTCCACCACAGAGAGGCATGAAATCACTTTCCAGAACATTCTCGTTCACTGTTCCTGCCTGGTGGAACGATCTTCCTACACTTATCCGGAATGCTGTCTCCTTAACAGTTTTCAAACGACTACTAAAAACCCATCTCTTTCAAATCTATCCGACCCAAAAAAAAAAATAATAATAAATAAATTACTTTCTTGATCTTGTCTTTCTAGCATGTACTCATCTAACAATGCCTGATATGTGGTATTTTCGAGCACTTCCTGCTTCGATCTGACTCTTAGGATGAATCGCTTGTTGTTCTCCCCAATTGTAAGTCGCTTTGGATAAAAGCGTCTGCCAAATAAATAAATGTAAATGTAAATGTAATGTGTTCGCCTGTTCGAGAAGTTGCGGTGACAGAAACGGTGACATTCCATATAAAGTTTGAAGGGAACTATGCCTGTGTTAATGGTATTGAGTACGGTAATGCAGTGGTGCATCATCCAAAATCTAATTTGGAAAAAGAGCTAATTCAATCGTATATTAATAAATGCAAATATTCCCTAAAACCGGCCAATAAAGACAGTGATGTGGTCAGGACCGTGGCGCCGGCTTCTTTTGAAATATATTTGACGATTGTGCCTAATGCGCCTGCGCCCGCACACATATTATTGATTACTTATTTGAATCCGAACATTATAACGAAATCAATACCTTAACAATGTAAAGAAGCAGATTTTTACGATCAGAATATTCCTAAACTGGTGAACCCCTGTAGCCTAAACTTAAGTCCAAACATCCAGTTTGCGTTCATATGGATCTAATACACAGAAAACCCGGGCAATTTCATCAGAGATTGCGGAGAGTCGCGTCCAGATGTCAGATAACATAACGTTATTCTTTTTAGCGTGGATTTGGCTTAAAATCATGAGTGATTAAACGTATTTGGGTGCACAGCGATGTGCAGATCAGATGAAATCAATCTGCTGTTAAAATGAACTATCCATTCCTCATATCATCATGCAAAACTAAGAATAAAAAAAAAAGTATTATATGACGATCGGGTGCGGTTAGCTAAATCAAAGAAAAATATAGTTGCGGGTGGGTAGCGGGCGGATAATTTATTTGAAGCTGCGGCTTCGGGTGACGTTTGAGCCCATCCACGCATCTCTAATGCAAAGCTTATTTTCAGCATAATTACACCAGTCTTCAGTGTTACATTCTTTCTTTTTTTTGGAGCTCTAAATCAAATTCACACTTGTCACTAATACCAAACACCTCCGGTTCTCACAAGTCATGTGACTGGCCACAATGCTGCAAACAAATTTGATTTGAGATATGACAGATGAGAAGAAGTAAAAAATGCTGAAATGCTTTGTTCCTCATTTAAATATATTAATAACTATGGCTCATAAATCATAACTACAGCTTTAGAAGGCTAGCTTCATGATGCTTTTTGGAGCTTATAAATCACTTTCCGTGAGTGAAAACAGAAATTCTAAATATATGATTCACGACATCCAATGTTCATTTTTGCATGAACTAATTCTTTAACACATCAGTTTAATCTCTTATCTAATGTCATCATGCCTCAATAACCGCTAAACACAGTCTCTCTCTCTCTCTCTCTCTCTCAGAGGAGATTGTTTTCAGCTTTCTCTATAAATGTAGTGTAAAAACGGATCCCACAGCAACAATAGAGAGGTCACACTGACCTGAGCAGGCCGCCGGGAGGGGAGTAGGAATAGCATTGCAGTGAAGGATACTGCGGCCGGAGGAGGAAGGACAGGATGGCGGCTGTACCCGCACCCAGGGAGTGACCCACAATCACCAGCCCATAGTGCATCGTCCCTTTACCCTGAGACACAAAATGCAAACGTTGATCTGGATCTTTTAGTGTCACATGATATCATGCACAATGCAAATCCTGCAAACAACATGCAAATGCTGTCTGAAGAAACTGAGCTGAATTTACTAGTACTTCAAGTTTTGTCTCGTTATCATGCTCATGGCATCTGTTTTTAAAATAAACAAATAAACTGCACAAATAAAAATACAGAAAAAAAACACAATCTCAAAACAAATTCTTTTACTTAAGCAGGCAAACATTCAACTTTAAAACAGGGTAACTGCAAGGTTAAAATACTCCTTTCAATATATACACATATTATATTTTGAAGTTGGTTTATGTACTAATATGTGACCCTTGGCCACAAAACCAGTCATAAGGGTCAAATTTTTTAAACTGAGATTTATACATTGGCCGAGATACAACTACTTGAAAATCTGGATGTGCAAAAAATTCTAAATACTGAGAAAATCGCCTTTAAAGTTGTTCAAATTAAGTTCTTAGCAATGCATATTACTAATCAAAAATTAAGTTTTGATATATTTATGGTAGGAAATTCACAAAATATCTTAATGGAACATGATCTTTACGTAATATAATAATGTTATTTGGCATTAAAGAAAAATCTATAATTTTGACCCACACAATGTATTTTTGGCTTTTGCTACAAATATACCTGTGCTACTTAAACCTGGTTTTGTGGTCCAGGATCACGTATAGCAAAACATACAAATTAGAGGTGGGTTAATATTCGTTTTTGCTCGTACAATAATAATTGGCTTTAAAGAGAGGCAATTCACAGATTATTGTGCCAAACCTAGTAAAATCTATATACTGAATGTTAGAAATAACGGTATTAATCTTTTTTCCTGACTGACAGCCCAGAGAGAAGCCACAATAGTTTATGTTGAATTAAAAATCATATACAGTTTGTGTAACGAAGTAAAAACCAATCATATCCTCAATAAAATACTTTATGCATAATATGGGACTTTTATTTATAAACAAGCCCAAAATGCACTCATATTTTAAAAATATACAGTTGAGGTCGAAAGTTTATAGAATCTGCAAAATGTTCATTATTTTACAGAAATAAGAGGGATCATACATAATGCATGTTATTGTTTATTTAGTACTGACCTAAATAAGATATTTCACCTAAAAGATGTTTACATATAGTCCACAAGGGAAAATAAAGCTAAATGCTTTTTGTTTAGTGATAGTTGTTTGAGTCCCCTGTTTATTCTGAACAGTTAAACTGCCTGCTGTTCTTCAGCAAAATCTCCCAGGTCCTACAAATTCTTTGGTTTTCTAGCATTTCAGTTTATTTGAACCCTTTCCCACGATGACTATATGATTTTGAGATCCATCTTTTCACACTGAGGACAACTGAGGGATTCATATGCAACTATTACAGAAGGTTCAAACGCTAACTGATGCTCCAGAAGGAAAAACGATGCATTAAGAGCCGGGAGTGAAAACTTTTGAACAGAATGGAAATGTGTACATTTTTCTTATTTTGCCTAAATATCAGATTTGTTCATTCAATACTGCCCTGCAGAGGCTATAGAAGATAATTACATGTTTCCCAGAAGACAAAATATGTTCAATTTACCCTGATCTTCAAATTTAAAAAGTTTTCACCCCCTGGCTCCTAGTGCATTGTGTTTCCTTCTGGAGCATCAGTGAGCGTTTGAAACTTCTGTAATAGTTGCATATGAGTCCCTCAGTTGTCCTCAGTGTGAAAAGATGGATCTCAAAATAATACAGTCATTGTTGGTAAGGGATCAAATGCACAAAAATGCTGAAAAAAAAACCCCAAAGAATTTGTGGGACCTGAAGAACAGCGGGCAGTTTAACTGTTCAGGACAAACAAGGGACTCATGAACAACTATCACTAAACAAAAAAATACGGCTGTGTCATTTTTATAAATTCATCTATTGTTTTCTCTTGTGGACTATATGTAAACATCTTTTATGTTTACGAAATATTTTATTGAAGTCAGTACTAAATAAACAATAACATGCATTTTGTCCGATCCCTCTGATTTTGGTAAAATAATTAACATTTTGAAGATTCTAAAAGGGGGATGTAAACTTTCGACCTCAACCGTACAAGCATTTCTACTCAAAGATGCTCATTCAAAATGACGAGTGAGATCAAATATCCATTCTTACAACCATTTACAACATATAAAAACCTTAACATAAACATTCAGTGTTCACCGATTACAAATGATTGAAACTAATGAAATCCTGTAGAAAGCGCAACAGTGCTGCACTTTTACTTTAAATGCACAGTGCATTCAAATACAGCGCAATTGAGTACATTTTTTTTATATCATAGTCTTCTGAAGCTGTATAAAACAATAATCACATAAAGCGTAGAATCAACTATATGCGTGTTTAAAGCATGACAAAGCTTTACACTTACCAAATCTCTCCCAAAGGCTTGAGAGAGAATCATTTCTTGCTCTAGTTTCTTCTTTATGTATTCCGCTGAATAAACCATTCCCTAAAAAGCATTCAGGAGAATGAGTTTGCAAAGTTATTGTGTTCAATATGTATTATGTTTGTGAGAATTTGCATTTAAATGCATGTTTGTGCAGCACCTTGTGTCCGAGCCATGTGCCGTGCTGCTCCTCTACAGGCAAACGCTCAGAATCGCCAGTAAGATCTGTTAATGCATCCTGAGAACGACAGAGAGAGATAGAAAAAGGGTATGAATTTATTAAATGACAAACCAGAGACTCGCATAAAGGATAAAGTATAGCAAACCAGCCATTATCGCAAAAAAAAAAAAACTAAAACTACTAGGTTTATTTTGCTATATTGACCTTCTTGCTGTACATTAGCCCACATATTACATGGCTACTTCTCAAATAAATAAATAAATGGACATGAAATATTGATTTGAGTCTTTAGGTTGTTTTATTATGTGAAATGGAAGAGACCACAGAGTGATACTGGAAACATGAAACTACCATAGCTTTGCAGGAAACTGATAGCCTGGAACTGCAGTCGGATGTATAGTTCAGTATCATTACATGACTGACTCCGGACGACTACATTAATATTTTTGTGTTAAAAAGACTTTGTCACTGCTTTAAACATTCTGCTTAGAAACAACTAACAGTTTAAGTGGTACAATGAAGCGTGACTTCATGCACAAACGTGCAAAATGACAAAGAGCTGTTATAATACACATGTGGTTGACTTGCCTTAGGGGACAACGTCCCTCTGATGCTGATCACGACTTTTTTCTTTGCGTGATCCACTGCTACAAAGAAGGGTGTCTCATAAACCTGTAAATCCCATCAGAAATGCAGACAATAGCTTGTCTTGATCACACATTTCATATTTATCGCATTAGACACAGCTTCTCAAATTTAACTATTTTAGTCAGGCGGTGACTCATTGATGTGAACAGACATTCATTACACAAGACATCGCGCCTCAGGATTTTGCAGGATTAAGTCAGGGGAGCTGAAGAATTAATTTAAGATGCCGTACCGCGTCATGGCAGGATGTGTAGACAATTTGGACTTCTTTAAGGTCTCTGTCCAGAAATTGGCGACGGATGGCAAGAACGTTACAGCCGCAGCAGTTATCCTCCTCAACTGTGATGGACTGAGAGAGACGAGAACCTGAAACTGAAGTGTTACAGCTGACGAGAGAGAAGAAAAGACAAAAAGGGGAAAAAAATTAAGTAATTTGATTTCAATCATATGTCCTATGACAAAAATGTCATTTATTATCAATGAGAAGAAAAATATAAAAAAATAAATAAATAAAAAATTTGCTTTCTAACTGATAAT
>NC_133363.1:57381967-57404859 GCF_049309525.1 Garra rufa
CGATAGCTGGCATTTGTGTGTATTTGAGTCGGTGCTGGAGACTTACAGATTGCGTATCTTTTGCTCGAGTGCAGCACATGAAGAACTTGAGTCTTCTGCTCCAGCTGCTGGCTTGACCTTCTTCTAGCCTGTGTCTGAAAGAGATAAAACCCAACTGAGCAAATATCACGAGCAGATTTAGGAATTATAGGTCAATAGAAGGGTATTACATAAATCAAAACACACATCTAGAGACAGAAATGGAAAATGGGGTGAGCAACATTTTATGTGCAATTGGAAGATGAGTTAATACGAATGAATACTCATTTTATATAATATATTATGCATACAATTCAGTATTATTTTAGTATTTATAATATAGTATTATTATATTATTTTAGTATTGGTTTTGTTATAATATTTACGTACACTACTAGTCAAAAGTTTTAAGTTTTTAAAGTCTCTTCTGCTCACCAAGCCTGCATTAATTTGATCCACAATACAGCAAGAACAGTATTCGTTTTACTATTTAAAAAAAAATATTTTCTATTTAAAAATAATTGGAAATGTAATTTGTTCCTGTGATCAAAGCTAGATTTTCAGCATCATTACTCCAGTCTTCAGGGTCAGAAAAATTATTATTATTAGTCTTCATATTCTTAGTTATTTTTTTTTATTTTCACTTTTCATATGAATATTAAAGTAATTCATGTGCTTTTGGCATTCTTATTAATTTTTGGTTTTAGTATTTCTAGTTTGGCTTTCACTTATTTATCATTTATTTGAGTTATTGTAGTACTTCAACTTAAAAGAAAAATTGTACTTGTAAATGTAATTTGTTAGTTTTTGTTTTTTAATTTGATTTAGCTTTAATTTTTTTTTGTACTTATTTATCTAATATGAAGACTTAGAATTTTATATCAGCTTTATTTTAATTAACAAAAATTATTTTTAAAGTTTTAAAGCAGTTAATAATTACAACACAGCAGAAAATGTGCACTTTTAGCAATCCATAAGAAAATTAAAAAATCTATGGAGTAGATTTAAATTGGGTAAAATAAATACTACACTCATATAGCGGTTACGCGCAACATTCTTCCAGGTTCTACAAAACAGCCTTAACTACTTCCGGCCGTCAGCTACTGGTACAGCCACCTTCTATAGCTGGTGTTTACAGGAGCTACCACAAATAACAATTTCGGATGTACACCGTATAGCCAAACGGACGTCCAGAGCCCCGAGTATTCTGTTAGATAAGGGATTTAACTCGGACCGCAAAAAAAAAAGAAAGAAAATATTGTACCCGACCCGCATGTTTAATATCTGCGACTGACAGCAGCGATTATATGCGGCTATATGCGGTGGAGATGCGTTCACTGTCAAACATCATTCGGCATTAATTAGGTCATTTTGTCAAAAGAAATGTTCTTGATTACAAGAAAAATACAGATTGTTCTTGTTGTGATTTATTTTGTCTTTCCTTTATACAGATTTAAATAGTTTCATTTTCGAAGTAGCCTACTCTAAATTATCAGTGATTCTCCGATGTTAAATATGATCAAGAATTATTTTATTTCGATCTACAGTGTAATAAAGGTTAAGAAAAAGATTAGCCTATAGCCCTAAATATATATATATAGACTACAAGCTAATTCCTTTTTTCTTAACTTTTAACTTCTTCTAAAAAAATTATCAAGAATATTAAATCACCTTAATAGGCTAGGTTAACAAATTTTCTTATACAAACAACGAATGCACTTCAAAACGAAGTTTTCATATATAAATTCAGGAATCACGAATATGACAAAATAATATTATTTTATATATACATTAATTGTATAGCTATAATAGTTGTATCAAATGAAGGAATGAGGAATGAGGCAAATGAGGAAATTATAGTTCCTTGAATTTATTAAATAACGTTTAATTTCGTTCGGTTCGCTCTCTGGAAATGTAAAGAAAAAATACGGTTTTTACTTGGAATTCGTTTTTAATCCCTGGTTTTAAACAAGCATATACATGAGATAATTTATATATTATTGCTTGAATAAACGTTTAAAAATAGTGCTAAAAATTTTATAATTAAATGAAATGAAACAGACCTAGGCATTTGAAAAGACTGTAATGTGTCTAATAATTCCAAAAAGAAAGAGAAGCATTGGACATAATTAAAATATTCGAGACATTTATTATGAATACCATTTTCTTAACAATTAAGATGCTGCATGTGTTTATCCAGTCTAATCGAAGTGTGCGTCTCTCCCCAGACTTTCTCAACAAAAATCCCACCCCCTCTCAGAAAATACATAAAGCTGACATTACTGAGCTATATGCGTTTAAAAGTAGCCTATTAAAATGGTACAATGGCATTGCTCAGTTCAACGTGTTGGGCAATCGGGCATTTTGTCCCGCGTCAGCATTTATTCAACAGTTAATAACGCTCAACATTCAAAAGGTAAATATTATTCAGTCAATAAAGTGTAGGTCTACGTATTTCATAGAAAATTGTGTCTAGCGCTATATCAATTACAAAGGTTTAATTAGCATCTTTATTTCAACCGTCGTCGACCCCCTTCAATATCTTCTGGCATAAAATGCCGACTGCAGACAGTGGTGTGTCTCCTTATAATTAATTATCACGTCTAATATTTCGGACCCAAATCGTCCTGACTGATTCATCCTTTGGGATCTGGTGGAAACTCACCCCTGAGTTAATTTTCCCCGAAACAGAGCATCTCGGCACACAACAAAAACTGCTGTTCGGATGTTCCCGTTTCTGATATTTTAACATTCGTGACATTTTAATTAAACCAAATAGCCTACACAAAAGTTTGATCACAAGTAAGACGTGTATTAATAATTAAGCGAAGCGAAATTTAACAGTTACATCAGCGATCACCTAGGCTACTGCTGCAGCTGTGTACGGAAGTGAAAAGCGGAAGTGATTAGTCCTGTTTTCCGGTTCGAACGCTGGGCGCTTCGCATAACCCGAATTGGCTGCAGAAAACATAAAAAAAGAACCAAAATACCTAATACTCAATAATCAAACACTTAAAGGGTGGGGAATTGTACAACTTTGCAAACTAGTTAATTTTAACCTTCATCCATTGATTTGGATATCCTGAAATAAGATAGCATGAAAACTGCAAGTGCTGTACCTGAGAGTGTATGTTGTGAGGTTACGCTGACGGCGGCGAGTTGCTTTCAGCTTCACAAAGGTCCGTCCGGTGGGGTCAAAGGTACACATCATGGTGAAACACACACTGAAGATGACCAACCAATTACACACTACGATTCCTGTTGAAAATAAAAGTAAAGAATATAAAATAACTAATTTAAACGTACCATATACATCTTACGTACACTTACAGATTCAGTTCAGCAGGATGCTCTTTACTGTAAAACAAACCAACTGTCTCTTTGTCACTCCGTGTCTCGTATAGACAGATGATTGGCATGGAAGTGAAGTGTGCTATTATGGGATGGGGGTGGACAATGAGCGACACTGATTCATGGTCTGCACAGACATGCAGAAAGCTACACTAGGCGTATTGTTAGAAACCCTGCGTTGAGATTCCAAGACAGAAATAGCTATAAATGATTTTCAAATTTACAGGAATCTGCTGAGATTAACAAGGGGAGGTTTCATGAGATTTTAACATGCCATATAAACAAGCCTGGACTGCCTCATGCTGTTAGGACACGACACGCCACACTCTCTGAAGACCATTCTGGTTTTTTTTTAACTTGCTGCTGATAGCGGTGAAGCATGCTAGGGCTCATAATTACACATAAATATTAACAACACTGACAATAATAAGAGCCATTATTAATAACTGAGTACCAATATTATTATTAGCATATTATAGGGGTGTACAATAGGACGATTTTTGATTGATGACGATTAAAATCTCTCCACGATCTGCTTTAAAAAAAAAATATCATAGTATCGTGCTACAGTTTGTCTTCGTCTCAATATACTGTACAACCCACATACATTCACTCACGGGACACTGCACTTATTCGCAAATCACAAAGGTACATTATTTGCATGTCTAAAGCCTTGCCAGTAAATAGCGTTATTTAGTCTGTGCGCTGTTTTGGCATGCACTTCATAAGCGTATACACCTGAAGCCTGTCAAACAATGCCTGATTACTGGACTAAGCAATCTTTGGTATCTGATTCGCTAATACTGTCAATACTGGGGGGGGGGGGGTTGGTTATCCACATTCTTCAAAATAAGTATTATGTAAAAAAAAAAAAAAATCGAGATTGTGTTTTATTTTTATATGTGACCATGGACCACAAAACCAGTCATAAGGTTAAATTTTAAAACTGAGATGTATACATCATACGAAAGTTCAATAAATAAGCTCTCTATTGGTATATGGTTTGTTAGGATTGGACAATATTTGGCCGAGATACATCTATTTGAAAATCTGGAATCTGAGGGTGCAAAGAAATCAAAATACTGAGAAAATCACCTTTAAAGTTGTCCAAATTAAGTTCTTAACAATGCATATTACTAATCAAAAATGACATTTTGATATATTTATAGTAGGTATTTTACAAAAAATCTTTTTGGAACATGATCTTTACTGAATTCCCTAATGATTTCTGGCAAAAAAGAAAAATCAATAATTTTGACCCATACAATGTATTGTTGGCTATTGCTACAAATATACTCCAGCGACTTAAGATTGGTTTGTGGTCCTGGGTCACATATTTGTTTATTCAACTTCTTGAATGCTACTACTAAATACACCAACTGTACATGAAAATTAAAGTTTGGTTTTTTGTATAATTGTAAAACCAATATGACAAAGAATTGTGGTAAAATTGATATTTCTGAAAAAAATTGTGATATGATATTTTTGCCATATTTTGGCACGGAAGACTGGAGTAATGATGCTGAAAATGTAGCTTTGCATCATAGGAATCAATTACATTATAAAATATATTCAGATAGAGAACATTCATTTTAAGTTACAATAATATTTCAAATGATTACTGTGTTACTGTATTTTTAATTATGCAGCCTTAGTGTGCAAATAAGACTTTTTAATAACATGATTTTCCCAAATTTTTGACTGGTAATATTGTCACGCCAGGCCAGCAGAGGGAGCCCTTACCCCCACTGACTGTTGCTGCTCCCTCTGCTGCCTCTATGGTTACTTCCTGTTTATCAGACATAAAAGCCAGCTCATCACACACACACATCGCTAAGTATTGTTTTGCTCCAGCGGACTCTACCAAGCGTTTTCCATTGCTCCCAGGTTTCCTAGTCTCCTTGTTGTTCCCTAATCATAGTTCTGTTTTTGTTTTCCCAGTCTTAGTCTTAGTTTTCTAGTTTCTTGTTTTCATTTCATTGTTTCTTTTGGACTGCCCACCTGGATTTTGACCTACGCTTGTTTATTGGATTACGCTATTGGATTGTCTTCACTGTTCATGTTTGCTGGTGTTTTCGACCCTGTCTGTCTGACTACGATCTGCTTAATAAAGCCTTGCATTTGGATCCTCACTCTTGGTCGTCCCGTTTGTGACAGAATACTTCGCCACACCCGGATCCAGCGGCTTTACCCACCAGCAGAAGTACCCTCCAAGAATGAGCTCAGCAGACCCCGTAAGTTCACTCTGTTCCATTTTTCAAGATGACCGTCCCATCGAATGTTATGTTGAGGAATTTCTTACGTACAGTCACCTGGCACCTTGTAACGAATCGATGTTAAAGGAATGTTTCTGGAGCGGGTTGGACACTGATATCAGCCTGAGTTTACCCGATGAGGACCCGAGTTGGACCCTCGCACAATTCATTGACTTTGTGTTATCGTTTTGTGGCTCTCCATTCACTGTGGGTATACTCAAAAGGTCACAGCACAAAATGTCTGCCAGCCTAGAGCCTCAGCACAAGATGTCTGCTAACCCTGAGCCACAGCACAAGATGTCTGCTAGCCCCGAGCCTCAGCACAAGATGTCTGCTAGCCCAGAGTCTCAGCACAAGATGTCTGCCAGCCTAGAGCTACAGCACAAGATGGCTGCCATCCCAAAGCCCGTTCACAAGATGGCCGCCATTTCAAAGCCTGTTCAAAAGACAGCTGTCCCTCCAGAGCCAGTTCACAAGATGGCCGCCCTTCAAGAGCCCCTTCACAAGATGGCTGCCTTTCCAGAATCTGCTTTCGGAATGACTATTCTTCCTGAGTCCGCATTCAAGATGGTCACCCAATTGGACCCAGCTCACAAGAAATCTACCACGTCTGACTCCTCTCGCAAGATGACTGCCACCCCAAGGCCCGATCGCAAGATGGCTGCCACCCCAAGGCCCGATCACAAGATGGCCGCCATCCCCAAGCCTGTTCACAAGATGGCTGCCACCCCCAAGCCTGCTCACAAGATGGCCGCCTTTCCTGAGCCTGCTAACAAGATGGCTGCCGCCACTCCAGGGTCTGCACTCAAGATGGCTACCGTCACGCCCAAGTCTTCTCACAAGATGTCTGTACCTCCAGAACTACTGCCCAAGATGGCTGCCACGCCCAAGTCCTCCCGTAAGATGGCCGCCACGCCAGAGCCTGCTGCAAAGATGGCCGCCACGCCAGAGCCTGCTGCAAAGATGGCCGCCACGCCAGAGCCCGCTGCAAAGATGGCCGCCACGCCAGAGCCCGCTGCAAAGATGGCCGCCACGCCAGAGCCTGCCACAAGGATGGTCGCCATGCCAGAACCTGCACCCAGGAGGACCGCCACTCCCAAGCTTGCACACAAAATGGCCGCCATACCTGAGTCTGCTATCAACATGGTGGCTACAGCATCAGACTCTCACCCTTCCAGGACTTATCAGAGACTAATATCAAGCTTGGAGGACCCACCACTGCTGTCAGCTCGTTCAGTTGATCCCTTACTATCAGCGTCAGCCAAGCCAACGTCTGCTCACCCCACATCAGCCAAGCCAGCGTCTGCTAGCGCCACGTCAACCAAGCCAGCGTCTGCTCACGCCACGTCAACCAAGCCATTGCCTGTGAACGTCATATCTGCTTCTCTCGAACCTGCACCAACTGCCGTTCCTACCAAGTCAAGTCAAGTTACAGCTGCTGTCCCTGCCGAGTCAAGTCACGTCACAGTCACTGTTCCTGCCAGGACAAGTCAAGATACAGCTGCTGTTCCTGTCAGGCCAAGTCATGTCGCAGCAGTCGTTCCTTCAGAGCCAAGTCAAGCAGCTGTTCCCTCCGAGCCAAGCCAAGCCACAGCTGTCCCTCTCACGCCAAATCAAGTCACTGCTGCTCTTGTCATGACGAGTCAGGTCATAGCTACTTCTTCACTGCCAAGTCACATCTCCCCTGTGCATCCAGAGCCTTCACTCCCAAGCCATGCAGAGCCAACGCTCCCAAGCCATGCAGAGCCAACGCTCCCAAGCCATACAGAGCCAACGCTCCCAAGCCATGCAGAGCCAACGCTCCCAAGCCATGCAGAGCCAACGCTGCCAAGCCATGCAGAACCAACGCTCCCAAGTCACACAGAGCCAACGCTCCCAAGCCCCACGCCCAATGACCCGGAGGGCATTCCTCTGCCAACTGTGTTACCTGTTATGGCTATCGCCATTTTGAGTGTGTGGGCTGCACACTGCGCCCCAGTTGCCTCTTCGGCCCATGAGTCTGCCCACAAGTTTGTTCTGGAGACCTCATCTACAGGCATGTCCGCTGCGCCTATACCTCTTTCGGAGGTGGCGTACATAGCGGAACTTCACGCTCTGCCCGCTCCGCCAAGGCTTCACGCCCTGCCCGCTCCGCCAAGGCTTCACGCTCTGCCCGCTCCGCCAAGGCTTCACGCTCTGCCCGCTCCGCCAAGGCTTCACGCTCTGCCCGCTCCGCCAAGGCTTCACGCTCTGCCCGCTCCGCCAAGGCTTCACGCTCTGCCCGCTCCGCCAAGGCTTCACGCTCTGCCCGCTCCGCCAAGGCTTCACGCTCTGCCCGCTCCGCCAAGGCTTCACGCTCTGCCCGCTCCGCCAAGGCTTCACGCTCTGCCCGCTCCGCCAAGGCTTCACGCTCTGCTCGCTCCGCCAAGGCTTCACGCTCTGCCCGCTCCGCCAAGGCTTCACGCTCTGCCCGCTCAGCCAAGGCTTCACGCTCTGCCCGCATCGCCTGTGCTCCCTGCTCTGCCAGCACCGCCAGTACTCCTTGCTCTACCTGCTCCGCCAAGGTTCCTTGCTCTGCCTGTTCCGCCAAGACTCCTTGCTCTGTCTGCTCCGCCAAGGTCCCTTGCTCTGTCTGCTCCGCCAAAATTCCCTGCCCTGCCTGCTCCGCCAAGGTCCCTTGCTCTGTCTGCCCCGCCAAGACTCCCTGCTCTGCCTGCACCGCCTAGGTTCCCTGTCATCTCTGTCTTGGCGTCTGGGGCCGTTCCAGAAGTCTCTGTCTGCCCAGGAACTGCCACGAAAGTCGTTCCTGAAGTTCTCGTCTGCCTGGTCACGGCTATGGAGGCCACGTTCTCCCATGAACTCTCTACTTCTCTCCTTGCTCTGTCTGCCTCCTCTATCTCTGTTCTCCCCAGGTCCCAGTCCATAATGCGGCCTCCTGTTCCGCCCTGGAGGGCTTCTACGCCTCCTGTTCCGCCCTGGAGGGCCCCTGCGCCTCCTGTTCTGCCCTGGAGGGCTCCTGCGCCTCCTGTTCCGCCCTGGAGGGCTCCTGCGCCTCCTGATTCGCCCTGGAGGGCTCCTGCGCCTCCTGCTCCGCCCTGGAGGGCTCCTGCGCCTCCTGTTCTGCCCTGGAGGGCTCCTGCGCCTCCTGTTCCGCCCTGGAGGGCTCCTGCGCCTCCTGATTCGCCCTGGAGGGCTCCTGCGCCTCCTGCTCCGCCCTGGAGGGCTCCTGCGCCTTCTGCTCCGCCCTGGAGGGTTCCTGCGCCTCCTGCTCCGCCCTGGAGGGCTCCTGCGCCTTCTGCTCCGCCCTGGAGGGTTCCTGCGCCTCCTGCTCCGCCCTGGAGGGCTCCTGCGCCTCCTGCTCTGCCCTGGAGGGCCGCTCCGCCTCCTGCTCCGCCCTGGAGGGTTCCTAAACCCCTTGCTCCGCCTTCGGCTCCGCCCTGGAGGGCTTCTACGCTTCCTGCTCTGCCCCGGAGGGTCGCTAAGCCTCCTGCTCCGCCCTGGAGGGCTCCTAAGACTCTTGCTCCACCTCAAAGGACTGCTCTGCCTCCAGCCCTGCCCTGGAGGGCTCCTGAATCTCCTGCCCTGCTCTGGAGGGCCTTTGCCCAACCTGTTCTGCCTCAGTCTCCTGGCCCCCCCACCGCTCCCCTGGACTGTTTCCTCCTGTTGTTTTTTGGAGCGTCTGGAAGCCGCTCCTTGGGGGGGGGCTATGTCACGCCAGGCCAGCAGAGGGAGCCCTTACCCCCACTGACTGTTGCTGCTCCCTCTGCTGCCTCTATGGTTACTTCCTGTTTATCAGACATAAAAGCCAGCTCATCACACACACACATCGCTAAGTATTGTTTTGCTCCAGCGGACTCTACCAAGCGTTTTCCATTGCTCCCAGGTTTCCTAGTCTCCTTGTTGTTCCCTAATCATAGTTCTGTTTTTGTTTTCCCAGTCTTAGTCTTAGTTTTCTAGTTTCTTGTTTTCATTTCATTGTTTCTTTTGGACTGCCCACCTGGATTTTGACCTACGCTTGTTTATTGGATTACGCTATTGGATTGTCTTCACTGTTCATGTTTGCTGGTGTTTTCGACCCTGTCTGTCTGACTACGATCTGCTTAATAAAGCCTTGCATTTGGATCCTCACTCTTGGTCGTCCCGTTTGTGACAAATATAAATTTGTGAGACTATTAGTGGTAGGTCTGCTTTACAATATTTAAACGTAAAAGTGACAGGTAAGGGTAACAAAAATGTAGAGTATGATGTGTCCCACTTTAGCCTTTTACTGTTGCTGATCAATGATGCAACACATTAATACAGAATTTAAAACAGCTTCACATGTGGCTCTGTTCCCAGATTTATGATACATTCGTTATGAATAATCTTATCTTTTGCATCAATCCAAATTAAAATAGAGAGGAAAAAAATCAAATGAGACACACTTTTATTCAAAGCGAGGAGCAAAAGCAATTTGCAAAGGAGCCAACTATATTCATAATGTACAATGGCAGTTTATTTGACAACTAGATTAGGAAGCAAGTTAGAAACTTTAGTTTAATTTACTGGATTATCCAAAAATAACAGTGGTTGTTGCAACCACATGGTTGATAAAATATAAACTAGTTTTTCATATACACTATTGAGATGATTATAATATTACTCAATGTCAGAATTTTTTATTCATGTCTTACCCAGGGCGAGGTTCTTGGCAGTGATGTCAGAACATGGCTGGTAGTACTGCACCAACCAGGCGATGCCCACCACCGCATACACCAGCTCCACTAGCAGGATGGCTGCAGAGAGGAAGAACAATTCATGTCTTAAGTGTTGACTTAAGGCCTAATCACACAGAGTATGACTTTTCATTGTAAAATCTCGTTGCACTGTAAATTTGCAATAAAACAACGCAACCCAATTAGTAGCATTAGTACTATTATTGCTCAAATTTTGCTCATTGATTTGTCAAAACCTCAAAACTTGGTTAAATGAAGCTTGTTTCTAGCACAGGATAAAATTGTGAATTAACCTTTTTTCTCACAATTCTGATTTTTTAGTTTCCTCGCAATTCTGGAAAAAGTCTGAATTGCAAGATTCAGCTTACAAAAGCGGGATATAAATTCTGACCAGAAAAGTCGCTAAAAAATTTGCAATCACCTTTTTTATTCCATGGCAAGATTTAACCTCAAAATTTTGAGAAAAAAAAAAAAAGTCAGAATTGCGAGATATGAACTCAAAATTCTAAGAAAAAACTGAGATGTAAACTCAGAATTCTGAGGAAATTGTGAGATTTGACTTTGCATCGGCAAGAAAACATTTTTAATTGTAAGATAAAAACTACCTTTTTTAAATGTTTTATTCTATGATGCAAAAAAAGAAAAAAAAGAATTGGGAGATATAACCTTAAAATTAAGAGAAAAAAAAATCTGAATTGTGAGATATAAACTCAGAATTTAGAAAAAAAGTCTGAATTGCGAGATGTGAATTTGCAGTTGAGAGAAATGTAACCTTAAAATTCAGAGAAAAAATTCTGAATTGCAAATGTAAACTCAGAATTTTAAAGGGGGTCGCACACCGGACGAGAAACGCAGCGCAATGTCGCGTCGCGCCGAGGACAGCTGGAGGTATCGCACACCGGACGCGCACATTCTATACGCGTCAGCTCATTTTTCAGTGAAGTTCTGAACTGCAAGTGACGGTTGTGACCTTGTAAATCCAGTAGGTGGCAGTCAAAGACAGTGAATGTAATTACGACAGGCAAATATTACATAGGACTTTAGATTTTGCGTATGAAAAAATGTATTGAGAAAATAAAATATGAATTAATTATATAGGTTTACATTTTTTTCAAGCTGTAAACCTAATGTAAGTAGTATTTTGCAGCAGTGGTATCTTGTTTTTTTAATCTAATAGGACGATTTGAGACAAATATGATGTTATTTAATATAAAACTATGCAGATGGCGCTCTGTGGCGCGGCAGAAATTTGAACAGCTTCCTGAGTCGTAGCTGGGCGCCGCTGCGCTTCGCGTTCGCTGTGCGACCCCCTTAAGGGGGGGGGGGGGGGTTGGGGGGAGCTGGGGTCTGAATTACGAAATGTGAATTTGCAGTTGAGAGAAAAAAAAATTGGGGGATGTAACCTTAAAATTCAGAGAACTTTTTTTAGAATTGCGAGATATAAACAAAAAAAAGTCATGTAAAATGTACTATTGATGTTGATGTAAAATCTATATTAAGAGATGTGAATTTGAAGTTGAGAAAAATGCAACCTTCAGAATTGCGAGACAAGCTCAGAATTCAGAAAAAAATGAATTGCAAGATGTAAACGCAGAATTTAGAAGAAAAAGTGAGAATTGTGAGATGTTATCTCAGGGATCTGAATTAAATCTGAAATCTGAAAAATCTGAATTACAAGATGTGAATTTGCAGTTGCGAGATATAAACTCTAAAAATTTTTGAAAGAAAAGTGAAAATTGCAAGATGTAAACTCACAATTATAATAAGATTATAACTTCCAATTGCAAAATAGAAACTCTAAGTTCTTGTAATCGCAAGAAACAAAGTCAGAATTGTAAGATTAAAAATTGCAATT
Organism: Garra rufa; assembly: GCF_049309525.1. Classification (NCBI taxonomy): domain Eukaryota; kingdom Metazoa; phylum Chordata; class Actinopteri; order Cypriniformes; family Cyprinidae; genus Garra; species Garra rufa. The sequence continues at coordinate 57,394,141 of NC_133363.1, forward strand.
ACATTTTTACATATACTGTGGTGGAAGCAAGCTTCCATGTGTGTGTCAGAAAAAGCACAAAAAATTAAATAGATATTAAATATTAAATTTTAATTAGACTGAACTATTTGTATTAGTTGTGATATTAAGGACTCGGAATGTTTCACTGAGCTCATTGCAATGGATTCTGGGATTGCTTTCTCCACAAATGATACAATGCTGCCTTAAAAAAATCTGAAATAGCATTTTGAAATAGCATAAATGCCCCACTATAGCCTATGCAGGCTAGCTAACAGAGCTGACGTACTGAGAGAACAAACGCAAGTTTTATCATGGCTGTTTCTATAAATGTGCAAGTGTGTGTCTTACCCAGCCGTATATAGAGCACATACTGCACTGCTTCTCTGGGTTGTGTATACAGGATGCTGCCTCTCATGCTCAGCCACATGATGGCGCTTTCGCAGATCAGACAGCTGACCAGAATGCCGAGGTAACCGCGACCGTGATCCACTAATGTGACTGAGCATGATTGCTCTGAACTGTACGGCAGCCCAAAGAGAACCACGGACAGCACCACCAGCCTGCAGAAAGCCACAGCCACAACATTGCATGATCATACACACCTCAGAAATGCAACATTACAGAGATTTTTCATATTTCATATTTTAAATTTCTTTTCTACTTCCCAACAAAAATGATTAAGTTTCCTAATAAAGAGCCAAAGGTTATGCCATGCAATTGATGCTTTATCTGTGTGCTTAATTATTCTCATGCCTGCACAGAGAATGATGGGAATGATTGGTTGCACAAGGTTAACATTACTTGAAAATATTTGTGTACTTCTAATAAATAACTGTGGAACTTATTGTGCAACTCATTCAAATATTTGGGAACTGCTGTTTTATTGCATGACAGAATGTCTTAAGACTTTTATTTAGGTCATGGTGCTGGCTATTAGAGCTTGTTTCTTACTTGTCTGATTGCATACATGAATGTAAAATAACAAACTGCACAGACAAACACCAACACAGACTCACCATATGCAGTGTAGTATGAACAGGAAGAAAGCTGGTAACACCAGGTCATCACTGCCGACTGACCAGCGTCGCCGAAACAGTACCATGCCCGGCATCACTGCCCTGAAACACACACACAAACACATTTCAGTTACGGATTGACACGCGCGACTCACACACAGAAAGACTTCTCATTCACCACTTCTTCAATTCTGCAGTAAAGACGAGAGTAACATAAGGCCAAAAAAGACGACGACACATGCACACACTAAAAGCATAGAAGTGCTATTGCGGGAAAAAAACTCATTCGAAGCAAAACAGCAGCAGCTTTTCTACACATTTCAAACAGCACAGGAAAATATTCTTGTAATCTGTGACTTAATAGAAATAGTTCACCTAGAAAATGAAAAATTCTGCCATTTACTCACCCTCATTTCACGACTAAAAACACCATTAAAGTATCATTTCATTTTTGGGTGATCTATTTGTTAAATCAGTTTTATAATTGTGCATCAGAGATTGAAACTGAACCTGGTCTGATAGGAATAAGACACTAGAGAGAGAGAGAAAGAGGATTGAGGGAAATTTTGAAAGAGGAAAGAAAGACAAAGAGGAAGTGACCCATGAGAGTGGTGACAGAAAAAAAAAACAAATCAACATTTGTTAAGTGAAATGGGACTGAGAGTTTACTCATGCTATCCTAATGCATATTTGCACACTAGTTTTTATGTGTGAGTGTGTTTAGGTGGTTGCCAGGGCATTGTGATACAGTTGCTAGGGCATTTTAGGTGGCCAGTCATGTCAAGTCATGTCAACTTTATATATATAGTGCTTGATTTAATACAGATTGTGTCAGAGCACCTTTAGAGTATTAAACAAGGAAAACAGTGTGTTGATAATGCAAGATAATGCACTGTTATACAGTTTCTATAGTGTTTAGGTGGCTACTTGGGCATTGCTATGTAGTTGTTAGGGTGTTCTGGGTGGCCAGTGGATTGCTATACAGTTGCTAGAGTGTTTAGGTGGTTACTAGGGAGCTGCTAGGGCATTCTGGGTGGCCAGTGCATTTCTAATTGCTAGAGTGTTTAGGTTGTTACTAGGGTGTTGCCATGCAGTTGGTAGGGTGTTCTCAGTGGCCTGTGCATTGCTATACAGTTGTTAGAACATTTAGGTGCTTTCTAGGGCATGGCTATGCAGTTGCAATGGCGTTCTGAGTGGCCAGTGCGTTGCTATGGCATTATGCGTGGCCAGTACATTGCTATAAAGTTGCTTGAGTGTTTAGATGGTCACTAGGGGCATTGCTATGCAGTTGCAAAGGTGTTCTGAGTGGCCAGTACATTGATATACAGTTACTATATATCAAATTTAGATGGCTAGGGTATTCTGGGTGGCCAGTGCATCGCTATACAACTGTCAAAGCATTTAGTCTGTTACTAGGCTGTTGCTATGCATATACAGTTATGCTATACAGATGCCAGGAGGTTTAGGCGGTTACTATGGCATTGCTATGCAGTTGTACAGGTGTTCTGGGTAGCCAGTGCATTGTTATACAGTTGCTAGAGTGTTTAGGTGGTTACTAGGGCATTGTTATACAGTTGCTAGAGTGTTTAGCTGGTTACTAGGGCATTGCCTTGCAGTTGCTAAGACAGTTTGGGTGGCCAGTGCATTGCTATACAGTTGCTAGAGTGTTTAGGTGGTTACTAGGGTGTTCTCTTGCAGTTGCTAAGACAGTTTGTGTGGCCAGTGCATTGCTATACAGTTGCTACAGTGTTTAGATGGTTACTAGGGCACTGTTATGTAGTTGCTAGGGCTTTGTGGGTGGCCAGTACTTTGCTACACTAGCGCATTGCTATGAAGATGTTAGGCTGTTAGGTGGTTGTTTGGGTGTTCCTATTCAGTTGATAGGGCATTCTGAGTGATTACCAGACCAATGCTAAGCAATAACTAGGGTATTCTGGGTGGTTGCCAGGTTGTTTAGATTGTTGTCGTTGAAAGGTATTGCTAAGCATTGTTAAGGTGTTCAGGATGGTTAAGGTGTTGCAGTGCAGGTGTTAGGGTGTTTAGGATTGTTAGGGTGTTCAAGGTGGTTTTCAGGGTATTGCAGAGCAGATGATAAGGCATTTAGGGTGGTTGTTCAGGTGTTGCAGTGCAGTTGTTAAAATGTTCAGGGTTGTTAGGGTGTTCAAGGTGCTTGTTCGGATGTTGCAATGAAGATGTTAGGGTGATTTTCAGGGTGACAGTGCAGATGTTAGGGTGTTCAAGGTAGTTTTCAGGTTGTTGCAGTGCAATTGCTAGGGTGTTCAGGGTGCTGCAGTGCAGTTGTTAGGGTGCTCACAGTTATAGAGTGTTCAAGGTGGTTCTTCAGATGTTACAATGAAGTTGTTAGGGTATTCAGGGTGCTATTCAGGGTGCTTTGGGTGGCCAGTGAATTACAATCAAATTGAAAGGGTGTTTAGGTGGTTGCCAGGGAAGTGTTATATGGTTGCTAGGATGTTCAGGGTGGGTGCCAGGGCATTTTCATGCAGTTGTTAGGGTGTTTAGGCAGTTGATAAAGCATTCAGTTGATAAAGCATTCTGAGTGGCATTGCCAGGACAATGCTAAGCAATTAATGGGGTATTCTGGGTGGTACCAGGGCATTGCTATGCAGTTGCCAGGTTGTTTAGGGTGTCGTTGAAATGTATTGCTAAGCACTTGTTAGGGTGTTCGAGTGGTTATTAAGGTGTTGCAGTGCAGTTGTTAGGGTGTTTTAAGGTGGTTTTCAGGGTGTTGCAGTGCAGTTGTTAAGGTGTTTAGGGTAGTTGTTCTGATGTTGCAGTGCAGTTGTTAAGAGTATTCAGGGTTGTTAGGGTGTTCAAGGTGGTTGTTTGGATGTTGCAATGAAGTAGTTAGGGTGATTTTCATGGTTATGCAGTGCAGATGTTAGGGTGTTGCGGTGCAGTTCTTAGGGTGTTCAGGGTAATTTTCAGGGTGATGCAGTGCAGATGTTAGGGTGTTCAAGGTAGTTTTCAGGGTGTTGCCGTGCAGTTCTTAGGGTGTTCAGGGTAAGTTTCAGGGTGATGCAGTGCAGATGTTAGGGTGTTCAAGGTAGTTTTCAGGGTGTTGCCGTGCAGTTCTTAGGGTGTTCAGGGTGGTTTTTTAGGGTGTTGCAATGAAGTTGTTAGGGTGTTCAGGGTGGTTTTTAGGGTGTTTTTCAGTGCAGATGTTAAGGTGTAGAAGATGGTTGTTAGGGTGTTGCAGTGCAGTTGTTAGGGTGTTAAAGGTGGTTGTTTGAGTGTTGCAGTACAGTTATTAGGGTGCTCACAGTTGTAAGACTGTTCAAGGTGGTTCTTGAGATGTTGCAATGAAGTTGTTAGGGCGTTCAGGGTGGTTTTTAGGGTGTTTTTCAGTGCAGATGTTAAGATGTTTAAGGTGGTTGTTCAGGTGTTGCAGTGCAGTTGTTAGGGTGTTCAAGGTGGTTGTTTGTGTGTTGCAGTGCAGTTGGCAAGGTGTTCAGGGTGGTTGTTTGGATGTTGTGGTGAAGTTATTATGGTGTTCAGTGTGGTTGCTTAATTACAGTACAAGAGTGTTTTGTTCAAATCTCAGAGCTTAATTGTGAGCAATTGTAGCAATGCTTGCCTCAGCAAATCACCGTTAACTACAGGATAAAAACAAACAGAAAGAGTGTCTTGCGATTGTGAACGAGGACTACTGATGGTTTCCATGGATACTGCTTTCAGTCCAGACACTGTAACGCTGTGACCCAGCAAACTTTCATTGTGTGGCAAAATCACTCTATTTACAACACAAATCTCACTCAAAGCATTTATATCGATCAACAGGTACTTTCACAGAACACAGATGATGTCCTTGTTCTTCCGTGTAGTAGAGACATCACGAGACGGCTGATGTATGATAATACAGGACGTGACGGCCACATGTTTTGTTGATCTTTTTGTGGCTCGGGGTAAAGGGATACGCCCTGGCAAAGCACTTCCCAAAAACATTTGTGCTTTTTAGTGGGTGGTGTGGAGTAGAGGTTGAAGTCAACATTAAATCAACATTTACTTCCTTCTTCTATAGTTCACTGGTTTTAAGATCCAAGTTTGTCCAAATCCCATACCCTAAGAATGCACAAAATCGATCTTTACGCTCAGGCCATAGATAATGATTGTTTTTAAACAGGTTTACCAATGATTTTTACCAATGTTTGTTTAAACAAATAGTCCCGCCCCAAACTCACACAATTGGTCAAGCCAAAAATGACATTTCGAACCCTTTAAACAAGCATAAATGATTCGAAAGCTCTCAAATGGAAAATCAACTTGTAATTGTCTCTGCACATTAAAATACAACACAAGTATTTTAAACACAAAAAATGACTGTGCACCTTTAAACCAGTAATCTTAAGGTGCAAGTTAATCATTCTCCTGCCCAACAGAGCTGCCTGATAAAGAGACAGATTGTAAATGGTTTCACTGCAGCTGTACAATAACACACACAGTCTATCACACTGTTAACAGTTCATCAGTTCTCAGTCTTCCCATTTCTTTTCACACCTGCGTCTCGCTGTTTCTCTCTTTCCTACCATCCATCTATCCATGAAAACACATCCCTAAAACCAAACACAAATTTGAAGCCCGTCTGGACACAAAAAACACTGCTTGTATGTAAATACAAAATTACATTCATTCTCATCATATAAACATCCTGCTCACATCCTCAGGAAGGTAAGAAGAAACCCAGGAGACAAGAAAAATGTTATACTTTGCTATGAGAGTCTAAGACTATTTCTACAATGAATAAAAATAAAATCACTCAATTGATTTTTTCTGCTTATCTAAAATATTTTTTTAATTTACAAATGCCATTATTACTAATATTTTTTAATTATATATTTAAATACATTACCTATATGATAGAAATATTCTCTTCTAGAACATTTTTAGCGTATACCACTCAAAAATATATATATTTTTAAATTAAATTATTTCTTTTATTTAGCAAGGATGCATTTAACTGATCAAAAGTGACAGGATAAACGTTTGTAACGCTACAAAATATTTTTATTTCAAATAAATGTTGTTATTTTTCATAAAGTATCACAGATAATAAAAATATGAAGCAGCACAACTGTTTTCAACATTGATAATACTATAAATGTTTCTTGAGCAGCAAATCAGCATATTAGGATGATTTTTGAAGTATCGTGACACTGAAGACTGGAGTAATGATGCTGAAAATTCAGCTTTACATCACAGGAATAAACTACATTTTAAAATATATTAAAATAGAAAACAGTTTATTTAATTTGTACAAATATTTTACAATATTACTGATTTTACTGTATTTATTCTTAGATAACTGTAGTACTGGTGAGCAGTGTTTATGCATTTAAAATTGATAGTATTTCTATTTCAGGAAATAAACAGAAATACAATATTGATGATATTATTTTCTTATTCTTGATTTAATCAGATGCTCTCTAAAATATGAATGTCCCTCCTTCTAATACCACCTGCCAGGGACTAATCCAAGTAGCTAAAATTAGTTTGTGTACTTCCTGAGACTATTTCCTGTGTTAACAGAAAATACAATATGTGTTAGCCACATGTGGCATTTTGAGGGGATTTCTAAAGGGGAAATGCCTCTTATTATTAACTTGTGTAAACTGAGACATCACCTAATAGATATAAACAATTAAAAGAAACATCTTAAACCAGAGGAACCATCATATGCAGTTGTTATATTGTCTATTAATGATGAGTGAGTGTGGAAAGTCTTTTCGGATTTGCTGAAACTTTCTTATCCAAAGCCAAACTTCACTTTTTAAAATTTCATCCCAAAATCGGTGCAGAAATCTTTGAATTTTATACGTTTCAGTATAAGACAGCGTGTTCACACTTACTCAGGCATACACACTCATTCGAAGCAGACATACATACACAAAAACACACACTGCAGGTGGAGCTGGAAGATGTTGAAAGAACCGAGTGGGCGGCAGTGAAAGTGAAACATGATGAGGATGCAGGGAAAAGGAGGACTAGCATGAAAATTAGGAGAAAAAAGACAGAAGGCAAGAGAGAGCAAGGGTGAGTGAAGGAGGAAGAGAGAGAGAGAGAGAGAGAAGGAGGGAAGGAAGAATCTGGAGCAAGAGATGAGAGGAGAGGAGAGGCAGGGGAGAGTGGGTGTGTGTAGCACATGGTCCTCAATCTAAAAAAAGGACGAGAGCGGTTGAAGCCAAACTCGAAGTATGGATGAGCGAGATGAAAAGGAGAAAAGACAGAGAAAGAGGGCTGCAGCTACACAGAGATGGTGAAAACACAAGGACATTTCACTGGAGATATGAAAGAGACGGAAAATGAGTCAAGTAGGGAGGAACCCACGGGATATTAGAAATCTGGTCGATATTACCAAATGGTAACTTTTCTATCTGAACATTAAAGCCTTGATTTTTATAGGGCTGGGCACTGACAGAAATTGTATGATTTGATTCCAACGCAGAAGCTCTTTCATTGAAATATTTCAAATTTCAGGTAAAGTAAAGGTAAACTAAAAATTCTGGCAGGTAATGCTGTAAACTATACATTATATTACTTCATACATGACATTGCAAACTATTTTATTGGAAACAAACTATTAAATATTAAATTGCCATTTAATTACAAAAATTTAGTAAAAACACTCAAATGTAAAACATCGCAAGTCTTTTTTTATGCCAATTTGTTGTTGAAATATAAATATTTAAAAAGTGGCTGTCATAAAAACTAGTTTTTAAGAAAGACTTATATAGACATACATTAAATAAGACATTTATTTTGTGTTATAACTAGGAATGGGACGATACACCTACCTCCCGATTCAATACTATCATGATACTTGGGCGCAGATACGATATGTATTGCGATTTTTTCAAGAATTTCGATTCTACAAGTATTGCGATTCAATATTGCTATCAGGGCAGGGACGATACGCTAGTCTGCCGATTCAAATGTTCAACTAAATGAGTAGGAAAAAAAAGTGCTTTATTACTTTGCAAACTGTTTTTCTCGGCAAAACAAATTTTACTTTGTTTACCGCAAAGTATATTTTGGTGATCCTATTAAAAATAACATTCAAACTGGATCATTTTAGAGCTTTAAAAGTGCTGGAAATAGTTATGTTAAATGCTGGAAAGACATTAAAAAGGTGCTTGAATTTCTCTCTCAAAGGCTGTACAAACCATGAAATGAATAATGCATTATCATTTCTACCACAACATCATGATTATAGTTAGCATTAACACTTCTGGTTTTTTGACATAAGTCAGCGCTGTTTATAACAGAGAATTCTGGGCAGAATTCGAATGATTCTCACTAGATCTTGCAGCAATCGTTTTCATTGTGCAGCGAATTCAAACACTTCTTACTGGATCTCGCAAAATCAACTTGACTCCCGAGTAAAGCTGTTTTGAGGTCGGACAAGTTTGTTTGCGGTCCAAGCTGATAACCGTTCTGCGCTGCACAGCTAAAAGGTAACGCGGTTAAGTTTCGCTTTTGTTTCATTTGTCGTTAGATGTTTCTCAAATGCAACAGAAATGGCAGCGCTTATAAGCTGAACAACGCAGTGGTCGTGTCAGTGCGACCACTCACAAAAATGAGTCCCACCGGCAGAATAAAAATGGTCGCAAAACATCTAGAGCCCTGAGAGAGCAGATGGCTCTGCATGCTTTCAAATCGCTCTCGCAGTACTTTGATTTCATATGCCGATCGTCTGCGTGGTGCTGCTTAAAGTGCAACACATTTATACATTTTGCCCTTTGTTAGAATAAAAGCAGTAACTTCTCCCCACAGCCTCTTAGGAAAAGTCGATTCTGATGTAAATTAATCGATTTTTAAATCATTTCAAAAACAATCGCAATAGTTAGGTGAATCGATTTTTTCTTTCCCACCCCTAGTTATAACTAGTAGCAACTTTTGAACTGAGATGCTTAAATTGAGACAGCAATAGAGATCAGTCATGCCTAGGATTGGGTATCGTTTGAATTGTATAGATTCCGATTCTGCTTATCAATTCTAATTCTTAATAATTCATAGTTTCGATACCAATAACATAAAAAAGTTAATAAAATAATTAGGTCAAGCATTTTTATTCTGTATTTTTACAAAGCTTTCTGTTGCAGCTGAATAACATGAGCAAAAATCAGCAGCCTACAGAACACATAGGCCTAAAAGGAACTTACAGTGCGCAAGTTCTACGCCTTCCTGTGCTTTAATCATTTGATTTTAAACTTTAAAATCACATTAAAATGCGATAACCATAATACACTGCAGTCTTTTTGAATACCCGGTTCTTATAAATTTGGAACCGGTTCTAAAATGAAACCGGTTCTCGATACCCAACACATTAAGCATTAAGCATTAAAATTTGTGATAAATCTGAATTTTCTGGTTTGTTAAAAATGAAGATTCATTAAAATTGGGAAATCGATGTTATCAAGGCATCCCAAATTTTGTAAAGATTTTTTTTTGACTAATATATATATATATATATATATATATATATATATTATATTTATTTATTTATTTATTTATTTTTTGTTTTGGAAAATTAAGCATTACTTGCTACAGAAAACATTTCCAAGAGCTCCTGACAAGAAAAAAAAACATTCATTTAAAAATGTAGGAATGCTCTGATCCGGATTTTTACAGCCAATAACAATGATTTTTTTTGTCATCTAAACCATCCCAATAACTGGTTATTTAGCCATTTTATTTAACTCTGTCAATTTGAATTGCCAACTCTGCAGGTTGGCTAACTGATAATCAAATCAAGCTCAAAATATATTGATTTTAAAGAGATTTGTGTTATTATTACTGACCCTCATGTCGTTCCAAACCTGTAAGACCTTCGTTCATCTTTGTAACACCCTCCATAGACAGCAAGGGTACCACCATGTCAAGGCACAGAAACGTAGTAAGGACATTGTTAAAATGGTCCATGTGACATCAGTGGTTCAACCATAATTTTACGAAGTTACGAGAATACTTTTTGTGAATTAAGAAAACTAAAATAATGATTTTATTTATGACAATTCAACAATTCTTATCCCTTGTGTTAATGAGAGTACCACAATGCACATGGACTATTTTAACAATGTCCTTACTACGTTTCTGTGCCTTGACTGTTGTAAGCTCGCTGTCTATAAAGGGTCAGAAAGCTCTCTGATTTCATTAACAATATCTTAATTTGTGTTCTGAAGATGAATAAAGGTCTTATTGGTTTGGAAAGACATGAAGGTAAGTAATTAATGACAGAATTTTCATTTTTGGGTGAGCTATCCTTTTAAATCTAAACTTAGGCCTAATGAAAACTAGCAGGCTTAAAGGAACACTCCACTTTTTTTGTAAATAGGCTCATTCTCCAACTCCCCCCGAGTTAATAAGTTGATTTTTACCGTTTTGAAATCCATTCAGCCGTTCTCCTGTTCTGGCGATATCGCTTTTAGCATAGCTTAGCATAGATCATTGAATCCTATTAGACCAATAGCATCACGTTCAAAAATGTCCAACGAGTTTCTATATTTGTTGTATTTAAAACTTGACTCTTCTGTAGTTATATCGTGTACTAAGACCGGTGGAAATGCAAAGCTGCGAGTTTCTAGGCTGATAAGATTAGGAACTACACTTCCATTCCGGCGTAATAGTCAAGGAAGTTTGCTGCCGTAATAAGGCCGAAGCAGGAGCAGTAATACCCAGAATGTCTATT
>NC_133363.1:57405359-57443480 GCF_049309525.1 Garra rufa
TAATATGGCCGAAGCAGGCGGAGTATTATCAGAAATGAGTTCCCAGCTAGTTTAGCATTTGCACATGTGCTGCGTGGTATTACTGCTCCTGCTTCGGCCATATTACGGCAGCAAACTTCCTTGACTATTACGCCGGAATGGAAGTGTAGTTCCTAATCTTATCAGCCTAGAAACTCGCAGCTTTGCATTTCCACCGGTCTTAGTACACGATATAACTACAGAAGAGTCAAGTTTTAAATACAACAAATATGGAAACTCGTTGGACATTTTTGAACGCGATGCTATTGGTCTAATAGGATTCAATGATCTATGCTAAGCTATGCTAAAATTGATATCGCCAGAACAGGAGAACGGCTGAATGGATTTCAAAATGGTAAAACTCAACTTATTAACTCGGGGGGAGTTGGAGAATGAGCCTATTTCCAAAAAAAGTGGAGTGTTCCTTTAAACTAAATGTTCCATTTTATGATTTTCTTATTTAAAAGTTATTTTAAAAAGAAGTTTGATGATGCACTTCTGCATCATGAAAATCTGATCATTTATAGCAATAAGAAATGATGGAAATGTCTCTGAAAATTTCCCTACTGTGGAAAATGTGCCATTAGCTCATCTAGGTTCATCTATAAAGCCCAAAGTTATGAGGGGAAAAATCATTATGTTTGTGACTAACTGTAACTCAAAGTGGAAAGACTGAATGCAAAACACCATCAGAACTGAAAGGAAGGTTAGGAAAAAATCTGGTTGAATCTGGTCAATGATTGATACGCTGGGCAAAAAAAGAAAAGAAAAAAGACAATGGATGGTTTAAACGGTAACAGTTCAGGAAGATGGTCATAAAGTGGAAACATTCAGTGTTTGGCCCTGAAATGCATTCAATAAAGTGTTGACTTCATAATGGAAAAGAGGGATTATGTATTGGCATGCCGAGGAATGAGTTGGGGGTGGAACGCAGCGTGTTAAAAAATAAATAGGGCATGACAGGGGGAAAAAGTGTTGAGCGTGTGGCAAGGAGAATGAGAAAGACAGAGCAGAGCAAAGCAGGATACAGTCAGCTGGTCACTTTCATGCTGCTTCCTTGTATCAATACTGTACTTGTTGTAGGACTGAATATTTGCCTTTGTGCACTCTGGAGATTTCCTTGCGTTCTGCCTGTGCTATTTTTCAACCACTGGTTAATGTACACATGCGGCAGATAGACGTCTTTGGTTGTTTTTCAGCGTCTCCTGACATAAGCACGTCACATCAAGTTAAAAATACTTCAACTTGGGACGCACAGCACATCATCTCAATTTGGGGAGCAGGAAATGAATTATCTGCAGATACTGAATTTTAACAATAACATGGATAATCTTTTCACCTATCACTGAGATTAGTACGCAATAAGTACATAGTATGAGTATATATATTTTTTCTATATGAACAGAACTTGTTTAAAAAAATATTTATCTTTAAAATGTAACCATTTAAAATGTACTAAAAATATTATAAAAATGAACAAAATAGAAACAAAATAAAAAAAGTATAAATCAAACATCCTTAATATGTAATGATATATTTAATAATGCAAAAATCTCTCTTTTATTATTACCACCTATTCTTATGTAAAAAATAAAATATATAATTAAAAATCCTTAATATATATAATGATACATAAAAATATTTTTTAAATAATAATGATGAAGAATTTTAATAATGATGTTAATTATATAATTTTTAATATATTTAAAAATATACATCCTTAATATGTAATAATATATTAATATATTTAATAATGCAAAAATCTATCTTTTATTATTACCACCTATTCTTATATAATAAAAATGTAAATATATAATTAAAATCCTTATATAATATATATATAATGATATATTAATCTTTTTTTAAATCATAATGAAGAACTTTAATAATGATCTTAATTATATAATTATTATATAATTAACATCACATAACAAATGTATATAATTGTAACTATTTTTAAATATATTTAAAAAATATACACCCTTAATATGTAATGTAATAATTCTATAATAAAAATAAATATATAATTAAAAATCTTCTATATATATTATATTGATGATTTTTTTAAATAATAATGAACAACTTTAATTATAATGTTAATTATATAATTATATTTATTATATAATTAGCATATCATATAACATTCATATAATTATAATTTAAATATATTTAAAAATATACATCCTTAATATGTAACCAAATATTAATATATTTAATAATGCAAAAATAATCTTATATTATTAACTGTTCTTATATAATAAACATAAAAATGTTTAATTAACAATTCGTAACATATAATGATATATTAATAACATTTGTTTAAATGATAATGTTGAAGAACTGTAATAATGATGTTAATTATATAATTATAATTAACATATCACATATTTAAATAACTATATTTTATAAATTTTAAATAAATAATATATATATATATATATATATATATATATATATATATATATATCCTTAATGTCTAATGATATATTAATATATTTAATAATAATGAATGCAAAAATCTATTTTTTATTAACTATTCTTATATAATTAAAAAATGTATAAATAAAAAAACCTTAATATATATATATATATAATTAACATATCACATTACATTTACATAAATATGACTATATTTTAAATAGTTAAAAATATACATCCTTAATATGTAATGGTATGTTAATATATTTAAAAATAAAAAAAATCTATATTTTATTAACTATTCTTATATAATAAAATAAAAACAAATGTACAATTAAAAATCTTAATATAAAATGATATATTAATTATATTTTTATATTTAAAATAATAATGACGAAGAACTTTAATAATGATGTTTACTTTATAATTATAATTATTATATAAAATATATTTTGATATAAAAAGTTTTAAATGTATATATTTTTCCCACATTTTTAAAAATAATAATAAAGAACTTGAATACCAACAATTTTCATCATAGACTTCCTAGAAGTCACTGTCACTCTCAAAAGACCTTGTAAATATTTTAATATTTAACAACAAACCTAAAATATTGTTTTTTAATGCTCATCAATGGCTTTAAGTTAAGTATAGTATAGCACAGTATGTTTGGTTTATGTCATTTACAGTGCTTCAAGGGATGATTATCTAAATGCACATACCTTTCTCATGCGTTATGCCTTTTTCTGATCTTCAAACATGACCAAGCTTGAATATTGAGCAATATGCATTATATTAAAGGTTGTAACGTCATGATATATCACTGTGCTAGCTAGTTTGGTTAGAAATTCCTATAGAGAAAAAATAAACAGGAAACATATTTCCAGAAGCAAAGCCACAAAAAGTGGGCAGTCACTCCTGCTCTCCACTGCGTGTGCAAATTAGCAACCGTGTGTAGCTGTCTGAAACTAAAAAACGAGTCTTGTAGCCTGTCAGTCACCTTCAGACTGCCACGCCTCCTCCAAAAATATTTGCCCCATGACTATGCAAACATCTCGTCATCACATAATCTACCGCTGCTGTGGTTAAACCACACTTGAAGACAGAAAATTTCATGAGCAGATGACACACTTCAAACAACCGTCCTGTTATATGATGAGGTTTCGGATGACTTCAAAGTCATGCAATCCTGATAAAGCCTCCTTTAAGCACTGGTAGGATATCATGACGCCCACTTGCCCCCGAAAAGTGCTTGAGCCACACTTGAAAACATCTGAATGTCAGTGCATTAGATAGCAAAATAATAGCTTGTGAAATGCTTGTAGAAGTACATCCAGCCTCACTCTGTGGCCTTATTAATATGAATGATATGCTAATGCTTGTATTATGAGATTGTACATCCATAACACCTCATCCAAATGAGTCATAAACGAAAGCAGCCTGAAGTGAGGAGAAAATATTTTTGCTATTTTTTTCTGGTCTCAGTGTTGACCATCTCCAATGCTGACTATAATCAAACCTGTAGGAGCACACAAGGAGACAATTTGTTTTTTATACATAGTATATAATATACACTATCAGTCAAGAGTGTGTGAACAGTAAGATTTTTAATGTTTTTCAAATAAGTTTCTTCTGCTCAAGTCTGCATTTATTTCATCTAAATTGCAAAACAGTCAAATTTTGAAATATTTTTACTATTTGAAATGACTGTTTTCTATTTGAAAATATTTTAAAATGTAATTTATTTCTGTGATTTCAAAGCTGAATTTTTAGCATCATTACTCATGCTAATATTCTGTAGATATTTTCAGGTTTCTTTGATAATTAGAAAGATCAGAAGAACAGCATTTATCTGAAATAGAAATCTTTTGTAACATTATACATGTTTTATTCATCACTTTTGGTTAATTTTAATTCCAAGCTTTTGAATGGTATAGTGCATAACGTTACAAAAGCTTTTTATTTCAGATAAATGCTGATCTTAGGATCTTTCTATACATCAAAGAATCCTGAAAAATGTACTCAGCTGTTTTAAATATTGATAATAATAAAAAATGTTTCTTGAACAGCAAATCATGTGACAATGAAGACTGGAGTAATGATACTGAAAATGTAGCTTTGATTGCAGAAAAAGAATTACATTTTAAAATATATTCAAATAGAAAGCAGTTATTTTAAATAGTAAAACTATTTTAAACATTTACAGTTTTTGCTGTACTTTGGATCAAGTACAACAAGGCTTGGTGAGCAGAAAATTCTTTTTTAAAAAACATTAAAATCTTTTGACTGGTTGTGTATATTATATTTTTATCATGCATATTATAATTTATAAAAACAAATGTAAAAAATACAAAATAAATATAGCACTAAATAACCAAATAAACAACATTAGAACAATTGTGACCCTGGACCACAAAACCCGTCATAAGGTTAAATTTTACAAAACTGAGATGTATGCATCTTATGAAAGCTCAATAAATAAGCTTTCTATTGATGTATGGTTTGTTAGGATAGGACAAGATTTGGCCGAGATACAACTATTTGAAAATCTGGAATCTGAGGATGCAAAAAAATCAAAATACTGAGAAAATCACCTTTAAAGTTGTCCAAATTAAGTTCTTAACAATGCATACTACTAATCAAAAATTACATTTTGATATATTTACAGTAGGAATTTTACAAAAAATCTTCATGGAACATGATCTTTACTTAATTTCCTAATGATTTTTGGCATAAAAGAAAAATCAATAATTTTGACCCATACCATGTATTTTTGGCTATTGCTACAAACATACCCCAGCGACTTAAGACTGGTTTTGTGGTCCAGGGTCACAATTAATGAAATGCAACCAAAACTGCTGAAACAAAATGAACTGTGACAGTAAAATTGGACACAATATGTATTCTAAATGGCCATAATCCACCAATTCATTTGCGTCCGGGTCTATTTTTAGACATAATGCCACATAAACTGTTTGGGAGATGAAAGGAACACATGCAACTCAAATGAACCCTTGATACGGTGTCATAAAAATGTGACACTTACTATGTGAGATGATTAAAAAAAACAACAAGCTGCTAAACAATGATCTGTGACGTCCATCTGACGCATGCGTAAAAAAAAAACAAATTACAAACAATTACAAAACAGCACAGACAGAATGCAAAAATGCGAGAATATTTCTGCAACTATAATTAGAAGCTTTATCGATCACGAACGCACTTTGATACATGCATGTGATAACACCAAAGAAAACGTCAATCAATGGACTGATTCATACATGAATCACTTTATAGCTCAAGACACTGACTGAAAAGCCTGACTAGAGTTGGAAGTGCCAGCGCTGATGGAAATCCTGAATAATCCGGACCCATTATAATCAATGCGAGGTGATGATTAACTCCCAGAGTCAATTACTTTAAAATAAAAGACAAATTTGCCTGAACAGGATCACACTGTGATTGCTGAAACAGACTGTTAACAATGACCCACAATAAACACATATTGGTCAACTACTAAAAGCAATCTTGATTTTCGAAATTTAGAATGCAAGAGAGATGGACTTCTGCATGGTTCTGCCAATTTTTTTTACCGTGCCATTAAAAGACATAAAGGAAAAGCTGTGATTAAAATTATCTGAGGCCTGAGGATCCACGCATTGCTCAATAATGTATTACAGAAGCTAATACAATTTTAATTTCTCTAGGCCACATACAATCTTTTGATGTTCGTTCTTTTTGGTGACAAACTGCAGGATGCTGAGCGGACAATGTCTCTGTTGTTCTTGCAGAGGGATGTATTTTCAGGGAACATTTGCCTGCATCATATTGCACATACTGGATATCATATACATACACGAAACATGTTCCGTGCCATCAATGTTTTATAACAACACAGATCTGCAAATGTAAAAAAGGTTGAGAAGTGCTAAACTTAAAGGAGAAGTTCGCTTCCACAACAAAAATTGTCATTCAAGATGTTCATGTCTTTCTTTCCTCAGACAAAAAGAAATTATGTTTTTTGAGGTAAACGTTTCAGGATTTTTCTCCATATAGTGGACTTCAATGGTTGGAACATCCAAAATGCAGTTTAAATGCATCTTCAAAGGCTCTAAATCAGTGGTTGGGAACTTTTTTTTTTTTTTTTTTTTTTTTAAACCAAAGAGACATTTTTTATTTTTTGGCAAATGCATTTTTTCAAAAGAGCCATAGAAAAAAACAATATATTACAATAAAAATAAAGGTTTTCAATAACAATAAATAAATAAATATGAAGCATCACATGTTGAATGCATGAATGAAAATCATGCACATTTTTAAATTCTGGTTAATAGTTTTTTTTCACAAATACAATTTTAAATAAACTAATACTTTACTATAAAAATAGCATTTACTTATTTTGGCTTTCACTCACGCAGTACTTTGTTTACACCCGGTCACTTCATGCGCTTTCTCTGATCGGATATCTACCCGATCGTAAAAAGACCAGGTGTAAATGCCCTCTGAAACGCTGAAACGCTTTCGAGACTTATTTAAATTCGATTGCTCAGACCACTTCAGGAGGTAGTCTGGGCAGCATTCCAGACAAAACTGCATCTGGTTGTTGAAACCACATATGCAAATTTTACTTCTCCCAAAATGGTAAAATAAGAATTGTGTGAGAGCATCGCTTTCCTTGTGTGATCTACTTTAATTTTAAATATAATGCGGGAACTGAAGATCGGACTTAAATCAGTTTTGCGACGACAATTGATCTGAGCAAACCAGACAGAGCAGAGCACATAGCTTTCAATAAAAGCAAATGTTTCTGTCCAATCATTTTGAAATTCTCCCCGTGCCCCTCAAGGTTCAGTTATTTTCTACAAAAAAATTTTAATCTACAAAATACAATTTATATACTTTTTAACCTCAAATGCTCATCTTGTCTAGCTCTTTGTGAACTCAGTGCATTCGGGTCAATACAGTTAGGGTATGTCGAAAAACTCCCATTTCATTTTCTCCTCCAACTTCAAAATCGCCCTACATTGCAGCAAAAGTACCGACGCAGTTTTTACAAAGTGAACGCGCAAGGAGGCTACAAAAAAAAGGCAAAAACAGCAATGTAGGATGATTTTGAAGTTGGAGGAGAAAATGAGATGGGAGTTTTTTGACATACCCTAACTGTTTATGCAGAGCTAAACAAGACGAGCATTTGAGGTTAAAATGTATAGAAATTGTATATTTATTTTAGAAATTAACCGATTGTTTCGCTAGATAAGATGCTAGATTTTTTTTTTCCTTGGCTGGGATTATTTAGAGCCTTTTGAAGCTGCATTTAAACTACATTTTGGACGTTCAAACTTGGTGCACCATAGAAGTCCACTATGGAGGACATTCCGAAACGCATCTCCTCAAAAAACATAATTTCTTTATGACGGAAGAAAGAAACACATGAACATCTTATGCTGCGTTCACACCGCCCCAAATGTCATGCGTCAGTTGCGGCAAGATTACATGTAAAGTCAATGGTTGAGTCCGTCAGAGGTCCGTCAGAGGCTCTGCGTTGCATTGTGTCCGTTGGATCCGTCAACTTTTCAAGCGTTACCTGCGTTTCAAGCGTCAACGCAGCAAACGCAAGCAACGCAGAAGTTCAGCTAGCTGAACTTTTGACGGACTTGACGCACTTGACGCAGTGCGTCAACCAATCAGAGCGTCTCACTGTAGCGACGTCACCACACGTATTTTGAATGAAGCGGGAGCAGAAAAAACAACAACATACAATTCTCTGCGATTGCAGACGGCTACAAGCTTATTCTAGCCGTCTGCAATCGCAGAGAATTGTAAGATCCGTCCTCGTTGTTGTATAAAGACAGGAATGTAAAAGAACTTGCTTGGATGAAGATCGCTGAAGAGATCGGGATGTCAAATTTTTTCTCAACGTAATTATTTCCCATTTCGTTAGCTAGCGAAACATGGTCATGAGAGGATTCCAAAATGTCCAGTCCCAATAGTTTGCCATGGTTTATTCAGGGGAAGTGTGCAAAAAACTAGATGCGTTGGGAGCGTTGCCTGACGTGTGCGGTGTGAACGCACCAAAAAGCAAGCGTTGCCAGCTTCAACGTACATGCGTCAAACTAGATGCGTTAGGTGCGTTGCCTGACGCAGACAAAGTGTGCGGTGTGAACGCACCATTAGATGACAAGAGGGTGAGTAAATTATCTGTACATTTTTGTTCTGGAAGTCAACTTCTCCTTTAACACTGACATTGAATCTCATTTAGAAAACATGAGTCAACCAAATGAATTGTTAAATTGTTGCACTCAGTCTTTTGTTTTACTAAATATTTACACAAAATTTCATTCTGCTCCTGTTTTAATAATAAGACCAAATGGCAGTAGTTACCAAACCAGTAATTTCAGTGGTTATTATTGTGGTTTGAATTATTTTAAGTATACGTATAATTTGTAATCAATGTATAAAGAAAATCAAATCCAATAACATTTTATTTACAATTAGCATCGCTATAATCAATGAATATTTCTGCGAACACAGTACAGGATGCACCAGAGGAAGTGCACTGCAATCTTGCAATCATTTCTTAAGTATGTCTATTGCATCACTGTGAGCAAAGACTGGAAAGACTCAGGGCAAAATAACAATTACTCTTCATGAACTGAATTATCATACAAAGGGCATCCTTTGATCGGACGATTGTTTATGCTGTGAGAGGCTTGACACTGCTCTGTGCAGTCCAATATTGGAGAATACAAAAGAGGTATATAAGCCTGCTTCAGAAGGCCAAGTGGAGCCTCCAGGCAAATTCAAGAACCCATCTACACCTCAATATGTAGTACAACACAGAGCAAAACATTCAGCATTTGATTAGAAAATAGCGTTGCTTTGCTTGTTCTTCAAGGGGAATGCTGGAAAAGCAAGGCTGCACGATAAAGGTTAAATCATCTCCTGATTTATTACATTAATGCATACATTAACATACCCTTTACATTATGAAAACTTGTCAAACTTTCATAAGCTTTTCTTAAAAGCAGAAAAACACTGCCATTTCTTATATAACCTTTAATAATATCAAATTATGTTAATGCTTTTCTATTAAAACAGCAAAAAGACCATTGTCTCACAGAGCTTGCGTAACTGCATTTATTCAGGAGCCACAATCGCAAACATATTTGAGATTCGCGTTTGGATTTATTACAGAACGTCATGGAGAATATTTGCTTGCAGATTTAGCAGAAGCAAATTGCGCAAGAAGCCTTATAAAGAAACACAGACTGGCTGTACACTTCAATTTAAGCAGAACATCGCAATGAAGATCGCTAATGGAGTTTATCCGTGTTTTCAGATCATCAACGCTTTTATGAAATGCAGTTGCCAGGTTTGGAAGGTTTGGAAGGTCAAGAAATACAGGGTAGAAACTACATCTGTTTAAGAATAGACCTGATTGCAGGATTTTAACTCTTGACATTTTTTTTCAGTATAAATAATCACAATTTAAATATGCTTATTCAGGCCGTCTTGGGTTTTTGCACATGAAACGATGCTTGCATATTATTTTCTTAGACAAAATGATGAATATCCGAAGTAGAAACAGTAGGAGAAATTGAAGAAGTTTTAATGCAATGTCAGCAGCCAAGGCTATAATTATGAAATCTTCTAGTTGAGATAAAAAATTAAATAAAACCAAACAAAATAAAATAGAAAATACAATATAATAAAATTGCATGAGGTGTATTGAAATGTAAAAATTATATAAATAATTTTAAATAAAAATAAAAATGTCTTTGCATTAGCAGTCCAAAAAGATATTCTTTATAGAACGCAGAATATAAATAATCACTTTTCACAAGAAATGCATGACATTGAACATGAAACAGAAAAAACACAAAGGTGGAACTTAATTTTATCCATCTGGAATTAACTGGATTATACAAATGAGCGTTTCATACCAGAACAGAGCCACGCCTGGATGAAAGTTTCTGAAAATAATACTTTTATAATAGTTTACCAAAATTTATTCAGACACCTTTAACATTTCTCTCATTATATAAAATGGTAATAAAATATGACAAGAACTATCAAAAACAAATTCATCTTTGACAGCAAGGTATGTAAAGAATTACAATCAATGAAAAATTCAGACAACTATTAATACTTCATTGACCAATTAGCAAGCAATGCTTAATTTTGTTCAGTCTGTATAAAAAGGCAGTTAAAGGCAATTAAAATGAGCAATTAAAGAAAAAACACTTAAGCAAAACATGGTCAGGTCAAAGCGTCTGAATAATTTTGGTCCCAATTTTTTATCAATTTTACTGGTATGTTTATATGTCAGTTTACTTTATTTTGCTATCACTTACATAAATGAGCTATAGTGTACTAATAAAAATAAAATATCAAAAATGATATCTGGTGTCTCAATAATTTTTGGTTCAACTGTATATCAGCCCAGCAAATGAATCATCTGATATTTGACAATACCTGCAGCAGTTTAACGCTTAGAATCAACAGTTGTTGTCAATAGATAGCGATCATTGTCTGCTTTCATTTTAGCAGCAGTTTTGTGTGAATCTTATTTGCAACTTATTTCCCCATATCCGTCATCAGACATCCTCCACACTACATAATGGACACTGGCCACTGAAGATCCCATAATCGGTCAATAATCTGTTCAAATACAGCTCCAGGGTTAAATCAGCTAAACGACACATCAACAAAACTATCCTAAAACATGCACTTTGTCCATATACAAAAAGCCACACTCAGTAATTAACAGCAATTTCCTCTCGCAGCGAGCATGCATTTGCTGGCCCCTTCAAACCTCTGATGCGCTTCATCAAGCCTCGAAGATGCAGCCATAACCTCTCCATTAAGAATTAAAAGCCTCTGGTTTAGACGCTGACAAGTTTATACTATGTATCTTCTGTAGACATGAAGATCCTACAGCACACAGAGATCCTGAGCAAGACTTATAAGACATACATCCTAATCCCAGCAATGAAATCACCACAATATGCTGTGGTTACCTGGTCATGTACCAGGGATGTTGGGTGTGCTCATATGCCTGCAAGCAATGCAAAACTCTTCCTTTATAAACGCACTGTTACTCATACAGGCTTGCAAGGTATGACTTGTAAAATTACTCAAACACAATGGGTATCACTAGGTCCTGGCAAAATACAGTTGCACACATTAATATATTCAAAGAATACCACAGAAACATTATGGCAGCATGTTCAAACAACCTTTCTGTGCCACAACTGTATTAAATATTTATGACTTATGAATTTCAGATTATATATTAAACTGTTAAAAGTTTAATTGATGATTACCATAATAATACACTATAGTATTTAAAGGATCTGCTTACAAGAACACCATGTTAGTATGTTAGTCAAAAGTTTTTGAACAGTAAGATTTTTGTTTTTAAAGAAGTCTCTTCTGCTCACCAAGCCTGCATTTATTTGATCTAAAGCACAGCAAAAACAGTACAATTTAGAAATATTTTTCACTATTTAAAATAACTGTTTTCCTTGAATATATTTTAAGATGTAATTTATTCCTGTGATTTCAAAGCTGTTTTTTAGCATCATTACTCCAGTCACATGATCCTTAAGAAATCATTCTAATATTCTGATTAATATTATTATGTTGACAACAGCTGAGTAGATTTTATTCAGGTTTCTTTGATGAATAGAAAGAAGAAGAACAGCATTCATCTTAAAAAATATCATCACTTTTGATCAATTTAAGGCATCCTTGCTAAATAAAAGTATTAATTTCCATACTTAATTAATAGTACTCAAAGCTTTTGAATGCTATAGTGTATAATATTACAAATGTGTTTTATTTCAGATAAATGCTGATCTTTGGATCTTTCTATTCAAAGAATTCTAAAAAAAAAAAAAAAAGTACTCAACCGTTTTAAATATTGATAATAATTATAATTTAAAAAACGATTGAACAGCAAATCAGCATAGAATGATTTCTGATCTAAATTCAAATAGAAACCATTATTTTAAATAGTAAAACTATTTTACAATATTACTGCTTTGGCTGTATTTTGAATCAAAAAATGCTAATAAATAAAAAAAAAACATAAAAATCTGGTAGTGTACTATATGCATCAAATGGTACTTTATGTAAGTAATTTAATATTTACAAATTGATTACCATATTCGCATACCATGCTATTAGCTACTCAAAATACTTCAAAGGATAGCACAGTACTACCATGCTAACGTTACAAGTCCGAAAAACATGGTAATTTTCGTTAGTGCGATAACAGTATTCTGAGGTAACTAGGCTATTTTGTGGTCAAGTGTTGAGTTGTACACAATCAAACACAGATACCACAGTACTGAATGTACTAAGAGGGATGTTGTCAATGTAACGTTACAATATCCAAAAAAAAATGTTTACTGTCGTTAGCGCAATAACTGTAGTAACTACGATTTTCTGGCGGAAACTGCGGTTACCATGGTAAATTTTCATATGGGTCGCCCATACGAAGACTCACCTGTAGTATGAGCGCGTCTTCCCGAGACCTTCTTCTGCATGGACTCTCTTAAATCTCCCATCCTCCGCAAATACACACACACACCGAGCCGCAGAACCGACCCAGATGACGGTTCCGAACCAGCCACAGGTCTCAGAACAGCAACAGTCCCGTTAATGCGGCGTCCCGTTTGCATTCACACAAGCACATGAAGGAGGGAAGAGGTGTTTAATTCGGGCTGTTCCAGCTGTCCAGAAACGGATTTTTTATTTCATATCGATCGCCTCAGTTTCATTGACATTCCGCCGTAACGTCACCGATATTTTCACGCCTTCCCAAGCGCGCGTCGCGTCAGAAGCCGCTCCATATTCCCTTCAAACCGCAAAAAAATGTTCACGCACACACGAATCTAACATTTATCCCCTGTGCTCCGTCGTGACATTCCCTCTCCGCGTAGTAAAATCGTGCGGTAAGTCCAGGTCCCGCACTGTCCGCAGCAGCAGCAGGTCCCAGTCAGATTGATTGCTGTATATCTTCGCTACGATCTTTTTTCCATACAAGCAACGTCGTTGCGATTCTCCATTCCAGTTGCGCATACTGGACCTGCATCCCGCTTCTCGCCTGCTCTGCTGGCGTTCCTCACGTCATCCATTGGTTGCCATAAGAGGCGCTGCGCTATTGACGTACGACGCTGCAATTTTCCGCTGCTTAGGAACCACTGGCACACTGCTGGGACGGGCTTAGTGAATACAGAGGAGACTCCGAAATAGTATGCTGGGCGTGGAACGACGTCATTTCCTGAATTTCTTAAGCCTTTGTAATCACCAGGGAGTGCCAATGGATAAGAAACAAATCAATTAATCAATACATGCATTTATATAATACTTCATTGAATTAGATGATAGATAGATAGATAGATAGATAGATAGATAGATAGATAGATAGATAGATAGATAGATAGATAGATAGATAGATAGATAGATAGATAGATAGATGATTATTCATATACACAATATATACTCATAAAAAGTTAGATGATAGATAGATAGATAGATAGATAGATAGATAGATAGATAGATAGATAGATAGATAGATAGATAGATAGATAGATTCAAATACACAATATATACTCATAGATGAAAGATAGTTAATTTACATAATATATACTCATAGATAAATAGATACATAAACAGATAATTTATATACACAACATATACTCATAGATAGATAATACACAATATATACTATAGATAGATGATAGATAGATAGATAGATAGATAGATAGATAGATAGATAGATAGATAGATAGATAGATAGATAGATAGATAGATAGATAGATAGATAGATAGATAGATAGATGATTCAAACACACAATATATACTCATAGATAGATGAAAGATAGTTAATTTACATAATACTCATAGATAAATAGATACATAAACAGATAATTTATATACACAACATATACTCATAGATAGATAATACACAATATATACTATAGATAGATGATAGATAGATAGATAGATAGATAGATAGATAGATAGATAGATAGATAGATAGATAGATAGATAGATAGATAGATAGATAGATAGATAGATAGATAGATAGATAGATAGATAGATAGATAGATAATTTATATACACAATATATAATCTAGATATATATATATCTCATAGATAGATAGATAGATTCCTGTTAATTTAAGGGCATGATCTGGCTCTTTAATTTCCCAAACAGGTTCATACCAAACAGTCTTTGAGGTGTGTGGGAATTTGACATAAAGCATCTTGACTGTCATTGCAATGCAAGCAGGCTTGTAGACATTCCTCGTCAGGTAAAACCTGTTCAGGCACTCCCCAAAAAAGCACTTTCTGTTTCCATCAAGGAATGATTGCCCCAGGACAGCAACTGTCTGTGTTTCGCTGCAGACCGTGGCACCTACATGACGTCAATAAAGTAAAATTACATAAAACTTCAATGCAACAACCATTACACCAGTCTGAGCCGAACGACGACACACGTGCCTCAGCTGCACTGTGTGCTCCCCCTGTTCTCACTGATGGAGTGGTACATCCCAGCGCCTCTCCTCCTCCTCCTCCTCTTGCTGCTGTGTCCTCCATCACTCCATTTCCTTTGATTCTGTTTCTCCTTGAGGACGGATTCAGGCCTTCCTGCAGAGCGTATCTCTTGGTTTCTCATCCTGCATCTCTCCACACTTCTTTGGAAAGAAGAAGAGGTGAGCAAGGATTTCAAGGCAACATATAGAAGGTACGTTCCATCCATCATCATCATCTTTCCATCAGAACTGGAAGAGAACGTGATGATCTGCTGTGGCCTGTGCAGCCATCATAACTGCATCACAACAGAAATCACATCTATGTGATGCTTTAATAACCCGTTTTTAAGTCCGCATTCTAGGTTACACATTCTACGCATGGTTCTGCATGGCTCCAGTCATTTTTTATGTGCTTTTATTTATTTTTAATGTACAGTGCTCCCCTCCCTTTACCTGTGTATGACTCATGCAGATTTACATGGATATTTCTGCATGCTGCAGATTAACTCTTGCACATTTAATGCCAAAGAAACATCATTTATTGTTTTTGGTGGGTGCAAAAGGCTACAACAACATGACTAATATTAAGAGTACTTGTCACTTTTGTACCACATACCTTAAAAAAGAGCTTCTACGCACAAAAGACGCACATGCTTTTAAAGGAAGCAACGACTAATGGATGCTGCCCTTTGGCTGTCTATTACAAGCACATAGCACGTGATAGTCAGTAGGCCACTGCATATAATGGCATTGCCATATCAAGGTCAAAGGTTCAAATGGTTCATGTTATGCAATTCTGTAATTCTTTTTTTTTTCATTCAAAACCCATATGCATTTTTCTGTGGTATACAAAATGAATTTTTTAAAGACCCTTCAGTAGCTCTTTTTTAATAAAATGCTAGTTCAGTCCACAATAAATAAATATGTGACTCTGGACTACAAAACCAGTTTTGAGTAGCAAGGGTATATTGTATGGGTCAAAATGATCTTTTATGCCAAAAATCATTAGGATATTAAATAAGGATCATGTTCCATGAAGATATTTAGTAAATGTTCTAACGTAAATATATTTTCTAGTAATATGCATTGCTAAGAACTTAATTTGGACAACTTTAAAGGTGATTTTCTCAATATTTGGATTTTTTTGCCTTAGATTTTAGATGTTCAAGTAGTTGTATCTTGACCAAATGTTGTCCTATCCTAACAAACCACACATCAATGGAAAGCTTATTTATTTAGCTTTAGCTTTCAGATGATGTATAAATCATAATTTCAACCCTTATGACTGATTTTGAGGTCCAGGATCACATATTACAAAAGCAGGCCATACAACTGCATTACAAGTCTTCTAAAATCATATATTTTGTTTAGAAACAGTTTTATTTTTCCTGCCCATTGCACTTAAATTTAATTTACACATTACTTTTACAAATACTGCCATTAAAAAACAATTTAATTCAGCAATTATGCATTAAATTGGCCAAAAGTGACAGTAGTTTCCTGGGGAAAATTTGTCATAGTGCCTAAAATAATTAATAAGATCAACAGTTTTCAACATTGATAATAATAAGCAATGTTCTTGAGCTTCAAATCAACAAATCAGAATGATTTCTAAAGGATCATGCAACCCTGAAGACTGAAGTAATGATGCTGAAAAATCAGCTTTGCATGAGAGAAATACATTTTAATTTAAAACATATTCAAATAGAAAACAGTTATTTTAAATTGTAATTAATATTTCTGTTTTACTATGTTTTTAATCAAATAAATGCAACTTTGTTGAACAAAAAGGACTTTCAAAGACATAACCGACCCAAACTTTTAAACAATTGTGCACATAAAGAAGTTTAAAACCTCGATCTCTTTCTCTTCTTTGTTTTTGTATTCCTAAAAGAAGCCCCCAGGAAAACCTGCCAGATCCCTCGACCCCTTGATCCCATTCCCACATGGAAGCAAAGGCCAAAGGATCATCAAAGTCTGCCTCCAAAGCAGAGAAGAAGGAGGCAGCGCCACCACCAAAACCAGATCCCGTCTCAGCTGAACCTGCAGAACCTGAGAAGCCGGCGGAAGATGGAGCGAACAACCAACAGGGGGCAGCGGAGTCAGCAGGAAGTTGCTGCGAAAGCTTAGAAAATTTGAAGCCTTTCCTGATTGGAGGAGCTGTTATTGCGCTTGGCGCTGTACTGGTGGGCGTAATCTTATTAGCCAAGAAAAACTGACCCAAAACCTATGATTGATTGTTAAAAAGTGGGGTTGATTAGTTAACAGATTATTAAAGTTTATATAAAGGGGGTGGGGAGTCACTAGTAGGGTGAACATATGTCCTGTTTTTTTGGGACATGTCCTTTTCAGGATTTCTAGCCTGAAATGTTTAAGTTTTGGCTTGACTGAAATGTAGTTTGACCAATAGCATGCATGCATTGTACATAATCGACCAATCGTGGCGCACAAGGTGGGATTTACAGAGAACGGCCAAAGCAATGCAAATGAAGACCATAGAGATTGTGTCAATAGTAAAACAAAGCCAAAACCTGGGCATTTTAAGCAATTTAGAAATCCTAGCCAGGACTCGTCCTGGAGTGTATATGGTCACTCCACACACTAGGCATCTTAATTTTATGCTGTATTTTAATTTCAGTGCTTGTGGTGATGTTCCTGCCAGCTATTAAAGCAAGCTAGATATGCATTTAGGCCAAACACTTTTTCATATAACATTAAACACAGTTGTAGCCAATGCACATTTACAATACACCAAAACTTTCATCCTAGTCACTTTGCCTGCTGGTTGACGCTCAAAAACATCCTCACCCATGCCATAATATTGATATTAAACCAATTATCCAAACGTTTTTCAAGCTGGACTTAAATCTATAACTGCCAACTGTAAAATAAAACAACATTAAGATGCATGATTCAAGTTTCAAACTACAGTTTTCTGTCCTTTATGGAAATTAAATGCTATTTATGTCTTGTTACCAAAAAAAAAAGCAATTGGTTTCATATTTAAAAGCTTGTGCAGATTCCTATGTACATATCAAGCCAATGACATCTATTACAGATAGGCCTGTATTGTTGAGAGAAGGCGTAGAAATGTAAAGAAAATCTTAGTTTTAAATAATGTAGATTATCTGTGTTCATTTTGTATTTGATATCACCTTCCATCAAACAAACACAAGCCATTGAATAATTCAATAATCTTGCCTGTGAATTTGCATACTGTAGACCATGTGTGCCATTTCAAAATCTTAGTTTCTTGTCTGAACGACGTTGACGATTTTCTGAAGTGGGCCAATGGAAATAGATGTGATGCAATATAGATGCAACGTAGATTATGACGGCTCTCGGCCAACAGCTTTCAATTTCGCAGTTACACTACGGCGAGCGCTACACAAACAGAAACAATCCCTAAATGCATGCAGACACGAACAATATACACTCACACGTCACATGACATACTGTTACAGAAAATTACATTTTCTTTAAAGTGCGTATATAATGCAATAATTCAAATAGAACTCTGTATTTAAAAGAAAGAAGACTGTGTATTAGTTGTGACACTGACGGTAACAATGGCGGTTGTCTCGGTGGTGATGATGACGATGATGATGAGTGATTATGATTTTATTTGTTTGTTCTAATGGAGTTTACCTGTTCCTCTAATGTGGCCCCTTTCCTCCTGCCATATGTATTTATTTTGCACACAACCTCGCCTGCTGCCTTTCTGCTGTTCCTCGTGTGAATTAAAACAAGATGGCTCCCTTGTGACTTGATGACCTTATTAAAGGACAATGAACCATATTTTCCCAGACTCTGTGTTATTTTTGGACGGAATTCAATACTTGAAGTCTATTTTAAGCAGAGTGACTATTAAAAAGGAATTAGTGAATCTGGTAATATAGACATGCATCTATCACTGGAAAAAGGAAAAACGACAACAAAAACATACAAAGGTCAGGCGTGATGCAAAATATTTCATCAAGGGGTTAAAAATCAATCTTCGAAGGACTTACAGTAAATGCATGACAGATTTTTATAGTGTTGTTTTAATATTCTTGCTGCAATCCTAAAAAATGTTTAAAGTTACGTTTGTATTTACTGAATTTTACACAGATACACTATAGGCACTGAACCTAAACAATGCCACTGAGCCGAACAAAACTCATATTTTGCTGATTATTGCTGCTGAAAATGGTCAATTATTTTCTTGTTTTGGGCTGTGCTAATCGGTTGGACTGGGAAATAACATTTGGAGTACTATAGACTGCCAAAAGTTATAACAAATCAAGTAGAAGAGTGCAAAAAACTCTCTGAGGAACAAAAGGCGTTTGTGGTTGGCCAAACTAAACCAGGATTTCCAGGGCAAGAATCTTGACAACATTCATGTTTGTTCCTATCATTTCCAGTCAGGTAGGTGAAATATTAGGCTAATGTCTTAAGTAATACTGCTAGTACATATAACAAAAACATACAAAGGTCTGGGGTGATGCAAAATATGTCATCAAGGGGTTAAAAAGCAATCATCAAAGGACTTACAGTACATGCATGACTGATTTTTACAACTGTGTTTTAATATACTTGCTGCAATCCTACAAAAATGTATTTTTAAGTTATGTTTTTGAAGTATTTACTGAATTTTATACTATAGAGTGTTTTCAAGACACTCCATAGTGTCAAATGTTTATTGGCGACACTGAACATAAACAGTGCCACTGAACTGAACGAAACTCACAAATTTAGCTGATTATAGCTGCTGAAAATGATGAATTACTGTCATGTTTTGGGCTGTACTGATCGGTCAGACGGGAAAAGAACATTTGGAGTATTAGACTGACAAAAGTTATAGCAAATCAAGTAGAGTGCAAAAAACTGTCTGAGGAACAAAAGGCGTTTGTGGTTGGCAAAATTGAACCAGGATTTCCAGGGCAAGAATCTTGACAACATTTGTGTTTGTTCTTGTCATTTCCGGTCAGGTAGGTGAAAGGCTAATGTCTTAATTTATACTGATCTTATGTATCTTTATCACCTATTAACTTTAGTTTGTCAAAATATTGCACCCTTTCCTGCTTACTAAGTCCTTTTCTATATGATTCAGCAGCTTCCACACATATTTTCCATGGTTTAGACAGAATAAACTGGCAGAACAACATATTCAGTTGTACATTAACCATGCAATCCGTGCTGTTGTTTACATCCGAGTATCTCTGATATGGCCGCGCATACTGGTAACTGACCAAATCGTGATGTAACCGCTTTTTAAATCTGCTTTTAGAAGTCATAAAATAAATTGAGATTATTTTATTCTAGCCCTAATTTTAAAAATGATTGTATTCTGTGAACAGCCCTAGTTTTTAACAGTAGGAAACAATACAATAAAACAAATACAATTTTCATTGAAGGTTTTATCATATTGATTATCAGAACATTTGACATCAGAAATGGTTGAGAAAGTTATTACAGAGATCTGGGCCCGTATTCACAAAACATTTTATCTTACCACTAAGAGTTCTCCTATATAGCAGTAAAAAATTTCACAAAGCTTCTGAGACAAACTTTTACTAAGGAATAGCGAGAAATCTTAAAGGAGTAGTTCACTTCCAGAACAAAACTGTACAGATAATTTACTTTTAGAAAATAACTGATCGTTTTGCTAAATAAGACCCTTCTTCCTCGGCTGGGATTGTTTAAAGCCCTTTAAAGCTGTGTTTAAACTGCATTTTGGAAGTTCAAACTCAGGGCCACCATAGAAGTCCACTATATAGAGAGAAATCCTGAAATGTTTTCCTCAAAAAACAATTTCTTTACGACTGAAGAAAGAAAGACATGAACATCTTGGATGACAAGTGTAAGGGCAAGGTTGACCTCATTGCTATGGATGATGTCAGATATAAGCACACAATGATTGGCTGTTAGGGGAAGAGTCTCTTTATAGAGATTTATTCATAGAAATATGATAGAGTGTGATATTACGTTGCCACATTCAAATAAAGGTTTAAAAATAAATATGTTGCACATTCAAATAAAGATTTAAAATACAGGCTAGTATATGTTCAGCTTATTGTCAGATTGTCAGAACAATCATGGCTGATAGTAACCCTGTTGAAAAAAAAAACAGCATATGCTGGTTAGGCAGGTTTTCATGCTGGTTTAAGCTGGTCCTTTGCTGGTTTATGTTGGTCCTTAGCTGGTTTATGCTGGTCCTTGACCAGCTAAGGACCAGCTTAAACAAGAATCAAAACTACCTAACCAGCATATGCTGTTTTTTTCACCAGGGAAGACATGCAAACGTAAAAGAAAACCAAACTGGACACAAGAATAGTTGTTACTTCTTGCCCAACTTGTTAATGAAAACACCAATATTAGCTATTAAAGGAAAATTTGGAGTTGGGATAACCTCCAAAAGCTAAAAAGATGCAAAATTGCCAGCAACAGCCATTTTAGCCCTCCTGGGAAAACAAACAAACAACAACAAAACGATAGAAACCATTACAGAATTTGTAATGATTTTACTGGTTATAATGGGATTTGTATGGGTTTTAATGGAAACGGTAAGGGTGCCAGTTAGTCTCTACTGGTAATTGGTCGCCTTCTATTGGTGGCTTGTTAAAAACACTAAATCTAAAACACTAAAATCTAATGGATTTTAATGGTTAAAAGTTGATGGTTTGAAATGTTTGTAATCGTATTAGTGGAAACCATTAGAATTTCTGTGATGATTTCTTAGTGACTTAAGAGTCCTCTTCACTACTAACGTTTCACAGATTTAGTTACCCCCAAAACGCTTTGTGAAATACTCTTAAAGCAAATATTTAGGAGTCCTAAATTTAATTTATACCAATTATTTGAGTTTGACCGATTTTTCTCATGTTCTTCGGTTTAGGCTAGAAGGGATCCAGCTCTGGCTACTGGGCATGCGCACA
The DNA here is from genome assembly GCF_049309525.1 of Garra rufa. NCBI lineage: Eukaryota > Metazoa > Chordata > Actinopteri > Cypriniformes > Cyprinidae > Garra > Garra rufa. The sequence goes on from NC_133363.1 coordinate 57,427,261, forward strand.
TTCTTCACTTTCATAAGCGCACGGATCGCTTTTCATGAGCTTGCTTCCATCCGTGCGTATTTGACAAACGCAACGCGGAAATGACGCAGTTGTAATGCGTTTGTTTTAAGCGGCGCAAGAGGAACGTGTGTGGCGTGCGAGATTGTTTAGGTAATGTTTCTACATTTTTTTGAATAGCTTTAAACGTCTTGAAGAATAATAACCGGTTCTAACTGCAAGCGTTTAGTTAAGGATTCATAACTGAGTATATCGAGAATTATATCGAGCTGATTTTATGTATTTAGGCTGTTTTCGGCTATCATATTATATATACATTTCTAAATATAAATATTATTACTGTTAAAAATAACTGCGTTCTATTTGAATATATTTTAAAATGTAATTTATTCCTGTGATTTAAAAGCTGATTTTTTAGCATCGTTACTCCAGTCTCATGATCCTTCAGAAATCATTCTAATATTCTGATTTGCTGCTCAAAAAACATTTTTTAGTATTATCATCAATATTTAAAACGGTTAAGTACATTTTGTCAGGAGTCTTTGATGAGTAGAAAGATCCAAAGATCAGCATTTCTGAAATAAAAAGCTTTTGTAACATTATTCACTAACAGTGTTTACAGTTGTTCTTTTGCATTATTGACATACTATTTTCTATTTAATACTGTAAAGCTGTTTTGAAACAAGCTGTTTTGTTAAAAGTGCTAGTTAATACTTTAATAATTAAAGTGGTAATTGTAGAAATTAATACTTTTATTTAGCCAGGATGCTTAAAATTGATCAAAATGATATTGATAATAAAGACATTATAATGTTACAAAAGATTTCTATTTCAGATAAACGTTGTTCTTTGAATCTTTCTATTCATCAAATAATCCTGAAAACAATGTACTCAACTGTTTTAAATATTGATAATAATAATAAATGTTTCTTAAACAGCAAACCAACAGAACAAGCAGGGCAGATGAACTTTCTATTCAACAAAGAAACCTGAAAAAAAGATTACGTTTTCAACATAATAAGTTTATGAGCAGCAAATCAGCATATTAGAATGATTTCTGAAGGATCATGTGACACTGAAGACTGGAGTAATGATGCTGAAAATTCAGCTTTGAAATCAAAGGAATAAATTACATTTTAAAATATATTCAAATAGAAAGCAGTTATCTTAAATAGTAAAAATATTTCAAAAATGTACTCTTTGCTGTACTTTGTATGAAATAAATGCAGGTTAGGTGAGCAGAAGAGACTTCTTTAAAAAAACATTAAAAATCTTACTGTTCAAAACCTTTGGCTAGTAGTGTTTGTGTGTGTGTGTGTGTGTATATATATATATATATATATATATATACACACACACACACATACATATAGTAAAATGTCATAAGTCATCATGACTTCAGTCTGTCTGTTCAGGGTCTTATTGGAGACACTTAGACTAATATATAAATGCTTAAATTATACCATTGCTTATTTTAATTCAGAAGCTTGGTACCTGACATACAAATGGAAATCCAGCAATCACTGGGAAATGATTAAAAGTCCTTATCTGATAATTATGACTGGAATGGTCTAGTCAAAACAGTGCATGTTGTCTAATAAACGCTTACTTTTTTCAACTCAGGTCTCTCATCCTTCACCATGATCATCCCTGTTCGCTGCTTCACCTGTGGAAAGATTGTTGGGAACAAATGGGAGGCGTATTTAGGTCTTCTTCAAGCAGAGTACACAGAAGGGTGAGTTCATAAAATTTCCATTTAGGTTTGATTTCTCTGCATGTTTTACTTTATACCAGTGTTGAACTGAATCTCACTCTGCTCATTTTCACAGTGATGCTCTTGACGCTCTGGGTTTGAAGAGATACTGCTGTCGCCGGATGCTTCTGGCTCACGTGGATCTCATTGAGAAGTTGTTGAATTATGCACCGCTGGAGAAATGAGGAGAAATTGAAGATGAAAATCCTGTTCAGCCTCTCATATTTTCAAAGACTTGATCCTAAGGGAAGAGATAGAGGCGTGGGTTTCGACCCGGACATGGCTGGTACATTAGACCATGTCTGAAACATGCTTATGATGTTGCATTTTTGTTTTTTAGCATTTTGTTAAATAAAGATTGAAATGTATCTGTTGTGTGGTTCATTACATTTTTTGCAGGAGCAAGTATAACCTGGATATATTTTTTGCTTCTCAGCTGTTTTCAACTAGTGTTATCAAATCATTAAGTAAATCCAGTATGTACCTGTTTTTTTTTTTGTACAGAGATACCCCCAGCCTTAACTCAAAAAAATATTCACCCTCATTATTTTCTACATTTGTCTGCTGTTTATTTTTTCTGTGGAACACAAAAAGCAAATTTGAGTAAAATGTTGCAGCTCTTTATTATATAACAACGGTTCATATTGACACATCTGCTAAGTGTTAGAATGATGAGAAAAGTAGAGAACAGACTGCAAATTAAGTGATTTTCACTGATAATCTTACCATGTTGCTTTTAGAAATTTCACATAAGCACTTGCTATCACACAGTTATCATTATCAATGTTGCCTTGCCAAGTAACTGACCTAAGTTTAAGTTAAACCACTGAAATGAAACTGGAAATTAAAACTAATATAATAAGTTAACTTTATTTACTGTTAACATACACCTTTCAGAATCTGCAAAATGTTAATTATTTTACCAAAATAAGAGGGATCATACAAAATGCATGTTGTTTTTTATTTAGTAGTACTGACCTGAATATGGTATTTCACATAAAAGATGTTTACATATAGTCCACAAGAGAAAATAATAATTGAATTTATAAAAATGACCTTGTTCAAAAGTTTACATACACTTGATTCTTAATACTGTGTTGTTACCTGAATGATCCACAGCTGTGTTTTTTATTTGTTTAGTGATAGCTCTCCATGAGTCCCTTGTTTGTCCTGAACAGTTAAACTGCCTGCTGTTCTTCAGAAAAATCCTTCAGGTCTCACAAATTCTTTGGTTTTTCAGCATTTTTGTGTATTGGAACCCTGTCCAACAATGACTGTTTGATTTTGAGATCCATTTTTTTCACACTGAGGACAACTGAGAGAATCATATGCAACTATTACAGAAGGTTTAAATGCTCACTGATGCTCCAGAAGGAAAACCATGCATTAAGAGACGGGGGGATGAAAACGTTATGCTGTGTGTTATGAAGTGTGTTAATTATATTTAAGTATTAACAAATAAATGTAACTTTTGTCTAAGCTTCCAAAACAGAGCATAAAGTTAAAACCTGGAGATTTACTCATTAAAGTAACTGATGAACAAATGTCAGATTTAAGTCAAATTTGTATTTTGGAGACTAATTAAACTGTAAGTAGCAAAATATCAGTTTTAGGCTTTGGAATGTAATTTGAGTTTATTTATTTTCAGACACTAAATACATTTTGCACTTGTTTTGCGTATAATAAACGAAAGAAAGGGGAATTAATATGGTATTTATTCATATTAATTAGCACTGTCCCTTTAAATATTGATGTAACACCGAAAACTTCCATCCGCTTTCGCGAGTTCTCACTGAAACACATTCCCTAGGAAACAAACACTAGCTTTTAATAGACTTAACCTTTGTTAAACTTACGCGTGTCAACCCAGAGTTCAAGGACAAACTCTAAGGTTAAAACACACACCTGCTACGTCTGCACGACATATTCTACTATTCAAAGCAACATTCAAATAGTATTCAAATAAGAATGTGATATTGACCTTACCAACATGGCGGCATCTGCACGACGTTTCCTGCTCTGGTTGTGAAACAGTTGCATAAACTCTCCTTCAAAAAAAAAAAAAAAAAAAAACTGTCAGCCAAACACTTGATCAGTCACACATCACTGAAGATACTCCGCGATAACATGTTTTCAGCAACTGTCGCACGAAAGGTACGTTTATTTGGTTATAATTCAAATGTGGCGACAGGTTTTAAAGATCTAGTTTGACCTCATGTGTCTGAAGTGAGATAAAACAAGGTCCTCTTTCTGCAGCCCATCATGCTAATATAGTACAGCTGATGTGTAACATCTAAATAAAAACAAAACCCGGTTTTGTTTGATTTTTATCCTATTGTCTTATTTTGAATTGCCATAGGCAGATGAGGACGCTATCAACACTAACTGTACTTTGAATTCATACATAACAATAATTTCACTCTTGTTATACTAGTTTACATAGTTACAGTTTTTTTTAGAAGACAGAGTCATGAGTAGGTATTTTTACTTGTTAATGAACATCTAATATTACTGATTATTCACCTCTTGAGACCTTGTTTTATATTTTTTAAAAACAAAACAAGGTTATTATAGTTAACCAAAACTATATATTTTCCCAGGTCCTTCATTCCGTTTGCCGGACATCACTGCGTCCAGCTGTGAGCACAGTGATTTCTCGGGGATACAGAGGCGATGCCCCAGAACCAACCATGATTGAGATCCCTCTGCCTCCATGGCAGGAGAGGGCAGGAGAATCCCTGGATATCAAGAGGAAGAGACTCCTGTATGAGAGCCGCAAGAGAGGCATGCTGGAGAACTGCATCCTTCTGAGGTCAGCAGAGCAAGAAGACATCGTAGGCAAAATGCACTGTCTCAACCAGTGTTGGGGAAGTTACTTTTAGAAGTAATGCATTACAATATTGAGCTACTCCCTAAAAAGGAACTAATTACGTTACTTAGTTACTTTTTATGGAAAGTAATGCAATGCGTTACTTTTTAAATCCGGGCAGGGCTTGCTTGTTTGTTTTTAATATAAAAAGTTCTGTTTTTGGCAAATGTAAAAGCCTTTTCACACCAAAAGCCTCAGGCTTAGAGAAAAGTAAATTAACGTCAGTATAGTAGACCGCAGAAGAAAAAATGTCAACTCTTCAGCAGTTAAAAAGGAAAACAAATGTTAGATTATCTTGAGTCATTTTTGCTTATTAGTATGGATGAATTGGATCATCGAAGATCGGCAGTAAAGACATTGGTTAATAAAATAGGATTAAATACATAAAGGATATTTGTAATATTTAACATATTTAATTATTACAGGTTTGCGTCTTATTCTGAGTTGAATTTCACTGTTTTTTTGAGGAATACTGGATCTGTTTTTTTAGTGAGTGAGATGAATTAATGCATGCTCACATTTATTCTAGAGCTCAAGTAACATCTTACTCACGATTTCTCTCAACATCGGGACAGGAGAGCTTTTAATCAATAAATGGGGAAAAAAAGTAACTGCCGTTACTTATTTGAAAAAGTAACTCAGATATTTTCTTTTCAATTAAAAAGTAATGTGTTACTTGGAAAAAGTAATATTATTACGTAACTTGCATTACTTGTAATGCGTTAACCCCAGCACTGGTCTCAACAGACAGCAAAACATATTCTAGGCTTGCCAACAACATTTTATATTGTCTAAGTGTATCTAAGTATGTTCAGGGTAAATTGTGTAAGCTGTATACACTGAATACTGCCTACTATTTACAACTGTTCACTACCAGTCAAACGTTTTTGAACAGTAAGATTTAGTCTCTTAAGTGCTCACCTGCATTTATTTGATTCAAAGTACAGCAAAAAAGTATATTTTTGAAATATATTTACTATTTCAAATAATTGTTTTCTATTTGAATATATTTTAAAATGTGTTTTCAAAGCTGAATTTTTAGCATCATTACTTCAGTCACATGATCCTTCAGAAATCATTCTAATATTCTGATTTGCGGCTCAAAAAACTTGTTTTATTATTATGTTAATAACAGCTAAATAGATTTTTTTTTCAGATTTATCTGAATAGTAAGCTCAGAAGAACAGCATTTATCTGAAATAGATTTTTTTGTAACATTATAAATCTCTTTATTATCACTTTTGTTCAATTTAAAGCATCCTTCCTAAATAAAAGTATTAATTTCTTTCTCTCTCTCTCTCTCTATATACACATTTATTTCAGATAAATGCTGATCTCTGGATCTTTCTATTTATCAAAGAATCCTGAAAAAATGTACTCAACTGTTTTAAATAATTATAATAATAATAAATGTTTCTTGTACAGCAAATTTAGCATATTAGAATGATTTCTAAAGAATCGTGTGACACTAAAGACCAGAGGAGTGATGCTGAAAATGTAGCTTTGATCACAGAAATAAATTACATTTTAAAATATATTCAAATAGAAAGCAGTTATTTTAGACAGTAAAACTATTTCACAATATTACTGCTTTTGTTGTATTTTGGAAATAAATGCAGGCTTGGTGAGCAGAAGATAATTCTTTACAAAAACATTACGAATTTCAGTATTAAAAAACTTTTGAAATAAGCATAATACTATTACTATATAACTATTCTGACACTTACTTGTTTCGTTACCAGCCTTTTTGCTAAGCAGTACCTGAACACAATGAGTGAATCTCAACTAAAGCAGTATGACAGAATCATCAATGAACCCAGCAATGACTGGGACATCTACTACTGGGCAACAGGTATGTATGAATGGACAAACTAAACAGATAGAAGTATTCAATTACTCTGTTATTCAATTGAAATCTAAATCATGTTTTACTTGATTTTATCCTTTTTTTTTAAAAATAATATCAATAACATGCATTGGTATGTCAAGCACAATAAGACCAGGGGGGTGTTCCATAAACCAAGTTTACCAAATAAGTCAGGCTTATTTCAGTTAGTCTGACTTATTGTCACTTGATTTGTCTCAAAATAAGTCAGACTAACTGAAATAAGCCTGACTTATTTGGTAAACTTGGTTTATGGAACACCCCCCAGGAATGTGTATAAAGGAAGTAAATGGGGTCTAAAAGTATGAGTGCGCACACATTTCTAAATACCGTCTTCCTTTTGTCAGAAGCTAAGCCGACGCCTGACGTGTACCAGGGTGAGGTGATGGACATGCTCATAGAGTTTGCCAAGAACAAGGACATGGAACAGCGTCTGGACGCACCGAATCTGGAATATCTAGACAAGAGCAGTTAAAGCTCACCTTTCTGTCAAAGACTGTCAATGAGAAGCAGAACTGAACTCGCCTCAGACACATGAGACCTATTCAAAATCATTTTAAAGGTTCCTGGAAATAAATATTTCATCATTGACTATAAAGGCACATCATATTTTGGACAGCTTGCATGCACACAAATAAACTGTTCAACAACTTGTCAAAAAGCGGATCATTTGATTCACATTAACATATAAAAATAACTTTAAATGTACATTTAATACATATACAGTGGTGTAAAAAAGTGTTGGCCCCCTTAATTTGAATTTTTTTTTTGCATGTTTGTCACACTTTAATGTTTCAGATCATCAAACTAATTTAAATATTATTCAAAGATAACACAAGTTGCAGTTTTTAAATGAAGGGTTTTTTATGAAGGGAAAAAATCCAAACCCACATGGCCCTGTGTGAAAAAGTGTTTCCACCATAAGTAAGATACTGGGCAAAAATGGCCTGCATGGCAGAGTTCTAAGACGAAAACCGCTGCTGAGCAAAAAGAACATAAAGGCTCGTTTCAGTTTTGCCAGAACACATCTTGATGATCCCCAAGACTTTGGGGAAAATACTCTGGACTGATGAGACAAAAGTTAAACTTTTTGGAAGGTGTGTGTCCCATTACATCTGGTGTAAAAGTAACAACATTTCAGAAAAAGAACATCATACCAACAGTAAAATATGGTGGTGGTAGTGTGATAGTCTGGGGCTGGAAGACTTGCTGTGATAAATGGAACCATGAATTCTGCTGTCTACCAAAAAATCCTAAAGGACAATGTCCGGCCATCTGTTCGTGACCTTAAAGGAACACTCCACTTTTTTTGTAAATAGGCTCATTCTCCAACTCCCCCCGAGTTAATAAGTTGATTTTTTTACCGTTTTGAAATCCATTCAGCCGTTCTCCTGTTCTGGCGATATCGCTTTTAGCATAGCTTAGCATAGATCATTGAATCCTATTAGACCAATAGCATCGCGTTCAAAAATGACCAACGAGTTTCCATATTTGTTGTATTTAAAACTTGACTCTTCTGTAGTTATATCGTGTACTAAGACCGGTGGAAATGCAAAGCTGCGAGTTTCTAGGCTGATAAGATTAGGAACTACACTTCCATTCCGGCGTAATAGTCAAGGAAGTTTGCTGCCGTAATATGGCTGAAGCAGGTGGAGTATTAACAGAAATGAGTTACCAGCTAGTTTAGCATTTGCACATGTGCTGCGTGGTATTACTGCTCCTGCTTCGGCCATATTACGGCAGCAAACTTCCTTGACTATTACGCCAGAATGGAAGTGTAGTTCCTAATCTTATCAGCCTGGAAACACGCAGCTTTGCATTTCCACCGGTCTTAGTACACGATATAACTACAGAAGAGTCAAGTTTTAAATAGGACAAATATGGAAACTCATTGGTCATTTTTGAACGTGATGCTATTGGTCTAATAGGATTCAATGATCTATGCTAAGCTATGCTAAAATTGATATCGCCAGAACAGGAGAACGGCTGAATGGATTTCAAAACGGTAAAACTCAACTTATTAACTCGGGGGGAGTTGGAGAATGAGCCTATTTCCAAAAAAAGTGGAGTGTTCCTTTGAGCTGAAGCGAACTTGGGTTTTGCAGCAGGACAATGATCTAAAACACACCAGCAAATCCACCTCTGAATCGCTGAAGAAAAACAAAATGAAGACTTTGGAGTGGCCTAATCAAAGTCCTGAGCTGAATCCTGAAAAGGCAGTTCATGCTCGGAAACCCTCCAATGTGGCTGAATTACAACAATTCTGCCAAGATGAGTGGCCAAAATTCCTGCACAGCGCTGTAACAGACTCATTGCAAGTTATCGCAAATGCTTGATTGCAGTTGTTGCTGCTAAGGATGGCCCAAGCAGTTATTAAGTTTAGGGGGCAAACACTTTTTCACACAGGGCCATGTGGCTTTGGATTCTGTTTTCCCTTCATAATAAAGAATGTCATTCAAAAACTGCATGCTGTGTTTACTTGTGTTATCTTTGATTAATATTTAAATTTGTTTGATGATCTGAAACAAAGTATGACAAACATGCAAAAAAAAAAAAAAAATCAGGAAGGGGGCCAACACTTTTTCACACCACTGTATACATATAAAATTTAAGTTGGTACTGTGTGTGTGAAATGTGTGTATAGTGTATTTATGAATATATCAATTAAATAAAATAATATATAAATGGCAAGTCTGATTTTGAATGAACACTGTAAAAAGTTGATTTGAAAATGCCAGATGTATTAAAGTTTCTTCTAATTGATGACACTGCTGTTTGTGTTTCTGCAGGTTTATAATAGCCACAGGAAGAGTATTTTTTTTTTTTTAAGATTTCTGTCATTTAAATATATTATTTCAGTGTCTTTTTCTCATGACATGGAAATGTAGTTGCATGAAGTTCATTCGATAAAAGCTTTTACAGTACTTCACTTCAGGCATTGAAAAGTTCACCGCATGAATCATGTTGTTTTCTTAAGTAGCTCAATTTACAACAAATTAGAGTGTATTCAAAGCTCATGCACAGGGTTGTGCTAATGCACCATTTAGCTCTGATATGGCTGAATAGAATAGACTGATTGCATCTATTTGTGTAGTTATAATTTAAAATAATTGACATTGATTTGTCCATAAAATGTCAGACCTCAAGGCTTAAATTGAAGATTTAAAAAGGGCTTTATGCACAAAAGAGACCTGATGAGATCTAAAAGGTGCTTAAGACTCTTCAGACAAGGTTGTTGTTGGTCAGAAATATTATCACAAGATGTATTTGGTCATTTGGCACCCTTAAAAATCAATGTTACTGCATTTTCGTCTAATGCAATGGCATTCATATCTATATAAAACGTGTTTTTAGTCTCTACCAGAAGATGGCAGGCTTTTCCTTGCTAATAAGATTGATGTAAAGAGATGTGCAGCGATTTCCTCCCTGTTGAAACGTATCCAAGTGTTTTGACTAATTGAGTCTTTGACATCCCACTCAAGCAGCGTTTGTTGGCCGCAGGAGCGAGCACGCTTCGCACCAAAACCGATCCGACACTGCCCTGAATGCTAAGGTACATAGACGTCAAAGGGCATACGATTTGATGGCAGTGAGTTTGTAGTCATGACAGTTTTCGCCTTTAAGCGAGCATTGTCCCAGATATGTGTCTGTACCTGTGTACCCTGTATTTCTGAAAATGACTAAACATTGCCGCTCTCCCTGCTAAAAAGCACAGATGCCACTGGGACGTGGTTTCATTCACATAATAGGCTCCAGAGTGACCAATATATCACTTTTTTTTTCTTTCAGAAAAAGACAGAACATTGTTCTTGACTGGAATCCAAAATTCCGTAAATAAACTCTAACCTAAATAGAACCTCTTAAGCACAAACTGTTTTAAGTAGTTCTTTTAAAGACCCCCTGTAGTGAAAATTAAGTTTTTAATAACGTTTACACCTTTATCTATAAGTTTTAATGCACTCTGTGTTTCTGAGATGGCAAACTGGAACATGGTTTGTGAACAATAGCAAAACAGAGGGTTTGCACTTATGTCGCGGTTTGGTCAGTTAACCGGATGCGCGGCCATATTGCCATACTCGGATGTAAACTACAACATAGATTGCATGGTTTATTTATGCTGTCTAGACCGTGGAACAAACGTGTGGAAGCTGCTAAATTATATAGAAAATGACTTAGTTAGCAGGAAAGGCCGCAATATTTTGACAAACTAAAGTCAATAGGTGGTAAAGATACATACAGTGTCTTGCCAAATTATTCATACCCCTTCATTTTTTTCACATTTTGTTACGTTGCTGCCTTATGTTAAACTACTTTAAATTACTTTTTTTCCAACATCAATCTACACTCCCTACTCCATAATGGCAAAGCAAAAAATAGGTTTTTAACATTTGTGCAAATTTATTAAAAATAAAAAACTGAAAAGTTCCCGTTGCATAATTATTCATACCCTTTTCTGGGACACTCAAAATTTAGCTCAGGAGCATTCATATTGCTTCTAGATGTTACTACACGTCAAGTGGAGTTAAACTGTGGCAAATTCATGTGATTTAGAAAGGCACACACCTCTCAGAAAAGGTCTAACAGCTGAAAATGCATATCAGAGCAAAAACCAAGTCCTGAGGTCAAGATAACTGCCTGTAGAGCTCAGTGACAGACTTGCGTTAAGGCAATGATCTAGGGAAGAGTTCAGAAAAAAACCTGCTGCATTGAAGGTTCACAGAAGCATTATCCATAATGGAAGACGATTGGAACAACTAGGACTCTAGAAAATGTCTGCCAGCCCCCATCCAAGCTGACAGAGCTTGAGAGGTGAAAAGGTGAGGCAAAGAATGGCAGATAATTGCCAAATGCAGATGTGCAAAGCTTGTCACATCATACCCAAAAAGGTGCTTCAACTATGTACTGAGTTAAGGGTATGAATACTTATGCAATGTACTTATTTCAGTGTTTTACTTTTAATACATTTGTTTTTAATAAATTTGCTCTGATACACATTTTCAGCTGTTAGACCTTTTCTGAGAGGTGTGTGCCTTTCTAAAGCCTACTCATTTAAATGAATTTGCACAGTTTAACCCCACTCGAAGTGTAGTAACATCTAGAAGCAATATGAATGCTCCTGAGCTAAATTTTGAGTGTCCCAGAAAAGGGTATGAATACTTAGATGAATACTGAGTATTATTATTTAAGATATTTCACCTACCTGACCCGAATTGATAAGAACAAACACAAATGTTGTCAAGATTCTTGCCCTGGTTTAGTTTGGTCAACCACAAACGCCTTTTGTCCCTCAGACAGTTTTTTACTCTCGTCTCCTTGATTTGTTATAACTTTTGGCAGTTTATAGTACTCCAAATGTTTTTTTTTTTTTCTGGTCTGACCGATTAGTACAGCGCAAAACATGACAATAATTGACCATTTTCAGCAGCAATAAATTTCCAACCCAATTTGCTTGGTTGGAACAGCAGCTACGCTAATTATTTCTCTGTTTGTTTCTCTGTTTCTGCACTAGGAATTACACAAGCTTCAGTCTGGATTCAGAATACCTGAGAAGAGCTGATGCCAACCCCTCAGAGGACCTCTGATGATGCCAGCCCTGAAACAACATACAGCACTACGAAATTTTGCTACAAATTTGATTGCAACACATAATCATTACTATTAATAGTGTTCATCGTCTGTCTGATTACACCATTACTGATTTTAACATACATCCCTACCATATATACATCAACTTGACATACAGTAGTCAAGCTAGTAAATATATTGTAGTAATCAAAATTTTCTGTAAAGCTGCTTTGCAACGATTTAATCGTGAAAAGCGCTATACAAATGAACTTGAATAGAACTGAACTGAATTAATCAGCAAAATATGCAAGTTTTGTTCAGTTCAGTGGCATTGTTTAAATTCATTGCCGCCAATATGGCCAATTGATGACGTGTCGTGAAAACACTAGCTGTTTGATAATGTAGTCAATTCAACAATTACCGTTATGTGTCCGACGTTGTAAAAAGCGCACATAAAATGCATTACCATTCTGATATGTGGATGTGTAGACGAGCGCTTTCTCTTTAGAATCAGTTTCTGGTTTAACCATAAATGGATGAATGAATCCAATATATTCACTCGCCATTGTGTAGCGTTTACTACTTGAGATAAACGAGTGAAAAAGTGTAGCAGGTCCAGGTTGGTTGGTGTGATTGAGTGAGTGGGGGCGGAGACTAATTAACATATTTAAGGATCCGTGTATAGTAAATGAGGTAAGGGTGTAGACAGTTTTATTCAAGCCATTTTAAGATATGAAAATCTTATTTTCAGCTGGAAAATCGTAACTGTAGGGGGACTTCAAGAACTGTTCACTGAAGAGTTAGGTCAGACATTTGAACAAACCCCCGAACTGAACTCATCCAGTCTGTGCTATCCATTTTATTTTTCCCATAAGAGTGGGTTTTGTCATTTGTAAATTTTATGGGTCTGACTTCCAGTCTCATCTGCGTCCAGCTATTTTTAGCTCTACAAAACGGCTCATTCCGCCGCTTGATATCGCAAACTAGTGTGTCTTACCATGTTTTTTTAATGTATTATCCCAATTATGAACACACTTGTTTGTAGTGCAAACAGTTTTAACATTTACTGCACATTGTTATTCTTCTCAATATTTCCCTACAGTGGCTAATTAACCAGAAGTCTCACACATTCACAGAAAACGACTTCCGTGTTGAAAAACAAGGTGGATAGACATACATCAGTCCACTGCAGTTCTCCAAAAATGTCTAAGTACTAAACAAGGGAGCTAACATTAATTGAAACACATCCCTATAGTAACCACCTAGAAATGTGCTAAACTCCAAGAGTTGCGTTCGAAAATTGCACATTTTGAATAAGTAATTACTTTGCGACCACTAAAAAATCATGTTCTATATCCACCTTTTTCTGAAAGCCTATGGGTGAGGTTTCCAGTTCATTAGGTGCTATAGAGAAATAATGAGAAGATTAACAATGTGCAGTAAACAGTGAAACCATTTGCACTACAAATCAGTGTGTTCGTAATTAAGATACATACATTAATAATACATTAAAATAATATGGTAGGACACTTTTTCACCTACTATATAGTAGGGAAGTTTGCGGCTTTGGATGGAGCCCAACTCAGAACACCCCATGAACACACACAATGCCTTAGCACTGATAATATAGGCACGCAACATTCTTTACAGAAAATGTAAAAACCCACTGTTGTTCTGTTATGTTGAGATAATGTATGCCGTGCACATCACCCTAAATCCTGGACAGGAACATGAAGGGAGGGTGAAATTGTTATATAGCTTTAGAAAGGAACTCCTAGAACTCTTGCCAAGCCGTAGAGCCACAGAAAAGAAAGAGGAAATGGTGGTGGAAGAAGGAAAAAAATACTAGGAAAAATGAGAGAGAGAGAGTTTCTAAAAAGTGTAGAATGTTAAAGGCAAACATACACTACAGTTGAGGTCAAACATTTACATACACCTTTGCAGAATCTGCTAAATGTTAATTATTTTACCAAAAGAAGAGGGATCATACAAAATGCATGTTATTTTTTATTGAGTACTGACCTGAAATAAGATATTTCATATAAAAGAAGTTTGTTTAAAAGTTTACATACACTTGACTCTTAATACTGTGTTGTTAACTGAATGATCCTGCTGTCCTTCAGAAAAATCCTTCTGTTTTTTTTTTTTTTAGCATTTTTGTGTATTTGAACCCTTTCCAGCAATGACTGTATGATTTTGAGATCCATCTTTTCACAATGAGGTCAACTGAGGGACTCATATGCGACTATTACAAAAGGTTTGAACACTCACTGATGCTCCAGAATGAAAAACGGGGGTTAACGTTGAATTTGAAAATCAGTATTTAACTTATTTTGTCTTCTGGGAAACATGTCTCTTTTGTAGCTTCTGAAGAGCAGTACTAAATGATGAAATATGATATTTAGGCAAATTAAGAAAAATCTTCTCCAGAAGAAAAAACATGCTTTAAGAGTCAGGGGTGTAAACTTTTGAACAGAATGAAGATGAGTACATTTTTCTTAATTTGCCTAAATATCATATTTCATCATTTAGTACTGCTCTTCAGAAGCTACAAAAGAGACATGTTTCCCAGAAGACAAAATAAGTTAAATACTGATTTTCAAATTCAATGTTAACCCCCGTTTTTCATTCTGGAGCATCAGTGAGTGTTCAAACCTTTTGTAATAGTCGCATATGAGTCCCTCAGTTGACCTCATTGTGAAAAGATGGATCTCAAAATCATACAGTCATTGCTGGAAAGGGTTCAAATACACAAAAATGCTGAAAAACCAGAAGGATTTTTCTGAAGGACAGCAGGATCATTCAGGTAACAACACAGTTAAGAATCAAGTGTATGTAAACTTTCAAACATACAGTCATTGTTGGAAAGGGTTCAAATACACAAAAATGAAAAACCAAAAAATTTATGGGACCTGAAGGATTTTTCTGAAGAACAGCAGTCAGTTTAACTGTTCAGGACAAACAAAGGACTCATGAACAACTATCACTAAATATAAAAAAATCATTCAGGTATATACCTATAAGAACATCTGCATGTGGTTTCATTTTACTTCATGTCTGATTGATTAATTGAATCTGTTTTATATCTTTGACATGCTTTCACTGTGAAAAACATCGGAGACCTTGTTGCTTAATAAAGGACCCACTCTTACACTTTTGCGGGAGGCTGGTAGACCTGGTATGTATTCTCACACACACACACACACACACACACACACACACACACACACACACACACACACACACACATGTTGGGTTTACATGTTTTATGGGGACATTCCATAGGCGTAATGGTTTTTATACTGTACAAACCGTACTTTCTATCGCCCTACACCTACCCTACACCTAAACCTAGCCCTCACAGGAGATTGTGCACACTTTTACTTCCTCAAAAAAACTCATTGTGCATGATTTATAAGCCTGTTTCCTCATGGGGACCTGAGAAATGTCCCCACAAGGTCAAAATCTACTGGTATTACTATCCTTGTGGGGACATTTGGTCCCCACAACGTGATGAATACCAGGTACACACACACACACACACACACACACACACACACACACACACACACGCACACCTCTCAGACAGAGAGACTGTGTGATACCTGGCTCACAGGTGAGCTCTGCCTTTATATAGCATTGAAAGAGCCTGCTGTGTGATCTCACTGACCTCTGCCATCTGTCTCTATGGAGATGAGGAGAAATAGAGCCGGCGAGAGCTGCTGCGTAACACGTCCATATATAACCACTGAAGACATCTACTGCAGCCAAACCGACCAACACTACAAAAACTTCGAAAAAAAAAAAAAACACACACACATAAAAGTGTTCTCTGAAGGCTGGGTACTGTGTAGGTTTTTGCAGAAATATTCACCACATTCTGAGAGCTGAAAATAAAAAAACTCCCATAGAAACAAAAATTGTTCATACTTTTTCCATTGGGTGTGGTACAGGGTTATTATCGCTAAATAAAACTGAAACCATAAAATCATTTTTAAACTTAAAACAAAAGAAACATTAATGCACATAAAATAATAACAAAATATAAATAAATTAACCTATTTTATTTCAGGTATAGTTGGCAAGGCAATATCTTCTAGTATATTCTAGTTTAAGTTTAGTTTAACTTAAAAGTACTAAAATAATGAAAA
>NC_133363.1:57443980-57475884 GCF_049309525.1 Garra rufa
TAATGCTACCCTTGTCTGTGTGTTATGTTCTGATTGGTTCCTAGGTTGCATGTGTCATGTCCTGATTGGTTCCTTGGTTTTCGCATGCGTCTTGTTCTCATTAGTTGGTTTTGTCACATGTTCCTCTTGTCTTCTTTAAAAACTGGTCAACAGAAAAAATATTTCTTTGCATAATTTTCTTGAAATTTTTAACCCCCTCTTCTTACTGTAATACATAAATACTAAAGTTATGTAATAATATTAATATTTATATTCCATATTATATTTATAATTAATATTTCATATATAATACATTAAAATGTTATTATATTTGCATACATATCCATCTAGCATCTATAAAAACAACTATAATTTTTTTTAATGTAAAATTATTAAATGTAATTTTTGCTGTTTTCTTTTTGTAACCATAATAAAAGTCTGGTATAAGAAATCATTTTAAGATTTTTTGCATTAGTTAATAAATGAGCACTTTTAAAAAACCCTAATTCTTGCAACATACAGTAAAGGTAATGAGAATTGGTGTGGGAAAAATGTAATTCAGTGTAATTTAAATACTATCCTAAGGGCTCTAAAAAGTCTACATTTTTCATGCAAAATATTATTTCCTATTTTTTATTTAGATGTATGGAGTAAAATTACTTGTTTTCCAGGTTTTGTGAAATTCACCTGTGATCTCATACTTAAAATTAGGCTGGAAAAAGTTGCCTTGTTTTTAAACATCGTACTTCTTCATCGATTTGCATGACCCACAATACATACCCAAAGCCCGTGAGTCACGCCAGGTGTATTTCCCATTGACCCCATCTGTAAGAGCTATATCTAGGGCGGTCCGTGTCATTTTCTAGCATTCTAGTTGGCTTTTTATCATTCAGCGTACAGCACAATCTAGCCTGAAACGAGATGAAATGTCCAATCTTTAGGTCAACCCATCACTCTCAGCGAGACGTGGCTTGAGTTCCACAGAGGGTTATATGCTTCGCTTCAGTCTGCTTTTTCCTTGAGTTTTAATTGCATAATTGAAGTCATTATCTTTGAGGGGAAGTAGTCTTTCTGGATTAATTCCCGGGATAAATCAAAGTCTAATTGATAGGAGACAGATACAGACTGCAGGTTCCTGCCCACTTCTCATGCACAAGACCATAATTACATTCCCTTCATTCCCTCCCACAAATAACATCAGTTGTGTGCGCTCAGTACGGTATATGACAGTAATCCACTGTAATTTTAATTTTAATTTTAATTTTAATTTTAATTTTAATTTTAATTTTAATTTTAATTTTAATTTTAATTTTAATTTTAATTTTAATTTTAATTGTATCTTTATCCACTCGTTTCCATATAACAAAAATACTAAAATCATATGTTTTCATACAAATCAATTTGGACAAACTCATACAAAATTGCCAACTCTTGTCCTCATGTCATCCTTTTTTTAATTTTAATTTTTTATATTTTATATATTTTTATATTTTATTATAATTTTTTTTTACACTCACTAAGATTTTTGTTCACTCATCCACTATGGAATCTTTTATTTAATTTTATTTAATTTTATTTTAGTTTAGTTTAGTTTAGTTTTTTTTCATGCATAACTTATTTGATGGTATTATAAGTCATTTATCAAAACTTGGTCCATTTTAGCTGACTTCATTTTATTTATTTATTTTATTTTTTTAAATAAAATATTTTTTTTGTTTTGTTTTTTTGAACGATGCAAATTGGACAGATTTATTTAAAAAAAAATCCCAACTCTCATCCTCATGCTGTTGATGACCAACTGTGGAATTATTTTATTTTATTTTATTTTTCAAATATTTTATTTTTCATATATATATATATTTTTTCCTATTTCTAACTCTCATCCATATGTCAATAATTATAGTCATTCCCTCCCACAATTTAAATCATATTTTATTTCACTTTGGTTTAGTTTGTCCTGGCCATAAAAAAATGACATTGTCAAACAAATCAAATACAAATCATAGTCTGAATTAATGTGAAATCGCCAGCTAAAAACAAATTCCAACATTTCAAAAGTCCTGTATTTGTGGACAGAAAGAATCTGCAGAATTTATTTTTAGCTCTGCACTGATTTTGGCAAACTCTGTGATAGATGTGCATTCCAATTCTGTGGATGTTTCAGCAGGAAACAGATTTCATGTGGGATTTCCACCAGAGCTCTCCAATTTCATTCCCAAATTCTCAGATGTGGCAAGTTTGAAAACTACAACTGCAAAGGAAGTTTGGGAGAAGATTAATGACTTAAATGTCTGCTTGTTCCTCACACAGTGCTGTCATGTGACCTCAGAAGACTAGGATTACAGCACACCAGTCATATGCACTACTTTTATCTTGTGTTTACAAAAGAAACAATAAATACAGATTTTTCACAAAATAGAGGATTGTAAATGATAACGAATTTTTGATTTTTATAGATGAACTGGTCTGACTGATGGATCGCTAAAACTAAATCATGCATTTTTATACAAATCAAATTAGACAAATTTGAATGAATTTGCCAACTCTCATCAACATAATTATACTCATTCCCTCCCTATTTTTTTATTTTATTTTATTTATCAACCTTTTTTCATATAATCAATGTCCTTAATTTTAATTCAATTTTTTTTTATTGCTGGTGGTCATCAACTGTAGAATTTTAATTTAATTTAATTTAATTTAATTTAATTTAATTTAATTTAATTTAATTTAATTTAATTTAATTTAATTTAATAATTTAATTTATTTTTATTTATGAATGTGTTTAATTTGTCTTTTAGTTTGCTAAAATCAATCATACATCTTCATAAAAATCATATTGGACAGATTTATTTTTATTTTATTTTATTTTATTTATTTTTTAATTTAATTTTATTATTTATTTTTATTTATGAATGTGTTTAATTTGCCTTTTAGTTTGCTAAAATCAATCATACATCTTTATACAAATCAAATTGGACAGATTTATTTTAATTTAATTTAATTTAATTTAATTTTGTTTTGTTTTGTTTAATTAAATTAAATTAAATTAAATTAAATTAATGTATTTTATTTTTATTTATGAATGTGTTTAATTTGTCTTTTAGTTTGCTAAAATCAATCATACATCTTCATAAAAAAATCATATTGGACAGATTTATTTTTATTTAATTTTATTTTATTTATTTTTTTAATTTAATTTTATTTAATTTTATTATTTATTTTTATTTATGAATGTGTTTAATTTGCCTTTTAGTTTGCTAAAATCAATCATACATCTTTATACATATCAAATTGGACAGATTTATTTTAATTTAATTTAATTTTGTTTTGTTTTGTTTAATTAAATTTAAATTAAATTAAATTAATGTATTTTATTTTTATTTATGAATGTGTTTAATTTGTCTTTTAGTTTGCTAAAATCAATCATACATCTTCATAAAAAATCATATTGGACAGATTTATTTTTATTTTATTTTATTGTATTATTTTTATTTAATTTAATTTAATTTTATTTTATTATTTATTTTTATTTATGAATGTGTTTAATTTGCCTTTTAGTTTGCTAAAATCAATCATACATCTTTATACAAATCAAATTGGAGAGATTTTATTTTATTTTATTTATTTTATTTTATTTTATTTCATGAACGTGTTAAATTTGCCTTTTAGTTTGCTAAAATCATACATCTTCATAAAAAATCTAAATGGACAGATTTATACAAAACTCCCAACTCTCATCCTCATGCTGGGTCCGTGTATCATCTGATCATTCAGTTATTCCACTTAATCTGGCAAACGAAAAATAGGCAAAACAGGTTGATATTTCATTTTTGGGTTTTTCTGAATGAGCCAAAAGATGACAGCTGATTTCTTTTTTCCGTTTTTCAGCTCGAAACCAAAAATACAATAAAAGGGAAAACCAAAATCAAATAATACGGCTAAATTACGTTTTTCTTTATTTTCAGTTTTTGCTGTGTTTTACCGCTTTGCGCATGCGCAATGAATAGCGGCGTACTGATTCGGAGTTTCCAAAAAGCTCATTTGATACTTTGCTCACCTTCTCCATAAAATGTATTCGTTGTTTTAAATTAATCATTACTATTAATAGGCCTAACCTAGGATGTTTTTATTAAATTGTGAGGACATAATACAGCTTCCGTCGTATTAAAAACATTTCATGACCTGACACCCATTATTTTTTTCTTACCTAAAAAGACGGGTATATAATGCGCGTTGTCAACAAATTACACTAACCAGTCTCTCCAGGATTTCACGATTTTTTTATTTTTTTATTTATTAATAATTAGGATATCACATTATCATCCCCCTGGCAAATCGCACCCATAAATCGCACCCATCCCCCCGGCAAATCGCACCTATATATACAATATTTATTTATTGCTATTTTCCATCAAGTCAAAAAAGAGTATGATTTTAATGTTTCTGAATAAATTATATTTTGTACATACATTTTGACCGCTCCCAGCACGATTAGACGCGCAAAAAAAAGTGCGGCTGGCATGACGTGTATTTTCTACATATCTTTACATTGTGTACCACAAATGATGACAGGCTTTTACGCCGCTATTCATTGCGCATGCGCAAAGCTAAAAATAAAGAAAAACGTAATTTAGCCGTATTATTTCCTTTTGGTTTTCCTGTTTATTGGATTTTGGTTTCGAGCTGAAAAACGGAAAAAACAAATCAGCTGTCATGATTTGGCTCATACAGAAAAACCCAAAAATGAAACATCAACCTGTTTTGCCTATTTTTCGTTTGCCAGATTAAGTGGAATAACTGAATGATCAGATGATACACAGACCATGCTGGTGTCACAACTGTGCGGGAGGTGGACTGGTGGAATTACAAAGAGATGCCGGGAACCAAAAGTACAAAACAAAACACTTATTTATTAAAGAACTAAAAGAGAAATCAAACAAACAGAGAACACACGAAGCAACTTCATTGACGGACAAACAGGGAGTGCAACACAGAACCTTAAATACACAGAAAACAAGGTGTGGTCATTAACAAGATAACAAGATAACGAGGGGGAAATACAAATATGGGCAAGACAGAACCAACTAAACACAAACCAAAAGGGGGAGCAAATGGGACAAACCAAAAGTACTGGAAACAGAGGGGGAAAACACTAGGGAAACAGAACAGGACAGGACAAAATACTGACAGCTGGTGGTAATCAACTGTACAATTATTTTGTTTTGTTTTGTTTTGTAAATTAAATTAAATTAAATTAAAATTAAATTAAATTAAATATTTAATTTATTTTTATTTATGAATGTGTTTAATTTGTCTTTTAATTTGCTAAAATCAATCACACATCTTCATAAATATCATATTGGACAGATTTATTTTTATTTTATTTTAATATTTTTTTATTTTTTTAATTTAATTTAATTGTATTATTTATTTTTATTAATGAATGTGTTTAATTTGCCTTTTAGTTTGCTAAAAATCAATCATGCATCTTTATACAAATCAAATTGGACAGATTTTTATTTTATTTTATTTTTATTTTTTTATTTTTTATTTTTTTTTTATTTTTTTATCCACCCTTTTTATAAAACAAATGTGCTTAATTTGGCTATTAGTTTGGTAAAATCATACATCTTCATACAGATTTATGCAAAATTCCCAACTCTCATCCTCATGCTGGTGGTCATCAACTGTAGAATTATTTTATTTTATTTTTTTATTTTATTTTATTTTATTTTATTTTATTTTATTTTATTTTATTTTATTTTATTTTATTTTATTTTATTTTATTTTATAGGTGAACTGTTTAGACCGATGGATCGCTAAAACATTTAAATAGCCCAACTTATTTCTCAAGCCCCCTGTTCACTACAGCCCTGCCAGCAGCACTAATGTCTCTAACCGCTAACGTTTCACTCCCAGCCCATGGATGTTTTCCATGGAGATGGACAACCCTCGAAATCTCTGACCTTTGACCTAAAATGTTAGAATGCCTTCAAGAACATTGATTGGAGCTGGACTGATGTCTCGCAATCTTATCTGGTCCTGATTGAATGTCGAGGGTTGACCGTTACCAATACTGCTGTGTTGCTGTGTCTTTGTGGTAGCTGTTGTATTTCGTCTTTCAGTCACCTGTTACTTCCCCTCTGTAGTTTGACTCTCAGTATGTACTCTACACGGTATCAGAAGTTTGCAAAATACCTTCATATTTGAGATCTGCTTCTGAAAAGCATCTTCATTTTTTACTTGTCTTTTGTTATTTTTTTCATAATTGCTTTTTAATAATTTGTTTTACATCTTATTTATTAAAGTCACCTTGTATTTACTGAAATTTAAGCGTATAAAATCTATTAGTAGAAGCATATCTGTGTCTATCATAATGCTGTACATAAAGGTGTTCACACTGACAACAATTAAATGATTTTTTAATTATAAAATTATTTAGCATTAGTTCATTAAAAAGTTGACTGAACTAAATGAATTTAATTGTTTAGAATTTAACTTGTTTAATTCAGTCACATTTTATTAGCTTTTTATATTTCTGTTAATTTTTTTTTTTTTTTTTCAGTTTAATTTTTTTTTAGATATTTTGGTAATTCAGCTTAAACTTATTTTAATTTTAGAAAAGTTTGAAAGGTTAAAATTTTGTGTTTTTGTGTTTTATTTTATTTCAGCTTTTAAATGTATTCTCAATTATTTAAAAATGATTATTCTTCTTATTATTTCCATTTATTCTTAGCATTATTTAATAGAAAATGATTGAATTAATATCATTCATTCTTATTTAATTAGTTTTGTTATATTTATGTTTAAAAAAAAATAAGGTTGCAAAATGTATATTTTTATGTAGGTATTTATAATATTTTATTTTATTCTATTTCAGCTTTTACATTTATTTTAAAATAATAATAGTAATTATTATTCTAATTAATTAATTCATATTTAATTAGCTGTTTATATTTAGCATTAATTTATTTTTATTTTCCTTTTTAGCTTTAGTTATTTTAGTCATTCTTAAACTTATTTAATTATTTTCAGTTCATTTCTGTTTTTAATTTAAGAAAATGTTGTAAAATTATTTTTTTGAGTATTTTTTTATTTTATCTAGTATTTATATTTTATTTTTTACAGCTTTTAAACTTATTTTTAAATTGTTTTAAAATTATTATTATTATTTTAATTAATTAATTCCTTTTTATATTTATGTTTAGCTTTAATTCATTTTTATTTCCATTCAAGTTTTACTAAGTTTAGTAATTCAGCCTAAACTTATTTCAGTTAGTTTCTACATTTTTAATTTTAGAAAAAGGCTGTAAAATGTTTTTTTTTCATGTAGTATTTATATTTTATTTTATTTCGTTTTTTAAATTTATTTTTAAATTATTATTATTAGAATTAAGTAATTCCTTTTTAATTAGCTTTTTAATATTTATGTTTAGCTCCAATAAATTTTTATTTCTATTAAGATTTTAGTTATTTTAGTAATTTAGCCCAAACTTATTTTATTTCAGATAGTTTCTACATTTTTAATTTTAGAAAAGGTTGTCAAATATTTAGCTACTTTTTATATTTTATTTTATTTAATCTTTTAAATGTATTTTTAAGGGATTATTTATTTTTAAGGGATTATTATTCTTATTATTTTAATTTCTTCTGAGCATTAATTCATAAAAAATACTTAATTAAATTGCTTGATTAGGATTCATTTTAATTCGTTCATATTTAATTAACTTTTTTTATATTTATATTTAGCGTTTATGCATTTTTATTTTCATTTTAGTTTTAGTAATTGTATTAATTCAGTTTAAACTTATTTTATTTCAGTCAGTTTAAAAAAAATTTTTTTAGAAATGGTTGTACAATTTAAATGTTTTATCTAGTATTTATATTTTATTATTATTGTTATTTAAATAATTTTATTATTATTGTTGTTGTATTTATTATTATTTAATTAATATTTAATTAGCATATATATGTTTAGCTTTAATTTATTTATACATCCATTTAGTTTAAGTAATTTTAATAATTCAGCTTAAACTTATTTTATTTTAGTTGGTTTCTGCATTTTTAATTCTAGAAAAAGTTGTAAATTTAAAGATTTTCATCTAATATTTATATTTTATTTTAAATAATTTCAGTTTAATTTTAATTATTTAAATATTATTATTATTATTATTTTATCTAATTCATATTTAATTAGCATTTTTATTTTATGTTTAGCATTGACTCATTTTTATTTAGTAATTCAGCCTAGACTTATTATATTTTAGTTAGTTTCTACATTTTATTTAGGATTTAAATTTAACATTTTTAATCTAGTATTTTTATTTTATTTCAGCTTTTATTCAATTAATAACAATGATATTTAATAGTTTTTAATTTATTAAACAATAACAACTCTAGTGGAAATGCTGGCACCATTATTTCAGTTAAAAAAAAGGCCCGTCTTTGTCAGTGTGAACACCTTCAATAAAGAGATATTTAAAGACTAGAGAATAAAAGGTGGAGAGATTAAGACACGACTTGGAGCAGACAGCAACCTTGCCATCTGCTTTAACAAATGTCAAGCCCCCTCTGTTTCTGTTCACCCCCTGAGCTTGATGCATAAATGTTGCATTCTGGGTCATCTGTGTCTTAAATGGCTGTCGTCGATCTGTTGCCGTCTATGCTAGTCAAGACACCTGTGTTTGAAGTGTTAACCTTTGGTCTGTCTCTGTGTAAGCGGTTCTTCTGTCACTGTCACTGTACTATCCAGATTTAGTCAACGTTAGTCCCTGTCAGACATGAAGGGAAAGCAAGAATTATAAATACGTGATAGGAAATACAATATGACCTGGAGGCATGTTGTACTAATAGATGTCAAAATATATATGCGAGGAAATATTTTTTTTAAAATTTGGGTCTGTAAGATTTTTCAATATTTTGGAAATAAGTCTCTTATGAAGGCTGCATTTATTTGATCAGAATACTGTAATATTGTGATATATTATTGCAATTTATTTAAAATAACTCTTTTCTATGTTAATATATTTTTGCTGAAAATTTAGCTTTGCATCACAGGAATAAATTGTATTTTAAAATATATTAACATAGAAAAGAGTTTAATTCAATTTCATTATATTTGTTTTAGTTTTAGTAATTTTAGTGCTTCATCTATTAATTAGCTTTCATTTTTATGTTCAGTTTTCGTGGTTATATAATAGTTATTTTATTTTGTTGTATTTTATTTTTAATTATTTATTTTTTATTAATTATATTTTATTTTATTTTTAAAAAAAAATCCATTTAGCTTTATTTCAGTTTTGAAATATTATTACAATTTAAAATAACTCTTTTCTATGTTAATATATTTTAAAATATAATTTATTCCTGTGATGCAAAGCTGAATTTTCAGCATCAATGTTTTTTTTGGAAAACTTGATTAATTTTATTTTTCAAGACTGTTTGATGAATAGAAAGTACAAAGAGCAACATTTATTTAAAATACAAATCTTTTATAACATTTTAAATGTATTTATTGGGTACATTTACTGTAATTCAGCTTTGCATCACAGGAATAAATTCTATTTTAAAATAAATTAACAGAAAAGAGTTTAATTTCATTATATTTGTTTTTCCATTTAGCTTTATTTCAGTTTTAGTTTTAGTAATTTTAGTGCTTCATCTATTAATTAGCTTTCATTTTTATGTTCAGTTTTAATTTTAATTTCATGTCATTTTTCGTAGTTATATGTTATTTTATTATTTTATTTTTTTATTAATTTTATTTTTTTCCATTTAATTTTATTTCAGTTTTGAAATATTATTGCAATTTAAAACAACTCTTTTCTATGTTAATATATTTTAAAATAAATATAATTTATAAAATTGGGGTCTGTAGGATTTTTCAATATTTTGGAAATAAGTCTCTTATGAAGGCTGCATTTTTTTGATCAGAATACTGTAATATTGTGATATATTATTGCAATTTAAAATAACTCTTTTCTATGTTAATATATTTTAGCTGAAAATTTAGCTTTGCATCACAGGAATAAATTGTATTTTAAAATATATTAACATAGAAAAGAGTTTAATTCAATTTCATTATATTTGTTTTTCCATTTAGTTTTTTTCAGTTTTAGTTTTAGTAATTTTAGTGCTTCATCTATTAATTAGCTTTCATTTTTATGTTCATTTTTAATTTTAATTTCATTTCATTTCGTAGTTATATAATAGTTATTTTATTTAGTTGTATTTTATTTTTAATTATTTATTTTTTATTAATTAATTAATTATATTTTATTTTATTTTAAATTTTTTATTAATCGATTTTTTTCCATTTAGCTTTATTTCAGTTTTGAAATATTATTACAATTTAAAATAACTCTTTTCTATGTTAATATATTTTAAAATATAATTTATTCCTGTGATGCAAAACTGAATTTTCAGCATCAATGTTGAAAACAGTTGTGCTGCTTCGTATTTTTTTTGGAAAACTTGATTCATTTTATTTTTCAAGACTCTTTGATGAATAGAAAGTACAAAGAGCAACATTTATTTAAAATAAAAATCTTTTATAACATTTTAAATGTATTTATTATGTACATTTACTGTAATTCAGCTTTGCATCACAGGAATAAATTCTATTTTAAAATAAATGAACAGAAAAGAGTTTAATTTAATTTAATTATATTTGTTTTTCCATTTAGCTTTATTTCAGTTTTAGTTTTAGTCATTTTAGTGCTTCATCTATTAATTAGCTTTCATTTTTATGTTCAGTTTTCATTTTAATTTCATTTAATTTCATTTAATTTCGTAGTTATATGTTATTTTATTTTATTTTTTTATTTTTTTTTATTAATTTTATATTTTTCCATTTAGCTTTATTTCAGTTTTGAAATATTATTGCAATTTAAAATAACTCTTTTCTATGTTAATATATTTTAAAATATAATTTATTTCTGTGATGCAAAGCTGAATTTTCAGCATCAATGTTGAAAACAGTTGTGCTGTTTCGTATTTTTGTGGAAAACTTGATTAATTAAATTTTTCAAGACTCTTTAATGGATAGAAAGTTTTATAACATTTTAAATGTATTTGCTGTCATTTTTGATCAACTTAAAGCATCCTGACCCCAAATTATTGAAGTAGGGCTGCACAATTTGGTAAATATATAATCATATTGGGGCTATTTTGATAAATACTGAGATTCGAAAGCCAGAAAATGGTATAAAATCTCACAGCAGCTCTCATGTTGAACTGCGTGTGCAAACTGCAAAGTAGCACATGAAGGCTGTAAATGAAGTTGTGTATTAACCATGCTCCGCTGATGATAGAACAAATTACTCTTCATGCTGATGTTCTCATCTTTTCTCTTACAACTGACCCAAAAGTGCATTGAATGAAGTCCTACTAAGCTCTCTTAGCATTCATCCAGCCTGCTGGGAACAAAAAACAAAAACAAACTTGATCCAGCCTGGTTAGTTTGGTCTGTTAACAGTCAGTCTAGCAGGCCAAATAGCTGTCCACTTATATTAGTATTATTTGTAAATGATTATAGTATTTATTCATATTTTGAATTAACTTTTATTATTTTTTTATTTTTATTTTTTTCCGTTTAGCTTTAGTTTTAGTTTTACTAATTTTAGTTAGCTTTTATTTTATAATTAATTAGCTTTTATTTCTATATGTTCAGTTTTTATTTCAATTTGAATAATTTTTCTTTTCTTTTTCCATTTAGCTTTATTTCAGTTTTAGTTTTATTTTCTTTTTCCATTTAGCTTGATTTCAGTTTTAGTTATTTAATTTTATTTAATTTTTCCATTTAGCTTTATTTCAGCTTTAGTTTTAGAAATTTTAGTACTTCATCTTTTATTTAGCTTTCGTTTTTATATGTTCAGTTTTAATTTGAGTAATTTTATGTGCCTGCCATTATTTTATTTTATTTTCCATTTAGCTTTATTTTTAGTAATTTTTGTCTTTTATCTATTAATTAGCTTTCATTTTTATGTTCAATTTTTATTTTAATTTGACTAATTGTATGTGCTATTTTTATTTTATTATACTATATTTTATTTTAGCTTTAGTTATTTTAGTAATTCATCTATTAAGTAGCTTTCATGTGCTGTTTTCATGTTAATTCAGTTTTCATTTTTAATTTAATTTAATTTAATTTTATCCTGGACACATTTTTTTTACAAGAAAAATTACATTTTCATAAAAATCAAATACAAATCAAAGTCTGAATTCAAATAAATTCATCTCATGAGATTGTTATAGTAAAAATAAGTCTACATGACTAATGTATTTTATTTTATTAATATGTTCATTATATTTAGCTTTATTTCCATTTTAATTTTAGTTATTTTAGTACTTGATCTTAAGCTTAAAAAAGCTTGAATGAAAATTAAGCTAGAATTTTTATATACTTTTTTTTTATTTCAGCTTTATTTTAATTTAGAATTTATTTTATTTTAAATTACTTTTTAAAAGTTTTAGTGGTTAAAAGTTTTTTTCTATAGGGCATAAAATAATAAATAATAAAAATTGCAGTAGGACACAATTATAAATGTTTTATTCTTGCTTATGAATATTAATTACATAGAAATTACATTAAAATTCAATGGACCCAGTAGTCCTACTTGATTCACTAACAGTGAGATGATGGTAAAAAGGTGTTTGCTATAGTAGGATTGAGAGAGGCTATTACTATATCCTAAATTTTATTTTATTTATTTTTGATTTTATTTTAGCTTTATTTCAGTTTCAGTTTTAGTAATTTTAGAACTTCATCTATTA
Source organism: Garra rufa (assembly GCF_049309525.1). NCBI lineage: Eukaryota > Metazoa > Chordata > Actinopteri > Cypriniformes > Cyprinidae > Garra > Garra rufa. The sequence goes on from NC_133363.1 coordinate 57,456,737, forward strand.
ATTAGCTTTAATTTTTGTATGTTTTCATTTTAATTTGAGTAATTTTATGGGCCTGTCATTTTTTTTTTATTTATTATTATTTTATTTTAAACAAATATTCAAATGTTTCTTTGGGATTTTGTATTTGAGACCTTCATCCTTTATATTTTATTTTATTTTATTTCAGATAAAGCACATCTCTTCAGGATTTTGTATTTGAGACCTTTAGCATTTAGTGCTATTTTATTTTATTTTATTTTATTTTATTTTATTTTATTTTATTTTAAGCATGTTTCTTCAGGATTTTGTATTTGAGACCTTAAGCATTTAGTGCTATTTTATTTTATTTTATTTTATTTTATTTTATTTTATTTTATTTTATTTTATTTTATTTTATTTTATTTTATTTTATTTTATTTTATTTTATTTTATTTTAAGCATGTTTCTTCAGGATTTTGTGTTTGAGACCTTTAGCATTTAGTGCTATTTTTTTTTTTTTTTTTTTTTTTTTTAAGCATGTTTCTTCAGGATTTTGTATTTGAGACCTTTAGCATTTAGTGCTATTTTATTTTATTTTATTTTATTTTATTTTATTTTATTTTATTTTATTTTATTTTATTTTATTTTATTTTATTTTATTTTAAGCATGTTTCTTCAGGATTTTGTATTTGAGACCTTAAGCATTTAGTGCTATTTTATTTTATTTTATTTTATTTTATTTTATTTTATTTTAAGCATGTTTCTTCAGGATTTTGTATTTGAGACCTTTAGCATTTAGTGCTATTTTTTTTTTTTTTTTAAGCATGTTTCTTCAGGATTTTGTATTTGAGACCTTTAGCATTTAGTGCTATTTTATTTTATTTTATTTTATTTTAAGCATGTTTCTTCAGGATTTTGTATTTGAGACCTTTAGCATTTAGTGCTATTTTATTTTATTTTATTTTATTTTATTTTATTTTAGTTTAGTTTAAGCATGTTTCTTCAGGATTTTTTATTTGAGACCTTTAGCATTTAGTGCTATTTTATTTTATTTTATTTTATTTTATTTTATTTTATTATTTTATTTTATTTTATTTTATTTTATTTTATTTTATTTTATTTTATTTTATTTTATTTTATTTTATTTTATTTTAAGCATGTTTCTTCAGGATTTTGTATTTGAGACCTTTAGCATTTAGTGCTATTTTATTTTATTTTATTTTATTTTAAGCATGTTTCTTCAGGATTTTGTATTTGAGACCTTTAGCATTTAGTGCTATTTTATTTTATTTTATTTTATTTTATTTTATTTTATTTTATTTTATTTTATTTTATTTTATTTTATTTTATTTTAAGCATGTTTCTTCAGGATTTTGTATTTGAGACCTTTAGCATTTAGTGCTATTTTATTTTATTTTATTTTATTTTAAGCATGTTTCTTCAGGATTATGTATTTGAGACCATTATGCTTCTTATTTTAACTTTATTTAAATTTTGAATTTTTTTATTATTTTAGTTTAGGTAACGACCTTAACTTTTTAAGCTTTTTTTTTTCTGTAGGGCTTGAATTTTTTATTTAATAAAATAATAAATAATAAAAATTGCGGTAGGACATAATTATATAGTTACATATAGTTACAATTCAGTGGACCCAGTAGTCCTACTTAAATTCACTGACATTGAGATAATGGTAGAAAAGCATTTACTATAGTAGGATTGCCAGTCTTAAAAGTTTTACGTGGCCATTTTAGTGGTTATAAACGGGTAAAGATGCCCATAACTACATTCTGAATTTGCAGCCTAATCACTCGAGACCAAATCATGCAGCCCTATATAGAAGAAATAACAGCTTCAATGTAGTATACGTCATTTTGATTTCTTTCAGACCAACAAAAATTGATCTTTTAATCAAGTTCTCGCTGTGCCATTTATTCGGCTCCTAGCAGGGACGGTGTTATACATCAATATCACTTTCCTTTGGTGTGTGACATAGCAAACAAATAGGATGCAGCAATTCCAACAACATCTGCCTTCCTGTTACTGTCCGCCCACGTTCCCAGTAAATCAGACCCACCTGCTTGCTCTCCCAGCACCCGAACCTCGGTCCCCGCACGCTTTACGGGCCCGTCACACCTGCTTGGTTTACAGCTGGGGCTCGAGCTGCTCCTGTCGCTCTGCCTGAAGGCTTCTGAACAGTCTATGCCTGAATCGTTCGTTCTCCTGTCGTTTGTTCTTGCATATCTCCTGATCTCTCTCTTCCCTCTTTCAGCGGATCGCTGGAGAAGGGGGAGGTGGGTGGGGGGGCAGTGGGGGGTCCCAGTCGCAGTGACAGCTGCATAGGCGCAGGGACCAGCAAGTCCGGGAGGTGGCAAACTGTCCAGAGCCACCTGCACTCCGGCAGCTTGAGACCCAGCAAGTGAGTGTCAGAGGCTGACTTCCTTTCTTTCTGAGATGTTTGGGGCAAGAAAGCATGTTGGTTGTGCACAAAGTGGTGTAATTTTTGGGTGAACTACTCTCTAGAGTCATTTTGAAGGTGCTCTTTTCTATACTGTGACTGTCAAGAACAGAAGATTAGCATAAAAGTAGTCGTTTTAAGATTAGTTGACATTTAGCCAGATCTGACTAAGTTCAATCATTGGCCTCCACATGTTCTGTACAGTACCGTTTAAAAGTTTGGAGCTGGTAAGATTTTTTTATTTTTTATGTTTTTTGAAAGAAGTCTTTTATACTCACTAAAGCCCTATTTGGACGGGACTAGTTTTCCAAACTACGTTTGAGTTTGGATTCTTATCACCTGACGTCACCTGAAAGGTTTCTACACAATCCCAAACAAGGAATAAGGAATATCTAGCGAAATGGTTGGTCATTTTCTAAAAACAATAAAGATGTATATACTTTTTAACCACAAATGCACTACCTAGACCACACATTACGTAGTGACATAGGTGGAAGTACCGACCCAGTGTTTACAAAGCGAACGTGTGTCAGATGTCGGATTTTGAAGTTGGAGTAGAAAAGTTTTTTTTTCTCCTTTATTCTACCTTTTTGATCTTAAGTACACAGGCAAAGAATTCATTTTTATATTTTTTAGAAAATGACTGAACATTTCACTAGATAAGACTCTTATGCCCAGACTTTTAAATGGTAGTGTACAGTCAAAAGTCAAACGTTTACATCCCCCTTTTAGAATCTGCAAAATGTTGATTATTTTAGCAAAATAAGAGGGATCATACAAAAAGCATGTTATTGTTTATTTAGTACTAACCTGAATAAGATATTTCACATAACAGACATTTACATATAGTCCAAAAGAGAAAATAATAAAAAAATAAAAAGTTTACATACACTTGATTCTTGATACTGTGTTGTTACCTGAATGATCCACAGCTGTGTTTTTGTGTTTAGTGATAGTTGTTCATGAGTCACTTGTTTGTCCTGAACGGTTAAACTGCCCGCTGTTCTTCAGAAAAATCCCTTTCCAACAATGACTGTATGATTTTGAGATCCATCTTTTCACACTGAGGACAACTGAGAGACTCATATGCAACTATTACAGAAGGTTCAAACGCTCACTAATGTTTTAGAAGGGAACACGATGCATTAAGGGGGGGTGAAAACTTTTTGAATTTGAAGATCAGGGTAAATTTAACTTATTTTGTCTTCTTGAAGGGCAGTACTAAATAAAAAAAAATATATGATATTTAGGAAAAATAAGATAAATGTACACATCTCCATTCCTTTCAAAAGTTTTCACCCCCTGGCTCTTAATGCATGTGTTTCCTTCTGGAGCATCAGTGAGCGTTTGAACCTCATGTAATAGTTGCATATGAGTCCCTCAGTTGTCCTCAGTGTGAAAAGATGGATCTCAAAGTCATAATGTCATTTCTGGAAAAGGTTCAAATACACAAAAATGCTGGAAAACCAAATATGTTTCTGAAGAACAGCAAGTAGTTTAACTGTTCAGGACAAACAAGGGGGAAAACACAGCTGTGAATCATCCAGGTAACAACACAGTATGTAAACTTTTGAATAGGGTAATTTTTATAAATCCAACTATTATTGTCTCTTGTGAACTATATGTAAACATCTTTTATGTGAAATACTTATTCAGGTCAGTACTAAATAAACAATAACATGCATTTTGTATGATCCCAAAATGTTATTTTGGTAAAATAACATTTTGCATTCTGAAACAATTCTGAAACTATATGTGTATGAGCAAATAATGATTCAATGCTCCTTTAAATATCAAGCAATAGTTAAAACAAGTAAATGTACATTGTTAAATTTAGTTTGGAATAGCAGGTAATTTCAGGTGAGTAGAAAGCAAATTTATAAAATAAAGCCAAGGTAATATCATTACAAAGGTCTTTTTTTTGTGTGTCAGACACCATTAAAATGTTTGACACACAGTTTTGAAATAATGGACCAGTCAGATGAGTTTGGGGTTGTGATAATTGAATTTCTTGATGTGTGTTTTCAATGGTTTAGGTCAATGCACCTATAAACGTGCCTTAGGTTTAATTGAATTACACTCTCTCTATCCGTTTTTTAAGCTGTGAACGGCCCTTGAGTGATGACATTTCTGTCAATCTCAGCTTTCAAATATTAGAAAAAGTGTGATTTGTGACTACACACACAAAAATGAAATAAACCATATTAGATTGTTCTCAATCTCAGTGCAAGCTGACTGGAGGATAAATGGAGGCTTTTAATGGACATGATAGGGCTGGGTGCTAAATCTAAGAAAATTATATGTTTTATGAATTTTTTTTAGCCCTGGGACAATAGTGCTTCACAAAAAAAAAAAAGAAGAAGATATTTGCTTCAAGATGGTTATTTATATCTTTCGCTTGTGTGCAAGTAGAAAGTACCAGTTTTCCAAACATTGTTTGCAACTATTGTAATCATTTTTATATGAACCAGAAGTCCTACAACATAAATTAAGCCATGTTGCAGATGTTTGCAAAGTACTGAACAATAAATGTATGTATTTATTTACTCCTAAATGACATAAAGTGGTCTTTAAGTAACTCGAAGTGCAGATTAAATGCACAATATTATATTCGCAATGTTGCTTAATTGGATCAGGCACATAATCATCTGGAATATAATAAGTATATGAAATATTATCTAGGCATAATGTGACATCAAGTGTGATAAAACGCCGTCTTATATCACCAAGCATCATAAAGACACCTAAAATGCAGAACTTTTAGTTTCACTGATAAATGGCATTTAAAACCATTTGTTTATTTGTTCTGTTTAGTCGCGTCACTTGTAGTCCTCCAGTGGTCTTTACTTTCTCTTATTTCATGTTTTCCCTTTCCACTCCCATCTTCGACCTATAATTGGTTTCTATTTTTGGGTAGGTAAGAGTTGTGACCCTTCCCCTCATATCATTCTACTCTTCCTCTTGCTGTCTTATACACACATTCTCCATCAGGGGTTCTATCACCCGACGTCTTGAAGCTCTGTAATAACAAGCAGCTACAGGTTTCTGCTAAAACTCAAGGATTTGCTGGAGGACTCTGAGAATCGCCAATGCTTCTTCTTCAATCCGTGTTTGGATAAGTGCAGATCAGAATGTCAGTTTTTGTCAAGATTGCTTTAAGAGTTGGCCAGAAAATGATTTTCTTGACAACAGAAATTAAGTATTTCTTCACTAATCGAATACTTAGCTCAGTTAAAGATCACCGTTAAAAAAATAAATGAAAACCCTTTTTTTTTTCATCCTTGGAACACAATTTTTATTATTTTATATATTTTTTTATTTTATTTTATTTTATTTTATTATTTGAAGCATGTTTCTTCAACATTTTTGTATTTGAGACCTTTATCATTCATATGTCTTTACTTTATTTTATTTTACTATTTATTTCATTTTAAAGGAAGCACGTTTCTTCAGGATTTTGTATTTAAGACCTTTATCCTTCACATTTTATTTATTTATTTATTTAATTTTTTTAGTTTCTGCTAAAGCTCAAGGATTTGCTGGAGGACTCTGAGACCACTGTTAAAAAATAAATGAAAACCCTTTTTTTTCATCCTTGGAACACATTTTTTATTATTTAATATTATATTTAATTTATTTTATTTTATTTTATCATTTTAAGCATGTTTCTTCAACATTTTTGTATTCGAGACCTTTATCACTCATTTGCTTTTACTTTATTTTATTTTACTGTTTATTTTATTTCAAATGAAGCACGTTTCTTCAGGATTTTGTATTTGAGACCTTTATCCTTCACATTTTATTTTATTTTGTTTTATTTTATCTTTGTTTTTTCAGGATTTTGTATTTGAGACCTTTATCCTTCATATTTATTTTATTTTATTTTATTTTATTTATTTATTTTCATTATCATTATTATTTTTGTAATATCCTGACCACTCTTTTCCATACAATAAAAGTGAATCTTATTAACCCTAACCCTAATCGTGTTTCTTTAGGATTTTGTATTTAAGAACTTTAACACATTTTATTTTATTTTATTTTATTTTTTATGTTTAATGTCAAATTTCACACAGTATTCACGTCTGGTGAGGGCTAGAGGCTAGACGAATTCAACGAGAAAAGCCTTTCATTTTTTTTTCCCTCTAAAGACAGGAGAACTTCATTTGGAGAGCTGTATTTTTCTTTCATTCTTTGACGCTTTCGTTTGCTTCAGTGTTTTCTCGCTTTGATCATTGTTTCGAGTGAGTCTTCAACCCCCACACTCTTCTTTTTCTTCGTTGCTTTCTAAACCTATTTATAACACACAGAACTGAAGCAGATGTGATGAGAAAACGAGTAGATGGGGAATGTAAGATACTTAATGACAGCTCAAGCTGCATAATGGGTGTAAGTGCAGGATACTGCATTATATACATGCATATATACTGTATGTATATATATATATATGTGTATATATATATATATATAATGGTATTTATCTAACAGCCATGTGTGAAACAAGTGCCGTTGCAATGCCTAAGGCATTATAACGTGATTTAAAATAGGACATGTGCATGAAACGACTTTTCTTTGTTGAACCTGAACTAAATTTCTGTCAACCAAGATTTTAGCCTGAGGGTTAAGCTAAAGACACTTTCACATGACTCACTTCAAGGCTTCAGTGCACCTCTCAACCTTTGATGCCTTTGACACTCAAATATTGTTTTGCTGTCCATCTTAGAATATATGAGATAATTGATTTTTGAATATGCCTTTAATATTGCAGGACTTAATATTTTTTGCCATGCAAACTTGGTTTTCTATGATGCATTTGACATTTTTGTTGCAAATTCTGTTGATTTTGCAGTAAAATAATGTTTTATACACGACCAGTCAAAAGTTTTTGAACAGTAAGATTTGTAATGTTTTTTTAAAGAAGTCTGTATTTATTTGATCCAAAGTACAACAGAAACAGTAAAATTCTGAAATATTTTTACTATTTAAAATAGCTGCTTTCTATTTGATTTTATTTTAAAATGTAATTTATTCCTGTGATCGAAGCTACATTTTCAGCATCATTACTCCAGTCTTCAGTGTCACATGATCCTTCATTATTATTGTTATTTTTATTATCAATATTTGAAAACAGGATTTTTCAGGATTCTTTGATGAATAGAAAATCCAAAGATCAGCATTTATCCAAAATAAAAAGCTTTTGTAACATTATATACTATTCAAAAGCTTGGAGTCAGTAATTTTTAGGGGGAGAGAAATTGTAGAAATTAATAATTTTATTTAGCAAGGATGCTTTGAATTGATCAAAAGTGATGATACGGGCGTTAATAATGTTACAAAAAATTCTATTTCAGATGAATGCTGTTCTTCTGAACTTTCTAATCATCAAAGAAACCTTTTTTGAGCAGCAAATCAGAATTTTAGAATGATTTCTGAAGGTTCATGTGACTGGAGTAATGATGCTAAAAATTCAGCTTTGAAATCACAGGAATAAATTACATTTAAAATATATTCAAAGAGAAAACAGTCATTTTAAGTAGTAAAAATATTCCAAAATTTTACTGTCTTTGCTGTAGTTTGGATTAAATAAATGCAGGCTTGGTGAGCAGAAGAGACCTCTTTAAAAAGCATTTAAAATCATATTGTTCAAAAACTTTCAGTTGGATGATATTGTTAAAATTGTGTAATTTTGTAAATGTAGCATTAGAAACATTGGTAGAAACAATAATGGTTTGCATTCATGGCTCTTTTTTGTGAATTTATAGAACTTTAATTTCCAGTTTGTTTCTTTTTGTAATAGAAAAATGCAATGGAAACCCAACATATAATGAAAATGTTCTAGTAAATTTAAAAATCAAATTGCTAGAAATCAAAATTGACCATTGTTTTTGGCTGGGAAAATTAAAATCCCAACTACAGCATAAATAATTCTTGTTTTTGAGCCCTAGGTTGTGTTTGTGTGTTGGCACCATAATAATAATAATTTGCTGGTAATCATTGGCTGAGCTTCAAAATTTCAGACTATTATAGCAGAAATAGTTTGAACGTCAGATGTCACATTAAAACACTTGACTTGCAAACACAATGGCTTTATAATACATTGGGAAATTTGACATAAATCATGTGAAACGGCCTTTACTTAAGGTTACTCAACTCGATCACATGAGAAACTGTAACTATTTTATGAGATGGCAATTTTGTATGAATTTGTACGTAAATGTACAACATTTAGAAAAAAGTAAGCTGATCAAACCTTTAAGCCAACCCCTAAAGATCATAACCATCACTGGAATGTAAGCAGATCATATGAAAGCATGTATAAGAGATTGTACAAATTCATAGGAATCAGCCACCAATTCACCAAAGCATAAAATAGTTACGAATTGGCATGGGATTGTGTTGGATGGTGTAATAGTATGACAAAGAATGTTGATTCAGAAACACGTCCTACTTGGCTAAATCACGTCATGCGCTATAGTGAGAAATGCCTACTCACTAACTCTACTAATCATGCTAGCTATCCATCGTAACATTTAAAAGACAATCACAGAATCTAAAGTAGTAACTCCTTCATTTAACTCATCTACATATATTCATGTCCATTAACAAGCCGCCGTTCCTTTTGCAACCTTGACAAGTGTATAAAAAGCCTAGTAGCAGAGTTTGAGTTATTGCTGACATCCATCCCCTTCACAAATACTTTCACCAGGGACACCGTTCGAGAGTTACTGCACTGGGACCTCAATAGGGGTGTGTGGTGCTTAACCCTGGTGCAGTAAATCCTCCAGTAGAGCATTAACAGGACTTTGCACTAATCAGACATGATGCCGGGAGGGGCTGAATGGAAAAAAATGATAATTGAATTGAGGTGTTGGAAGATGTAGAGAGGTCTTTAGCACAAAAAAGTTGGGTTTACAAGACGTACACCTTTGTCTGGTCATGCCTCAAGAAACACAACTACCCCTTTTCCATTGAAATGGTGCCGGGGCTTGTCCTGGAGGAACTGTGAACATCATCAGAACCAGTTTGGTGCAAGGTCCTATCCTTCTTGGGTACTAAATTTGGTACATGATTAGAAATTGATCAAAATTTTCATTTGGCATATTGCAGTCGCTGCTATCCAAAGCAACTTGCATTGGATTCAGTGTATCAGCAGCTCATGCAATTCCTGGGTATCAAACCCATGGTCTTGGTGTTGGTGCCACTAAACAAGATCACAGTAACGTACTACATTTTTGCTTAGGCTTCAGCCTAAAAAAGATCCAGTACCAGCACCATCACCCTGTCAGTGGAATAAGGGGGGAATCTAGTATGTATCTTTTATATTTGGCTAATTCTGCTGGCTAACCTTACTTTCTTTTTCTTCCTTCATTCCCTCATCGTGCATTTGTCCTCCCCCCAATGGACGTCTTAAAATGTCTATTCCTTCACGTTCTCTCCCCTTCCCTCCCTCAACCCTGCGGTCTCGTTTGTTTCTCTTCCTTGTCCCAACACTCTTCCTCATTCTGTCGTCTTTTCATGTCTGGCTTCATCTCCCTCTTCGTCTTGGGTCTCTCTGGTCTTCATTAATCGTGTCTACCTTCTCTTCCCTTTATCTTGTGACTTCCCTGTTTCTCGTCCCACAACTCGGCCCCATTCGTACGATGCGGTGCCAGTTTTGGGGACCCCTCTCTTTCCACCACCTCCACCTTGGAGCATATCCCGTCCTCAGCAGCCCGCCCCAGGCCCCTGGTCAGGCAGCAAAGCCTCCAGCAGCCCCTTACCCACCAGCCCCCGCCAGGCCCCAACGACCCCCCAGCCACCTCCCAGAGTCTGGGCCAACTGCACACTGGGCCCGGGGGTGGGGGCCACCGGGGGGGCCCGCGGGGGGTGCGTGGTAGCCCGGCTGGGGCAGGGGCGTCCCGCTACAGGTCGGGTGGAGGGGCGCGATCGCGTTCCAATCCCGGAAGCTGGGACCACGTGATGGGACAGATCCGGACCAGAGGCATGGACGTCAAGTCGTTTCTGTGAGTATCATTTGCCAGTTTATACTGATTTTATGAATGTTCCTCTCAGAGGTGAAGTGAGTCATTTTAGCACCACTAGTGGCATCAAATGAAATTGTAATCATAATGAGAGTTTCCAAACAGTCAAAAACAGGGCACTTTTCTACTGCTTGGTACAACTTGGCTCAGTTTGCAGTTTAGTACCGCTTCAAAGTGGGTGGGATTATAGACTGATTGCTATTAATGTAACGCCACAAGTTGCGAGCGACAGTCGTTTAAAGAACAGGTCATATGGGTTTTTGAAAAATATATTTTTTGCAGTTTGTAATGTAGCTATTCTTCAATGCAAGCAGTCTACTAAGTTCAAAAAAGTGCATGATAAGTAAAGATAGTCTCTCAAAAGAAAGAGCTGACTTAGAGCCGCCTTAACGAGTTGTCATATTTTCAAATCTTCTGCCTATAACCGATATACGTCACTAGGTAACACATTAGTTTGAAGTTAGATTTATTTACTTTTCTGCTTAGCAATACTGAGATTGAATTATATCAGTTCACGAGTTCGCCCTTACATCTAATCTGCTTGAGCGAGTAATAAGCATATTTTGGCATGCTGTCCTGGAGAAGGGTTCCGGGCCCGGAATACAGGCCAGACCCAGAGAACTCCCCCTGCTAGTTTAGGATAGAAACAGATTAGAAGTGGGGAGTAGGGGTGGAGGAGGGAAGCCAAGAAACTGTCGCTGGATGGAGGTAAGACGGCTGGCAATATATAGATGATGCGCTAATTCAATGATTGGTTAAACGAGTTGCACCTGTGCCGAATGGATTGATTATCTGATCGTGCTCCTCCCGAACCTTGTTAATAAAACATCATGAAGTACATTGAAAGATAAAGTTGCACAAAAAAACATAAAATACAAATATACCCGAAAAATATAAAACTTTATATTTCAGAATATTCAGTAATACTATTCCAAAAATAATAAAAGATACACATTTTCACATATATAAAAAAATTTAATATGTTTGAAGTTATAACTACCTGGGCATCCTATTTGATAGTTAACTTTTAAGCTACATATTGATAAATTCATTTCAAAACTTAAGCTCAATTTGGGGTTTTACTACAGAAATAGATCTTTATTTTGTTTTAGAGCAAGGAAATATTTGATATCTACTACCTTCGTATCACTCTATGTGATTATGGTGATCTGTTGTATATGAACGCCCCAGGACATTATTTTAAAAAACTTGATTCTGTTTTTCATAGTGCTTTACGTTTTATTACTGGTTGTAGTTATCAAACACATCATTGTACTTAATATGAGGAGGTGGAGTTACCATCGTTGCATACCTGAAGAAGTTTCAATTGGTATTGTTTTATTTATAAGTCTATTTGTGGTCTAACTCCATCTTATCTGTCTTTGAGCTTCTCTAAATCAAAGGTATGCTACATATTACATTCAAATAATCTGTTCGAACAGAGCTAGGAAAAAAAGTTTTTGTATATGTATATATTCTGTTATTTGTGCTGCTTTCTTGGCCAGGTCACTCTTGTGAATTTTGTAGATCATGAAAAGGATGATCATTCTGGGCCATCTCTTGAAATAATTTGATGGTGGCTTGCTCTCTCCGACCTTGTAAATCAGGTAGATGTATTAATGTTAGTAAATTTCTCAGTGATTCACTGTGCTCTCTTTTGCACGCTTTCCAGCAAAGCTTCTTGCTTTTTTGTGCAACCAACTAACAGCACATTTGCATACTCCAGCCAGGGTCTGATCAAGGAGCAATACATACTGATAATAATACCAATCAGCAGAAGCTCCATGTTTTGCAAAAACTGTCAAAAAGTGAAGACATCAGTTCAGACAGAGTTCTTTTTTATTCGTCAATGTGATAATTTCCATTTAAATGATTGTCAAGATAATATCCTAGGTATTTTGACTAAAATTAGCATAATTCCCCCTTGGCCACTTCAGCTAGTTAGTGTGTTTACATCATGTTGAGAAGACTCTGGTTTTTTGTTTTTTGTTTTTCACATTGCCAAAAGATGATGATGTGAAGAGTTAATGGTTCAAATATTTTTTTTTTATGATACCACAGCAATACAATTGTTGTGTGCTTGTCATTTTACTGAGGACTGCTTCCCTAATCTTGGCGAGTTCAACACCATTCGCTAAACACTTGTCCATAAGTCCGTACTTTTTTTATTTGGACCAATAAGTGTCTCTAAACCACAGCCTGTAAGTATGATTAATACGTAATGTGTACGTTTTCAATTGAGTCCTCAAAATATCAAGTTTTTTTGTTCTAATATGTAATATATACCTACTGCAGCTTTAGGTTGCCAGGTAAACCATGATATTACTGTCTTACTGAAATAGTTCTGATAATTCACTGTGAACCCAATATATCCCTATAATGTGTCGGTTAATGTAGACTGTCATTGTTCTAATGACTTTGTTTAATAATATTAAATAATAATAAATAATATTTAATAATATTAATATATTAGTATATTTATTTTTGGATTGGATTCAGGAGTGTTGAACAGGCAGTATAGGTGGACAAGGTTATTTTGGCTATAATGAACGGCTATTTTGATAATCCATATTAGTAGAATTAGTAGATCTATGTTTGAAGTTGAGGGTTAGATTTTAAAAAAAAAAAAGCAGTAGAGAGAGAGAGGTTACATATATATGCATAGACTATATTTTGCATAACTTATAGCATAACTTAATTATATTAATTCAATAATAATAATTCAAATAAGATTACATTAATTATAAAATTCAAATGATGCCGAAGTCGGGGCTTTCAAAAAAAGTTGAAAGAGAAGGGGTGCATAAATTGAAACTGTATTTTGCATAATTTATATTTAATGATATTAATATAAATTCAAATAAGGTTGTATTAATTATAAAATTTGAAGTGGGTGACAGAGAGGCAGAGAGAGGGGACATATATTTTACCTCTGTTTTGGATAATATTATATATATATATATATACACACACACACATGCATATATAAATATATATAATAAAAATATCAGTCTGGATTTATCATTTTGTGATAATTACTCTACCAGTCAAAAGTTTTTGAACAGTAAGATTTTTAATGATTTTAAAGAAGTCTCTTCTGCTCACCAAGTTTGCATTTATTTGATCCATAGTACAGTAAAATTTAAAAATATTATTACTATTTAAAATAACCATTCTCTATTTGAATATATTTTAAAATGTAATTTATTCCTGATTTTAAACCTGAATTTTAGCATTACTCCTGTCACATGATCCTCAGAAATCATTATAATATTCTGATTTGCTGCTCAAAAAAATATTATTATTATTAATATGTTGAAAACAGATGAGTAGATTATTTTCAGTTTTTTTATGAATAGAAAGTTCAGAAGAAGAGTATTTGTCTGAAATAGAAATGTCTTTATCGTCACTTTTGATCAGTTTAAAGCATTCTTGCTAAATAAAAGTATTAATTCTTTAATTTCTGCCAAGCTTTTGAATGGTATAGTGTATAATATTACAACAGCTTTTTAGTTAAGATAAATGCCGGTCTTTGGATCTTTCCATTCATCAAAATTCATCATATGCTCAACTGTTTTAAATATTGATAATAATAATAAATGTTTCTTGAACATCAAATCAGCATATTAGAATGATTTCTGAAGGATCGTGTGACACTGAAGACCCCCAATTGGTTTAGGAGTCCTTAAATAGTACTTTTTTTAGGTTACAACCTGTGTTTCTCAGTCGTTTTCTTTTGAGATTTTCATGTCTGTCTGATGAACTGCGGGTTGCTAAACCAGCCACTTTATTAATGCTTCCGTAGTAACTTCTCCATTTCTAATGAATGCTGAATGTAATTGATGTTTTTGCCCTCAAGCGGATCCTCATAATATTTGTGTTTGGGATGCCATCATATCACCGCATCCAGCAGTGTTCACTCTGCTGAAAAGACCAGTAAAACTGTTGCTGAAATGTCTCCCTTGTGTTGGTTAAGCTATTAAAAGGGTCATCGGATGCAAAACTCACTTTTCCATATTGTTTGAATATTAATGTGTTGGTAGTTTGTATACACAACCACCCTATAATGAAATCCATCCAGTGGTATATTTTTGATCTTTCAAAGTAATATCCCCTTTTTAAAATCAGCTCATTCTCAGCTTCTTATTGGAATGACGACACACCAACAGATGCCCCTCATGATAGTTGATTGACATGAGAGCCTTACCTTAGACCCGCCCTCACCGAGCTGAAACGGTCCGACTCTGATCGCCATTGTGTGACTCAGGTGCAGAGGAAGACAAGAATGTCTCAGATTGAGCGATTGAGGTGTTCTGTTGTTGGATGTAATAATGAACAGCAGTCGTCATTTACTCCCAAAATCTGAGCCACTGAAGACGCAGAGGATTAACGTTACTTTCGTTTTAAAAGGAAAGCGCCGATCCTGATCTACATATGCGTCTATGTTCCTGCGAATCATTACTGATGCAGTTTCAGCCACAGCAGAAGTGAGTATAAGAGTTTTTTTATGCATCTTTGCAAATGGCCTTACTAAATAATGTGCTTGTTGGCAAGTTTCACTCACTGCTAAACGCGGCTAAATGTGGCCAGTGATGGGCAAGCTACTTGGAAAATGTAGTGAGCTAAGCTAACAGTTACTCTTCATTAAATGAAGCTTAACTACACTAAAGCTACAGCCTTTGGTAATGTAGCAAGCTAAGCTACAGCATCATGGCAAAAGTAGTTCACTACATCTAAGCTATTTTTTTAAATTTCATTTTTCTATTGAACCAACATCATACAAAGTCAGTGCTCTCTCAGTGATCAATTAAATTGTCAGTCATACAGGCATGCAAGTTCAGTTTAATTGTTTATTCAACCACTCTTCCAATCCAATTTGGCAACAAAAATCTGTATCATGTACAGGGCTGGATTTATCTCATATTCTGGGGGGTTGAATTCTTTCTTGAAAAAAATAACAAAAAAAGCAATGGCACCAGTTTCACAATATTAAACGAATAAAACAGGGAAAACACAAAATTTGTAAATAAAATAATTTTATACATATTATTGAATAACATAGTCTATATATGAATGGGTGTTCGTCAACTGATTGCATGTCGTCAAAGTTTACAGTGTTGACAGCTTCGTAAAAAATAGCCTAAAGGAAGCGCTGTAGATTTGTTGTATATAGCTACTAAAATATGACAGATCGCACAAAAATAGCACTTTAATTTACTGCCGTGTTTGAACAAAGATAGTGATTGATTCATGAATACAGGAGCCTTGTATTGTCAGAATCTATAGTACATAACAAATACAAAAATAAAAACAAATCACAAACTTTTGCAGTCAAGACTGTGAATAAAAGACAAGTGTGGAATGTAAGCCAGATTTGGCCCAGACCCTGTTACTATCTGGGAAGCAAAGCTAAATTCTATTGTAAATTTGTTAACTGACAGTAAGAATATATAACCGAATCAAGTGGCTATTTTCGTTTGCAGAAGGTAAAATGCATTAACGTAAATTGTAAGTCTTTGAGAGGAAAAATTTAACCGACAGGTCACAGCGGCTAGGCCTATAAGTCACATTTTATTATATTCTGAAATAAACAGGCCTACAGCATAATGTTATGACATTATTTCCCTCACTCCACAACAAATCCTTTAACTTTAATCTTATTCAGAACAGAACAATGATGAAATAAATAAATAAATAAATTTGCCTAAACAATCCAAAACAAATTAAATGTGAAAGTAAAGTTGGGCTTATGTAGACTACCTCTCTTGCCACAAATACAAATGTTTCCATATCTGCAATGTATTTGAAGCAAAATTATTATGCATTGGGTAAGCTTTGTACTTCATGCACGTCGACGGAAAATATCATGATGAGCAAAAATGTGCCACAGGACCGGTGGTCATGCTGAACTGCATGTTATACACACTATTTAAATTGACTAGTGTAACTTTTGGGTGACTGTGTTTTATTTTTCAAATGAACATAGTGTGCGCGTAAGACACGTAAGACACCAGCGCGATCAAACAGCTGAATATCATATTCTGTCATGTTGGTCATAGTAAAGGCATAATTTGCTACTGCAAAGTCCAAAGCAGTTTGAAGTATTCAGAATATAGCAAAGATTATTATAATTCGTTTAGACTAGAACACGGTTTCATTCTTATTTTGCTATGGAACCTGGTCGTTTTTTGTTTGTTTGTTTTTACTAACGAACCGAAATATTTTGCCTTTCGCCATGAATTTGACACCCACTCTCTGCCCATCTCGTACTTCTGAGTTTGAGATCTTCCCAGAGCACTAGCCTGCTTCAAATACTAAAATCAAGGCGCCCATCACTAGCATTGCAGATTATACAGTTTTCTGTTGCTATGTGGGCGCTCAGTTTTTTTCTGACATTTAGCTAAAATATCGACAACAAAAGTCTCGACAACAAGTGCTATAAGACACACTTTTCTCATCTCTTCGAATGCAAAAAAAAAAAAAACATTAGCCTTTATAAATACAGTGCTGTGTTATAAATACAGAAAACATGTACTTTCAATCAACACTTCTTTATTTACCTCAAGTCTGCAAACACGCTGAGATGCTTCAAACTGCGTGCCGCACTTCATTCACGAGAGAGGCGGGAGGAATAATACGGTTTGACTGACAGTTTAATGAGCCAATGGCGTCACGAGGTTTAGTGGCGGTGGCGTCGCTTACTGGCCCAGGATCAGTGATCCGTAGCAGTTATATTTCCGATTTGAGCTTAAAGTATAGAACAATATATAGCTTGTAGCTTTTGTTGACGCTACCGCGTTATTTGATCAAAATAATAGCTTAGCTACTGAAAAGCTATTTGATTCAGAAAACAGCGACGCTACCACCGCGCTACTGAGAAATGTAGTTAAGCTAGTAGCGTCACTACTTGTAGCGACGCTACTGCCCAACACTGAATGTGGCTAAAGTAAACATTACAGCTCATTATGCCAGGCAGAGAGGGGCGGGGCGAGGAGAGCTCATTTGCATTTAAAGGAACATGCGATAAAATTGAAATAAAATAAAGTTGATTTTATGCAAAGCTGATATTGTCAAGGCAAAAGAGTGTTACTATTGAGAATTTTTACCCAAAGTATATAATAGACTTTTCATTAAGACTCTAAAAAATCATATGAACTTGAAAATGGGCATCGATGACCTCTTTACACGCAGAACTAGACAAGATTAGCATTTGAGGTTAAAAAGTATGTAAATTGTCATTTATTTTAGAAAATAACCCATAGTTTTGCTAAATAAGATCCCTCTTCCTCGGCTAAGATCATTTAGAGCTCTTTGAAGCTGCATTTAAACTGAAGTTCAAACTCGCTGGAACAATAGAAAAATCATTTCAGAAAAATCCTGAAATGTTTTTCAAAAAACATAATTTCTCTACGACTAAAAAGAGGAAGACATGATCCTGGATGACAAGGTAGTGAGAAAATTATCTGTAAATTTTTGTTCTGGAAGTGATTTCAGATGCCCATTTTCCACAAATTGATATGATTCTTTAAGGTCTTAATGAAAAGTCTATAACATACTTTGGTTAAAATTTCTCAATGGTAGTGTAAAAAACTGTCTTTTTACCTGGTCAAAATCAGCCCTTTTTAGAGCGAGCTATTCTGTTGCATGTTCCTTTAAATGCTAATGAGCTCTGCTCGCCCCGCCCCTCTCTGCTGTGGGATGAGGAGCCGTAATGTTTTCTTTGCCGCATTTAGCTGCGAAACTTGCGAACTAGCACATTATTAAGAAAGGCAATTTGTAAAGATGCATAAAAAACTCTTATACTCACTTCTGCTGTGGGTGAAGCTGCATCACGAATGATTCGCACGAACATAGACGCATATGTAGATCGGGATCTGCGCTTTCCTTTCAAAAACGAAGTAATGTTAATCCTCTGCGTCTTCAGATGTTGGGAGTTAATGACGACTGCTATGTTCATTATTACATCCAACAACAGAACACCTCAATCGCTCAATCTGAGACATTCTTGTCTTCCTCTGCACCTGAGTCACACAATGGCGATCGGTGATGGCGGGTCTAAGGTAAGGCTCTCATGTCAATCAACTATCATGAGGGCCCTCTTTTGGTGTGTCGTCACTCCAACAAGAAGCTGAGAATGAGCTGATATTTTAGAGATTAAACAAATACCACAGGGTGGATTTTTATAATTGTAGGGTGGTTGTATTCACAAACTGCCAACACACATTAATGTTCAAACAACATATAAAAGTGAGATTTGCATCCGATGACCCTTTTAATAAGTCTGATGGAGACACCAGCATCCAAAAAACACCCCATGTGTGTCTTTTGAGCAGGCCTGTGTCCCATCCGATCATGCGCTGTCCGTTCTTTACGCTCTGTCACATGGTCATGCTTGATTCATGACTTCTCTTACGCACTATTGCGTGCTCGTGTCTGCCGGGGCTCTTTGTTTCTCGTCGTGCTCCGTCACTTACTCATGCCTGATCGCGTCCCGTCTCTCTCTGCGCCCTTCTGTCTCTCTCTCTGTTTGCCCATCTGTTTGGTTTGAGCGTTTTCTTCATGGCTCTACACCTGTCACCTGTACGCCGCGGGGTAGAAGTGGAGCCCGAGGACGTGGATTAGTCAACCGTGTCTATCTTTATCTTTAAGTGAACACAGATTTCAGTGTGTGCCGTAGAGGAGGGAACCTCTTTACATAATCGATGAGTGTTTAT
>NC_133363.1:57476384-57603136 GCF_049309525.1 Garra rufa
AGTATTTTCCCATTAATATTACAATTTGATTAGCACACCAGGATGGCTAGGAGTATAAAATTGTCCAGCCATGACTTTCTGTTCCACCTGATAATAAATATGAGGAACACAAAAGCCAAATTCCCTTAATTATCTATCACAAGAAGTAAAACCAAAGAATGTAGTTCTGATGTGCAGAACAAGTTTGTTGAGCTTCACAAAATAGAAAGTGGCTGTAAGAAAAGAGCTAAAGCATTGAAAATCCCCATTCCCAACATCAGGGCAATAATTAAGAAGTTCAAATCAACTAAATATTTTACAAATCTGCCTAGAAGAGGACGAGTGTCTATATCGTCCTAAAACACGATAAGGAGGAGAGTTTGAGTGGCCAAAGACTCTTCAAGGATCACAGTTGGAGAACGGCAGAGAATTGTTGAGTCTTGAAGTCAGAAAGCCTAAAATAAAATGATCAAACAGCCCCTACAGCACATGTTGTTCCAGAGGGTTTCAAGAAAAATCTTCCTGGCTCATCCAAAAACAAACTCCAGCATATTCACTTGTCAGACATGATTGTTACTTCAAACAGGACTGGCTTCTATGGTCAGATGAAACTAAAAATGGGCAACTAACACTCCAGATGGTTTTGGTGCAGACAGGGATTAAAAAGTACCCCATGCCCACAGTTAAAAATACTGCTGGGTCTTTAATGTTGTGGACATCTTATTTAGATACATGGCTTCATGGATACTATCAAATACCAGCAGATAAAAAATCAAAACCTGACTGCCTGTTAGAAATCTTATAATGGGCTGTGGTTGCATCTTCCAGCAGGACGATGATCCAAAACTAACATAAAAATCAACACAAAAATGTGTCACTGAGCACAGAATGAAGCTTCTACCATGGCCGTCCCAGTTCCCTGACCTGAACCCTGTATAGAAACTGAAGAGAATAAGCACAAACATAAAGCTGGGAAGAGAGAGATTCTGGAGAATCTAGAGAGATTCTGTTTGAAGGAACGGTCTCTGATCTCTTGTCAGGTGTTCTCCAAACTCATTAGAAATTGTTGGAGAAAACTCAGTACTGTATCTTGGGAAAAGGATGTTGCAATAATTGGGTGCCAATAATAGTGGCCAGCATGAACTAGAGAAAATCATTTATTTCCTAATGAGATTTCACCCCCAAGGTTTATTGTTCTACTTCAATGACAGGATAGAATTTTGTGAATTTTTTGAATGAAAGATCAAAAGGATAAATTATGGAGATTTATTTTCACATCCACTTTTGCTCATATTTACCAAGGGTGCAAATATTAGTGGCACTGTATATATATATATATATATATATACACAAATATATATAGTAGATGCCATATTTACCCTGCTGAAAAAAACAGCATATGCTGGTTACACTGTAAAAAATGAACATGAATTTAACGGTAAAAAACTTAAAATGCTACAGTAAAAACCTGTGAAATGGTTAACTGTAAGTTCCCCTTCTATATATGGTGAAAAATTGTGTTGGACATTGCATGTAATTTTACGGCAGTATACCGTTCTTGGAAGCGAAAAAGAAAGTTGAATTTACAGTCAATAACCCAGAATTCCCTGTGTTTCATTTTTTTAATTTGATGTTTTTTGTTGAAATAACCTTTTCTTAGTTTTTTCTTGACAGTTTTGTGCATTAGACAGTATGTTACATCTAATGTTGTTAAATTAATGTTTTTTGAATTATTTCAGTTTTATGTTTGTTACCATGATGGTGTTTAGTGTTTGTGTGAATGACACTGTGCACCACATTCAAAACCTCCTTGTGATGGGCTTTGGTTCATCATGTGATGTTGTAATCACCACCTACTTTTGGTGGTTATCAGTGTATTAGAAAGGTTAAAAACAGATTTCAGTATTTCAAAAGGTTGGTATTCCCATTATATCAGTTAATTAAATTACGGTATTTACCTGTAAATTTAAGTGAAAAACATAAAACATTGCTACCATATTTTTTACAGTGAACTGGCAACCACAGCTGCCAGTATTTTACAGTAAATTTTATGATTTTTTTTTTTTTTTTTTTTTTACAGTGCTGGGATGCTGGTTTATGCTGGTCCTTTTCTGGCTTATGCTGGTCATGTTGCTGGTCAAGGACCAGCAAAGGACCAGTATAAACCAGCTAAAACCAGCATTCCAGCACCAAAACCTACCTAACCAGCATATGCTGATTTTTTCAGCAGGGTAATTTGACTTGAAATGAAAATGTAAGAATATTAAAACATGAATAATGAATAACAATCTAATTAGTGAAGTAAAAATAGAGCACCAACATTTTTGATCTCATTGACGGCAGAATGGTGAGGAATGAGTAGTTTAGTCATGTAATAAAGAATGGATGAGTTTCATCTGACCTTGCACCAAGATGACTGATGCATCCTCCTACTGAAGACCACTGACGTCAGCTAAAATCAAGAGATGTGTTTGAGTTAATGTGATTTGCTTTCAATCATGATGTGTTGTTGAGATGCCGTCGTTACCTGTGAGACCTGCTGCTGAAGTGCCAGCCATCGCAAGAACTGGTGGTTTCTGTGTGTGATGTGGATGACTGGGGTGATTGTTCTTTTTAGAGAACCGCATGATGAGAAGTGATTTGTTGGAAGTTGTTCTTCTGAGACTCCGTAATGCTGTTATTTTAGGATGGAAGTTGCATGTTGACAAACTAACTTTTAAGTAGAAGTTTACTTCAGAATCACGTTTCAACAAGTTTGGGATTCAAATGGTAAGTAGAAATGTGAGTAGTTTGCATCACTGTAGAACACACTACCACAGTTTAGAGGGTTGGATGGCACTTACGTGACAATTTGGTCAGTTACCTGGATGTGTAGCCATACTGGTGATACACAGATGTTTGTTCTGCAAATTTATGCTGTCTAAACCACAGAAAAAAATGTGTGGAAGCTGCTAAATCATATAGAGAAGTACTAAGCAAAAAAGGGTTAAACATTTTGACAAACTAAGTTAATAGGTGGTAAAGATATGTACAAGCAGGTTTAATTAAGATATTATCCTAATATTTCACCTACCTGACCGGAAATGATAAAAACAAAACATGAATGTTGTTAAGATTCTTGACCTGGTTCAAATCCTGGTTCAGTTTGGTCCGCCACAAATGCCTTTTGTTCCTCAGACAGTTTTTTGCACTCTTTTCTTTGATTTGTCGTAACCTTTGACAGTCTGCCCTCCAAAGGCAAAGCGCAGTAACTACACATTTGGTCAAAATTGAGTAAAGGCTTAAAATGGACTTTGTGACAACTGTTTTGTCTTGTGGCAAAGTCTCCTAGTTCAAATTTGTCCCGTTTCAGAGAAATGTTCAGAGCAACGAGAGTGTCAACAGGTTTGACTAGCTGTTGTAAAAACTTTAAAGGCATTTTTCTCAGTTTCAGTGTTGGCGTAGTTACTGCACTTTGCCTTTGGAGGGCGGTATAGTACTCCAAATGTTTTTCCTGGTCCGACCGATTAGTACAGCCCAAACCATGACAATAATTTACCACTTTCAGCAGCAATAAATAGTAAAATATGCAAGCTTTGTCTGGTTCAGTGGCACTGTTTACGTTCAGTGCCGCCAATATGGCCAATTGATGATGCGTTGTGAAAACACTAATCAAGCACACCTGATTGCACTCATCGGCTCATTAGAAAACATCTCCAGGACCTGAAATGGTGTGTCAGATAAGGAAGACATACAAAATGTGCACTGTAAAAAATGAAAAGTTGACTTAAAATTTCAAGGCAACTCGCTGCACAACTTTTTTTGAGTTTACTCAACTTTGGAGTTGAGTTGTTCACTCAACTCAAGTCACTGAGTAAAGTCACATGACTCTTTTTTGTTCAGCTAACACATTTTTCTTAGTTAAAAGGACTTATAATGCTTTTTTCCAAATGTCTCTTAATAAATTGTTTTTAAATTATTTTTCTGTAAGTTTTATGGACAAAGAGCACCTACACAATGTTACAAAATACAACTATAACTGCAGGCTTCACATTTAGTTTATTATCTTAAATGTAGAAAGAAATACAAATAAGATAAAATAACAGCATTACTTAATAACAGAAAAAAATCAGTCAATAAAATAAAATAAAATCCTGGACAAAATGTGAAAATCAATAAAAAAAACTGCATTAACATTTTTAAACAAACAATAAATAAAAACCAAAAAATAGTACAAATACAAATGAAATACAAATAAAACAAAATACAAATAAAATTGCACCATTAATAAAAAATCCGAAAAGATGAAAAATAAACAAACCCACTATTAACAAAAAATAAATACATACAAATGGCATTGTAAAACATTATATTCACATTTCAACAATTCAGTTTAATAATCCTTTAACATTTTGACATTAAGATGCTAATATCTGTTTAATTTAAAATATGCTCACACCAAGATTTCATTGTTCACAGCAAGGACTTCACCTTTGTAGAGCAGTAAGTGCCCAATTTCATAACGCCAAAAAATTAAAAACAGTGGCATGAAACCGTCTTAAGACATTTTCAAACATTCTATTCTTAATAGAACAATCCCTTTGAAAGTTTCTGATTTTAACATTAAGGCGCATATAAACGTTAAACTTAAAAGATGCACAAGCAAGATTCCAACATTCACAGCAAGAGTTTAGTTTTCAGGGACTGTACCTTTGTAGAGCAGTGAGTGCCCATTTCAATAAACACCTTCTCAATTACCTCTAAAGTAACAGATCTCCTTGCTACGTTTCTGGACATTGATAGGAAACACAGAGAGCCGTTAGATTTAATAAAAAATATCTTAATTTGTGTTTGAGGACGAACAAAGCTTTTACAGATTTGGAATGACATGGGGGTAAGTGATTAATGACAACATTTTTATTTTGGGGTGGAGTAACCCTTTACTTCTGATTGTTGTGTGCCAAAGCACAGGACCTTAAGAGTTTACATGTATACATTATATGTAAAGTAACAAAACATCTACTAATAAGTCAATGACTAATTTAGAAGGCATTTAATAAATAATTTCAATCTTTGTAGCAATGTGTTATTCTAAATTCAGCATTTAGTTTTATCAGCCCATGTTCACTTGAGAAATATGCAATCAGTTTCTAATGAAAACAGTGAGACAATGCTATTTTCTGCAATTAAATGGCTCTGATAAATCATACAGTTTAGAGGTTACACATGATTGTCATTAACATGTTACCTGTTAATTAAGCTTGTTAAGATCTTCCATCTCCTTTCCCGTCTTGCTTTGTACGACCTCAGAAGTTGTGGTGTATGTTGGTGTAACAACAATCTGAAGATGGGAGGTCCACGTTGTTCAACAGACAAAAATATCACTAAAAAGTAACCTCAATTAGAAAAACAATATCACAGCTAAATACTTTCTGTTACGACTATTACATTTACCTCATTAGGAAAAGACAGGGCAGGCCATTGTTCCAGCACCTCAGACAAGATTGTCCACTTTATCATGCTTTTTCTGTGATGTAATACACAACAATAAACAACACAAGTCTATATCACAAATCACACATTATTTCTGATAACTGTGGTAAATAAAGCCAAGATAGCCAACAATGGTTGATGATCACACTAATGTTTTACAAACATTTTAACAACATAATAAATATAATAAAATCAATAAAGCTACTTACTTTAAACAATGAAGTTTGTCATTATCTTGTGCTCGAATATTATTTCCGATAACTGTGGTAAATAAAATAAAGATTGTACACCATGAAGTTAGATTCGCAAAATATAAAACCAGGATTATGACATATTTTCTTCTTGATGAGAACGTTCAATGCTTAATGATGACATTGATGTTTTACAAAATTTTTCACAATAAAACAATAAAGATACTTACTTTAAACAATGAAGTTAGTCCTGATCTTGTGCTCGCAACATTATTTCCAATAACTGTGGTGAATAAAGCCAGCATTGCAAAACATTAGTTAGATTTGCATGGTATAAAATCGGGATTACGACATATTGTCTCCTTGATGAGAACGTTCGTGCAAACTTGCTTTAAAATAATAAGCTTGGCCAGTGACACTACATTACGTAATTATGACTTTCAAAACCAGGTCAAAGCACACGAGTGTACATTTTACTGGCATTAAAAACTCGAACAGTAGATATATTAGCATGTCGCGAACAATGCTTAATGACGACACTGATGTTACACTTTAACAACATAGTAAATATAATAAAAATAAGTAACGTTAAAGATACTTACTTTAAACGATGAAGTTTGTCGTGATCTTGTGCTCGCACATTATTTACGATAACTGCCCTGGTGAAAAAAACAGCTAAAACCAGCCTAGGCTGGTTGGCTGGTTTTAGCTGGTCATAGCTGGTCGCCAGGCTGGTTTTAGAGGGGTTTTGGCCATTTTTCCAGCCTGGCCAGGCTGGTCTTAGCTGGACAGGCTGGAAAACCAGCTAAACCCAGCTACTTCCAGCTTAAACAGCTTAAACCAGCTAATACCAGCCAACCAGCCTAGGCTGGTTTTAGCTGGTTTTTTCAGCAGGGTGGTAAAAAAAAAAAAAGCCAGGATTGCAAAACATGAAGTTAGATTTGCATGATATAAAACCGGGATTATAACATATTTTCTCTTTGATGAAAATGTTCATGCAAACTTGCTTTAAAAAAATCAGCTTAGCCAGTGAAACTACATTACTTATGACTTTCAAAACATACAATTGCATGTCGCGAACAATGTTTAATGCTGATACTGATGTTTTAAAACAACATAGTAAATATAATAAAACGAATAAAGATACTTACTTCAAACGATGAAGTTTGAAAGGTTGATGAAGTTTGTCGTGATCTGGTACTGCACTTTGACTGACGATCCTATTTGGAAATAGGCTCATTCTCCAACTCCCCCCGAGTTATTAAGTTGATTTTTACCGTTTTGAAATCCATTCAGTCGTTCTCCTGTTCTGGCGATATCACTTTTAGCATAGCTTAGCATAGATCATTGAATCCTATTAGACCAATAGCATCACGTTAAAAAATTACCAACGAGTTTCCATATTTGTTGTATTTAAAACTTGACTCTTCTGTAGTTATATCGTGTACTAAGACCGGTGGAAATGCAAAGCTGCGAGTTTTTTTTTTAATTTAGATTAGGAACTACACTTCCATTACGGCGTAATAGTCAAGGAAGTTTGCTGCTGTAATATGGCCGAAGCAGGCGGAGTATTATCAGAAATGAGTTCCCAGCTAGTTTAGCATTTGAACATGTGCTGCGTGGTATTACTGCTCCTGCTTCAGCCTTATTACGGCAGCAAACTTCCTTGACTATTACGCCGGAATGGGAGTGTAGTTCCTAATCTTATCAGCCTAGAAACTCGCAGCTTTGCATTTCCGCTGGTCTTAGTACACGATATAACTACAGAAGAGTCAAGTTTTAAATAGGACAAATCGAAACTTGTTGGTAATTTTTGAACGCGATGCTATTGGTCTAATAGGATTCAATGATCTATGCTAAGCTATGCTAAAAGTGATATCGCCAGAACAGGAGAACGGCTGAATGGATTTCAAAACGGTAAAACTCAACTTATTAACTCGGGGGGGAGTTGGAGAATTAGCCTATTTCCAAAAAAAGTGGAGTGTTCCTTTAAGTTTTTAAGTTAAATCTGCTTAAGTCATTTGAACTTATTACAATCAAAATTAGTTGATTTAACTTGTGAGTTTAAATTACTTAAGTTGGTTTAACTTAACATTTTAAGGCAGCTGCTAAACACTGCTCTATAGCGACTCTTTATCTTACAATTCAGACAATTCCCACACTTTTTACCTTGCAATTGCGAGTTAACATCTCGCAATTCAGATTTTTTTTTTCAGGAATTGTGAGAAATAAAATTGCAATTCTGTGAAATTAAGTCATAATTGTGAGATATAAACTCGGAATTCTGACTTTATCTTAGAATTGCGTGACATAAACTTGCAGTTCTGAGTAGAATGGCTAAAAAACAAACCCATAATTGTGACTTTTCTCTCAGAATTGCAAGACATAAATCCACAATTGACTTTTTTTCTTAGAATTTGCGAGACATAAACACACAATTGTAACTTTTTTCACAGAATTGCAAGTTTTTAAGCCTGAATTGCATATTACATGCATTTTTCACAATTGCTGAGAAAAATTTGTCCTCAAAATTGGATTTTATAACTCAAAACTGCAAGTTCATGTCTCACAAAAAAGGAATTGCATTCAGAATTGCAAGAAGAAAACTCAGAAAAAAAAGTCAGAATTGCAAGAAAAAAAATCTATATTGTGAGAAACAAACCCACAATTTTATTTATTTTTTCTCTAAATTGCAAGTTTTTAGCTTACAATTGCTGGTTATACGCATTTATTCACAGTTGCTGAGAACATGTCAGTCTTTTTTTTTTTTCTCAAAATTTGACTTTATAACTCAAAACTACGAGTTCATGTCTCACAATTCTGAGATAAAGTCAGAATTGTGAGAAAAATCAGAATTGTAATATACAAACTTGCAATAGTGAGAATAAAGTCATAACCACAAGAAAAAAATCTGTATTGTGAGCAAAAATGTGCAATTACAAGAAAAATGTCAGAATAGCAAGATACAAACTTGCAATTGAGAGAAAAAAGATCAGAATTGAAGAAAAAACCCAGATTCGTGAGAAACAAACTCTCAATTGCAGGAAAAAAGTCAGAATAGCAAGATGCAAACTTGCAGTTGCGATAAAAAAAGTCAGAATAGCAAAATACAATTCTGACCTTATTTCTCGTAATTGTGAAAAAACTGTATAAGGGATTTTAAAAAAACTGTTATATCATAAATGTTTGTGTGTTAGGAAAGGACAACATTTGGCTGAGATACAACTATTTGAACATTTGGAATCTGAGGGTACAAACATATCTAAATATTGAGTAAATCTTCCATAAAATGTCCAAATTAAGTTTTTAGCAATGCATAATACTAATCAAAATTTAAGTTTTGATATATTAACGGCAGATCATTTACAAAATATCTTCATGGAACATGATCTTTACTTAATATCCTAATGATTTTTGGCCATTTTTGCCTAACTTGGGTATTTTTGCCTATTGCTACAAATATACCCGTTCTACTTAAGACTGGCTTTGTGTTCCAGGGTCACATTTCTCAAAATATATTCTTTTAGACTAAAGGAAGTAAGTCATACATGTTTGGAACAACATAATAGGGTGAGTAAATGATGACAAAATGCTTATTTTTAGGTGAAATATCCAGTTGGAAGTTTACATATGAGCAATACTAACAACTTCTGATCTCAACAGCGTCTCCAAGGTTTCGGGCACCCTCTTCATGGAGCTCTAGACATTAGCTGGTGGGCGTCTACTCAAGACAAGTTAAAAACAGCTTTTGCACTAACCAGCATCTTGCACGCAAACTCTTTACATAAATGCTCAGTATCCATGGAGAAGCCATTATGCAATTGTTTCTTGCACCAGTGATTGGCTGCTTCCCTTCATCACTTACCAAAACTTCAACCTCACTTCATTTGTTTGTGTACACAAACTGCAATTTTCTTTTTCCTAAACACAAACACACACACACCTGTG
Source organism: Garra rufa (assembly GCF_049309525.1). Lineage (NCBI taxonomy): Eukaryota > Metazoa > Chordata > Actinopteri > Cypriniformes > Cyprinidae > Garra > Garra rufa. Next base: position 57,485,975 of record NC_133363.1, read on the forward strand.
GATTTAAGGGTAATAGTGTTGAAAGCACGCAGCAGATTTCTGCGTTTGCCTACAGCTCGTTTGGTGTGTGGATCTGCCGTTCGCCCACACAACTCTCTGACATGTTCCTGTCATCCTCCACCGCGGCGAACATGTGCGTGGTCTGTGTTTGAGTCGTGACAGCCATGTATTTCATCGTTTGCCCTCGTCTTTTTCAAAATTGCTCCTCTGTTTTTCTCTATGCATAAATATGCAAAACTCTTAGCTTGGTTTGCTGGTGTAAAATGTGTTAATGTTCATCTAGTGCAAACAAAACATACAGCGCTGTCAGACGTCAAAGGTCATATGGGAAACCCAGGACTCTCTGTGTTTAACATCTAAAATCAACATGAATTAAAAACATTTCTGGTCTTACTGTGTGTAATTTATCAGTGCATGCTATTTCAAACAAAGAAAGAACGTCTTTGGAATAATTTTGATCGACATCTTGAAGTGTTTAACTCCTTTTCTCAAACTGTTATGGACGCCTAATTTTCAAGATCTAAAACCTAATTTACTAGGAAATATATCAGCTTTAGATGTACAGTGGGTTCTTCTCATAATCTTTTCATAAACAAAATCATCTGATGTTTTTATTATGTCAGTTATTTTTCCTAGATGAAATTAAATAGAGATTAAATAAAAACATTTGCTCTTGCATCTTAGATTTGTCTGCTGAGACAATCTGATGTGTCTCAAACTGTGCTTAGATTTAAAGTCATAGATCTGAGCAATGATGTTCTGGTTCATTCATTTCAGTAATTCAACTCAAGGTGTGTATTAAATTCGATGCGCACAGACTGAAGTAGTTTGTAGCTGAAGAAGTCTTTGGTTCTTTTAATTGTTATGATCTGACAAAAACCCACCAATTCACTATCTCAACAAATTAGAATATGGTAAAATGTCAATCAGCTAATCAACTCAAAACAGCCTTTAAAATGTTTCCTCAACCTTCAAAATGGTACCTCAGTTTGGTTCACTAAGCTACACAATCATGGGGAAGACTGCTGATCTGACAGTTGTCCAGAAGACAATCATTGACACACTTCACAAGGAGGGTATGCCACAAACATTCATTGCCAAAGAAGCTGGCTGTTCACAGAGTGCTGTATCCAAGCATGTTAACCGAAATTTGAGTGGAAGAAAAAAGTGTGGAAGAAATCAACCATGCACAATCAACCAAGAGAACCGCAGCCTTGAGAGGCTTGTCAAGCAAAATTGATTCAAGAATTTGGGTGAACTTCACAAGGAATGGACTGAGGCTGAGGTCAAGGCATCAAGAGCCACCACACACAGACGTGTCAAGGAATTTGGCTACAGTTGTCGTATTCCTCTTGTTAAGCCACTCCAGAACCACAGACAACATCAGAGGCATCATACCTGGGCTAAGGAGAAAAAGAAATTGACTGTTGCCCAGTGGTCCAAAGTCCTCTTTTCAGACGAGAGCAAGTTTTGTATTTCATTTGGAAACCAAGGTCCTGGAGTCTGGAGGAAGGGTGGAGAAGCTCATAGCCCAAGTGGTTTCAAGTGCAGTGTTAAGTTTCCACAGTCTGTGATGATTTGGGGTGCAATGTCATCTGCTGGTGTTGGTCCACTGCGTTTTTTGAAAACCAAAGTCACTGCACCCGTTTACCAAGAAATTTTAGAGCACCTCATGCTTCCTTCTGCTGATCAGCTTTTTAAAGATGCTGAATCGGGGGCCAATTCCAGCAGGATTTGGCACACTGCCAAAAGCACCAAAAAATATTCAAGAAATGTAGGATGGAATATTATTTAGTTATTTCATTTGGAAATTTATCAAATTATGAATAAATATTTGCAAAATATTTAGAAATCTGTCAAATTATGGATATAAATTTGTGAAACTGATAGGCAGATGGATAAAAACAAGTTCTTACATTTTGTGACTATTTAGTTGTTTTATTTGGAAATGTATCAAATTCTGGATATAATTTGCAAAATTGATGGGCAGATAGATAAAATAGTCACAGAATGTAGAATGAAGCATTATTTTACCCATCTGCCCATCAATTTCACAAATTATATCCATAATTTGACAGATTTCTAATTAAAACAACTAAATATGCACAAATGTAGGAAGGAACTTGTTTTTATCCATCTTCCCATCAATTTTGCAACCCATTTTACTTTCAGAATTTGATCAATTTCCAAATAAAACAACTAAATATTCAAGAAATGTAGGGTGGGACATTATTTTATCTATCTGCCATTCAATTTTGCAAATGTATATCCATAATTTGACAAATTTCTAAATAAAACAACTAAATATTCACAAATGTAGGATGGAACATTATTTTATCTATCTGCTTTGCAAATTTATATTCACAATTTGACAAATTTCCAAAAAAACAACAACTAAATAGTCACAAAATGTAAGACAGCACTTGTTTTTATCCATCTGCCCATCAGTTTGACAAATTTATATCCATAATTTGACAAATTTACAAATTAAAAACAACTAAATAGTTACAAAATGTAAGATGGAACTTGTTTTTATCAAGCATCCCATCAATTATGCAACTCATTTTACTTTAATAATTTGATACCGTTTGCCCATCAGTTTCGCAAATGTATATCCATAATTTGGCAAATTTCCATATACAACAACTAAATAGTCACAAAAATGTAGAATGAAGCAGTATTTTCTCCATCTGGCCATCAATTTGACAAATTTCCAAAAAAAACAACAACTAAATAGTCACAAAATGTAAGACGGCACTTGTTTTTATCCATCTGCCCATCAGTTTGACAAATTTATATCCATAATTTGACAAATTTCCAAATTAAAAACAACTAAATAGTTACAAAATGTAAGATGGAACTTGTTTTTATCAAGCATCCCATCAATTATGCAACTCATTTTACTTTAATAATTTGATACCGTCTGCCCATCAGTTTCGCAAATGTATATCCATAATTTGGCAAATTTCCAAATACAACAACTAAATAGTCACAAAAATGTAGAATGAAGCAGTATTTTATCCATCTGGCCATCAATTTCGCAAATTATATCCATAATTTGACATATTTCCAAATAAAACAACTAAAGGAACTTGTTTTTATCCATCTTCCCATCAATTTTGCAACCCATTTTACTTTAATAATTTGATACATTTCCAAATAAAACAACTAAATAGTCACAAAATGTAGGACGGCACTTGTTTTCATCCATCTGCCCATGTATTTTACAAATTTATATCCATAATTTAACAGATTTCTAAATAAAACAACTAAATGTTCACAAATGTAGGAAGGAACTTGTTTTTATCCATCCACCCATAAATTTTGCAACCCATTTTACTTTCATAATTTGATCAATTTCCAAATAAAACAACTAAATATTCAAAAAATGTAAGACGGAACATTATTTTATCCATCTGCCCATCAATTTCACAAATGTATATCCATAATTTGGCAAATTTCCAAATAAAACAACTAAATAGTCACAAAAATGTAGAATGAAGCAGTATTTTATCCATCTGGCCATCAATTTCGCAAATTATATCCATAATTTGACATATTTCCAAATAAAACAACTAAATATTTACAAATGCAGGAAGGAACTTGTTTTCATCCATCTGTCCATCAATTTTAGCAAATTTATATCCATAATTTAACAGATTTCTAAATAAAACAACTAAATGTTCACAAATGTAGGAAGGAACTTGTTTTTATCCATCCACCCATCAATTTTGCAACCCATTTTACTTTAATAATTTGATAAATTTCCAAATAAAACAACTAAATATTAACAAAATGTGGGACAGAATATTATTTTATCCATCTGCCCATCAATTTCACAAATGTATATCCATAATTTGACAAATTTCCAAATAAAACAACTAAATATTCACAAAAATGTAGGAAGGAACTTTCTTTCTTCGTTTTCATCCAACTTCCCATCAATTTTGCAACCCATTTTACTTTAATAATTTGATACATTTCCAAATAAAACAACTAAATATTAACAAAATGTGGGACAGAATATTATTTTATCTATCTGCCCATCAATTTCACAAATTTATATCCATAACTTGACGAATTTCCAAATAAAACAACTAAATATTCACAAAATGTAGGACAGAGCATTATTACAAATGTAGGAAGGAACTTGACGGCACTTGTTTTTATCCATCTGCCTATCAATTTCACAAATTTACATCCATAATTTGACAGATTTCCAAACAAAACAACAGAATATTCTCAAAATGTGGGATGGAACACGATTTCATCATTCCACCCATCAACTGGGTTGTAAATAGTGATTGTTAAAAACCAGAATGGCATCAGAAGGCTGGAGAAGAGGAGTTAAAAACAATGCATTTTGGATGTCAGCTGAAAGGGAAAGCTGTTTTAGGCACAAAGTAAGTTATTTCATTGTGGTAAAAGGTTATGAACACCCTTTGTTATTTGGAATAATGTGCAGGAGATAAATTGTGCAGGAACTGTATTAAGAAAGTAATAGCATCAATTTCAATCTCCATTATGTTTCCTGAGTTATGAAAGAGCGACCTCTGAGCAATAAAGCTTTCCTCTGGGTGCATCCATCGAGGTAATTTTCTACTCGTGATGTGTGTCAGCGAGGACAGGTGTAGTGCCCTGGATGACCGTCATGAGATGAAAGCCGTTCCTCACAAACTAAAAGAGGATGTGTGTTTTCCACCAATTTCCGTTTATTAGCATCAACTTTATTTTCTTCCAACAAAAGACAGACGAAAACTCGGATTCATTTCGGATGCTGGTAGCACTCTCGAAGGGTTACAATTTGGGTCATTGTAAATGAATCAGAACTCAAAAGTCAATTTACGACAAAAAAAGGCGGTGCAACATCGCAACAATCGTCTTATCGGGTCGAGTCAGAACACACACACGCTCACACAGAATTTCTGAAACCGAACAATGATATTTTTTTTTTTGTATTTTTTGCTAGAAAAACCCTACACAACATCAGATCTGTGCAAAGACAAAATCAGATCACACAATATAACAAAAACAAGTTATTTAAAGAAAGAAACCAAACCAATTCTATCATAGAATTACTATCAGAACTGCCTTTTTAAGCAAAGTGGACTCATTCTCTCAACTTATAAATCAAGAGACTCCGAGAAACGTGTCAGTTTCCTTCTTTTATATACAGGTTTACATCTATTTACACTGTACACTTATGCCAAAATAAATCATCAGTATGTCAAATCATATTGTGCACACCACAGAGATGCTGAGAAACGTCAGGGGTCTTTGTCAAAACTCCCCAGGTAACATTAATTTTTACAAGCACACACACGAGTTCACACAACGTCTTTAGATGTGTCCGTAACGTCTCTGGGACGACAGACGGGACCGTTCCAATGCTGGTTGTTTCAAACCTGGTTTGGCATTTTGTTTCGTAAGGTCAAAACATCTGCAGTCCGACAGCTGAAAAACGAAAATTTGTGGATACGACAGTAAAACAGACAAGCTCACGTTAGCCGCCTCACCGCGGTGAGTCACACAACTAGACGAGACAAAAACAAAGCATGCCGCTTCACCGGTGCATTTATTTCATTTTCGTCGTTTTCAACTCGCAAAGCGAAACTCACTCAGATTTGGACTGTAAAAGCAGGACTGTCGAAACCTGGAAAGCTTCTTTTGTGAAAGAGAAAAAACTAAGCAAGATATTTGATGTTAAGGGTATATATAAAGTATAAACTCCTGTGACAATATTAGGGGGCATAAAGAGACTCCTTTTTTAATTTAGCCATCTTCCAGTTTTTATAGTTAGTGTAAAAATGTAATAAATAAATCAAATATTTTAAATAATAATAAAATCAACAACAATTATAAATAAAACTTATATTAATAAATATTCCTCTTCTTAATAATAAGTAATTTAGCCATCTTCCAGTTTTTTTGTTACTATAAAAATATAGTAAATAAAAAATATATTTTAAAAATAACAATAAAAACAACAATAACTAATTTAGCCATCTTCCACTTTAGTTAGTATAAAAATGTTATAAATAAATAAAATATTTTAAATAATAATAAAAACAACAATAGTAAATAAAACTAATATTAATAAATATGTAAATATTCCTCTTCTTCTTATTATTATTATTAATAATAATAATAAGAAGTAAATTAACCATCTTCCAGTTTTTATTGTTACTATAAAATATAGTAAATAAAAAAACATTTTTAAAATAATAATAAAAATAACCAATTTTTATTACCAATAATAACTAATTTAGCCATCTTAGTTGTTATTATTATAGAAATATAGTAAATAAATGAAAAATATTTTAATAATAATAAATAAATAAATAAATAAAACAATTATTTATTATTATAAAAATATATTAAATAAAAAATAAATAAAACTAATATGAATAAATATTTAAATAGTTTCTATAACTAAATAGTAAATAAATAAAAATATATTATTATTATTATTAATAAATAAAAACAACTATTTATAAATATTTAAATAATACTCATCATCATCATCATCTTATATAAGATGAAAATAAAAATAATAATAATAATAATAATAATAATAATAATAATAAGTAAAACTAATATTAATAAATACTTAATTCTTCCTCTGATGATGATAATAATAACAATAATAATAATAATAATAATAACAATAATATCACAAGACACAATTACAACCAGTTAGAAAATACTTTAAAGACATTTTATGAGTATATGTTGTTAACATTTGTGAAATAATTTGGCAAAATCATCCATACAGTTATAAATATTATTAATAAAATACATAAGTAAATATTAAAATTTAGTATTAATAATTTGACACATGTGAGATTTAAAAATGTGCTTGGATTTTTGTTAAAAGCACTGGACTTTTTTTTATTAATAATTTATTCTTTATTTATTAATTCAAATATGACATTTTAAAATCCATAAAGTTGCCTAAATTGTCAGTTTTAAGGCGGGTATACTGTTGGTGGGTGGCTGAACATCTGATTATTAGAAATAAATAAAATAAATAAAATCTCCATTGTAAATCTAGGCATTATGCCACACATATGTGACCCTGGACCACAAAACCAGTCTTAAGTCGCTGGGGTATATTTGTAGCAATAGCCAAAAATACATAGTATGGGTCAAAATTATTGATTTTTCTTTTATGCCAAAAATCATTAGGAAATTAAGTAAAGATCATGTTCCATGAAGATTTTTAGTAAAATTCCTACTGTAAACACATCAAAATGTAAATTTTGATTAGTAGTATGCATTGTTAAGAACTTAATTTGGAGAACTTTAAAGGTGATTTTCTCAGTATTTAGATTTTTTTGCACCCTCAGATTCCAGATTTTCAAATAGATGTATCTCGGCCAAATATTGTCCTATCCTAACAAACCATACATCAATAGAAAGCTTATTTATTGAGCTTTCATATGATGTATACATCTCAGTTTTGTAAAATTTAACCTTATGACTGGTTTTGTGGTCCAGGGTCACATATGGTTATTAAAAAATAAAAATATAATAAAATAAAATCTCCATTGTAAATCTGGGTATTATGCCACACATCTGGTTATTAAAAAAAATAATAGTAAAAAAATAAAATAAAATAAAATCTCCTTAGAAAATCTGGGCATTATGCCACACATCTGGTTATTAGAAAAAAATAAATAATAATAATAATATCTCCATTGTAAATCTGGGAATTATGCCACACATCTGATTATTAGAAAAAATTAAAATAAAATAAAATAAAATCTCCTTTGAAAATCTGGGCATTATGCCACACATCTGGTTATCATAAAAATAAAAAAATAAAATAAAATAATGCTGCATGATGCAGAATTTGGACCAATAAGATTGCAGTGTGGGCGGGGCTACGCAACATTAAAAACATTAAAATCAACCATGATTTCAAGCGACGGTCCTGCTTCCAAGTCCAAATAAATGAATCCACACACGTTCATCCACCCTCTCCGTTTTCACTTTAGTTAATTCTATTGAACCCACCTTCAACGACTGAGAAACACAGTACACGAAGTTTTTCTGAAGTGCTTGAATATTTTTTTTAGGTCTTGCTCTCACTTTGGTCTGTTTTTTGGCCTTTAAACTCTCGCCTCCCACTCTTCCTTTAGTGTCTTTGAGGACGCGTCTGTCACAGCGTGTTAGTCGGGGAGGAGGACAGGCTGCGAGAAACGTCTGGCAGTGATATTCACGTCCAACGTCTGCTCTGACACTAAGAGCACAGGCATATGGAGGGGAGAAAGGTGATGGATGTTTCGCTTCCTGAAGCACTGCGTGTGTGTTTGTATGTGTGTTTCAAGTCGAACCAGTACGAACGGATGTCCTAACCCTGAAGTTAACCCTTTACATTACTGTTGTACACAAATATTGCTTATCTACAGTACATTGCCTTATGATTTCAAGTAAGCAGCTCGCTTCTTCAAAGAAGTTTTGTGGTCTGGTATAATAAGTATAGCTATTTCTCCTAATTTAACTGTTGACATGGTAACAATTTGAAATCTTCCCTTTCTATATTTGCCTTTTCTCCGTTACATAAGTAACACATTAGCAAACGCAGCATACAAAATGTTATTCGAAAAACAAAATGTGATAGTATTGCTATTATATCCTGCGGACCTGCCATTTATAACGCATATTATGCTCTGCGCCAGGTTAATGCTGCCTTCAAGTCGTGTTTCCAAACGATCGTGTTTATGAGATGAGACCATATGAACGCTGTCGCAATTAGCGTAATTATTTTCATTGAGCGGCATGTTGATTCAAGAATTATGCCAGGAGCTAATTGCTAAAATAATAAGCTCTAATTGTGAATGTTGATGGTACAGTTCGGTTTGTGTGCATTTTCTCATGAAGAATGAACAAAAAGCTACAAAATAATACTCATTTATGTGGTTTATGAGCTGAGAGGTTTGTGCAACCGAATTACCTTTTATATCATTCTCTAAAGCAGGAACTTTTTTTGTCAGCTGAAAAACTTTTGAGCTAAAATGTGTACTTAGATGCCCCTGAGATTTTGAGAAAAGACAAATAATTAATAATTGAAAAATATATTGGATATATGTTCATGCTTTTGTGATGTAAGCTAATGGTCATTTGATAGGCAGGTAAACAAATAGCTATCTCTCTCTCTAAAAATGATTTATATATTTTAACTTTATTTTTATTTAATTATTAGATTTTCCCACTTTGAGAAACACAGCTCTAAAGTATTACACACATTTCCATCCAAGTTAACTTGTGCAAAAAAAAAAAAAAAAAAAAAAAAAAAACAACCCTGAATATTGCATTTTTTTATTTTGTTTTGTTTTTCATTTTTGTTCAAAATTATTATTGCAACATTCAGAATTAAATTAAATTAAATTAAATTAAAATAAATTAGTAATACTTCTGGAACACAAAAATAGAACTATTTTCTTAAATGTAAAAAAACAACAACAAAAAAACTAACAAACAACAGCAACAAAAAACAAAAAAAAAAACAAAAACTTGAATATTGCAAAAACAAAAAATTGGGGTTTTGTTTTTCATGTTTGTTCCAAATTAGTTTTGTGACATTTAAAATAAAATAAAATAAAATAAAATAAAATAAAATAAAATAAAATAAAATAAAATAAAATAAAATAAAATAAAATAAAATAAAATTAAATTAAATTAAATTAAATTTAAATAATTCTGGGACAAAAAAAAAAAAAATCACAGAACTATTTTCTTAAATGTAAATTAAATGCAAAACAAAACAAACAACAAATGACAAACCATGAATATTACAAAAATAATGTGTTTGTTAAAAATTATTTTTGCAACATTCAGAATTAAAAAAAAATAATTTAATTTAATTTAATTTAATTTTCTATACTTCTAGCACCAAAAAACAAAAAAACAAAAAAACAATACAAAACCAAACAAACAATCAAACAAACAAACAAACAAACAAACAAACAAACAAACAAACAAACAAACAAACAAACAAACAAACAAACAGCAATAAATAAATAAAATAAAAATACACCAAATATTTTCTTTTCTTTTCAAAATAAAGTTTTTTTTTTCCCATGTTTGTTCCAAATCATTTTTGCAAGATTCAGAATTAAATTAAATTAAATTAAATTTGTATTACTTCTGGAACACAAAAATAGAGCTATTTTCTTAAATGTAAAAAAACAACAACAAAAAAAACTAACAAACAACAGCAACAACAACAACAAAAAAACCTTGAATATTGCAAAAACAAAAAATTGGAGTTTTGTTTTTCATGTTTGTTCCAAATTAGTTTTGCAACATTTAGAATTAAATTAAATTAAATTAAATTAAATTAAATTAAATTAAATTAAATTAAATTAAATTAAATTAAATTAAATTAAATTAAATTTCAATAATTCTGGGACCAACAAAATAAAATAAAAATAAAATAATAACAGAACTGTTTTCTTAAATGTAAATTTAAATAATTTAATTTAATTGAATTTAATTTTCAATACTTCTGGCACCAAAAAACAAACAAACAAAAAAACAACACAAAACAAAACCAAACAAACAAACAAACAGCAATAAATAAATAAATAAATAAAATAAAAATACACCAAATATTTTCTTTTCTTTTCAAAATAAAGTGTTTTGTTTTTCATGTTTGTTCCAAATCATTTTTGCAACATTCAGAATTATTATTTCTTAATTAATTCTTAAATATGAATGATTAATAAATTTCAATACTTCTGGCATCCAAAACAATCTAACTATTTTCTTAAATGTAATAAAAAGTAAAAAAACAGAGCTGTTTTCTTAAATGTAATACATTTTATGATTCATGAAAATGAATAAAATGTACCCTCTATGTGTAGTATATACACATACAGAATAATTTATAGTATACAATATTGGTGTGCATATTAAAACTAAAATTAAAAACAATTTGTCAAAAAAATTGTTGGCACAAAATTAATTAAAACTAAATATTAAATGATTTATTTAGCAAATGTCAGTAGCTTCCGTCATAGTTTATCCATGTCTTCTTACCAAATAAAAGAAATATATCCTCCTCAAGGGAGAACAGTGTAAGATGTGGATGGAAACCCAACTATTTGCACTTTATTTTGTTGCAGAAACTTACTGGAGTTAATGTTATGACTATTTTATTTCAGCTAAAACCATGTTAAAGACTTGAAGGCAGCATAAGTATGGTAAGGAACAAATCGAATGGCCGCTGTGATCCTCAACAAATACACAAATACAGACAGCGACAGACGCATACAAACACACACACTAAGCTAAAGACGCACAGACAATTACAGAACTTACTATATTTTCCTGCTTATGCTCTTTTTCTTTAGTTCAGTTAGGTTTTAAATTGCACGTCTTATTTTGGAGGGACAGTAAGAACTTCTTCAGCCCTTTTGGAAATGAAAAGAAATGAAGTGCGTTTTGGCAGCGTTGAACTCACATTGGCAGTGTCATTGCATACTGGTTAAGTGGTTGATGCAATCCTCTGCAAGATGTGTACGTTACATGAGGAATGCTAGTTTAGATAAAAGGATTTCTGTTATTCTGCTTCTAGCACAAAGGCGAATGTGCCGACACACAGGCTTCAAACAATCACTCCTATCTTATCTATCTTATTTCGCTTCGGAAGAAAAGTCAGTAACATAGTCTACGCAAGTACACAAATGCTTTGGCCAATGTATGTATGTATAAATATATATATATATATATATATATATATATATATATATATATATATATATATATATATATATATATATAATTTAAGGTCCTGTTTACACCTGGTATTAAGATACGCTGTTGTGGATCCAAATACAACTGAATGAAATTAAACACATTTTTGAGCTTGTTCACTTTCAATAACACAACTAGACGAGACAAAACAAAGCATGCTGCTTCACTATGAAGTGAATATTCTCACTTGTTAGTCAAAACCATGGAAGTTTCCAATGATAAAGTGTCTTTAATGAAAGAGAAAATGCAAAGCGATGAGACACAATCAGCCAATTAAAAAATATTTGATATTTTGAGTTTAGTATACAGTAAGTTAACTCTAACGACAACATTTGGGGCAAACTGAAATCTTTCAGTTATTATTATTATATAAATCAAATAATATTTAAATAATATGAATATGAATAATAATAATATTAAATTACAGTAAGTGGTGTAAAGTATTTGAGTAAATGGACTTCGTTACTGTACTTAAGTATTTTTTTGGCTACTTTTTACTTGTACTGAGTATCAAAAATATAAGCAACTTTTACTCTCTACTCGACTACATTTTTTATGTAATATATGTACTCTTTACTCCACTACATTTGAACGTACACTTACCGTTACTCATTACATTGTGATTGTGCGCAACAAGTCGGCATCTTTTTCTGCTATGGGTAATTTCTTGAGCGGAAGAGGCGATATCGCCATCTGCAGGGTGCTGAAGGTACTGGATGCTATTTACCTATGTGCTAAATGAGACTACTCCACATGAACGTGAACGGAATCTCTGTGCGGAATTCAAAATCCCCATGTGAGTAATGTTATAATGTACAGTAATGATGCTATGCGTTTTCTTTTAAAGTTTCTTTCAGAGACTTTATGCCCTTTTCCATCAGCAAAAGTGAATATTTGTATGCCATCAAGGCATCGTGAATTGTCAGATGAAATAATGGATTTTTTTTTTTACTATTCATTCAAAAATGTGAAACAGGAGGGATGGCAAATCATTACAAATCAATGCAAATTGTTTTATCCTATGAAACTTTTATATCCCAAATAATTAGAATCTATATTTTGCTATAATCAGTTACTTTAAATAGTTTTAAACAAGGTTTTAACATTAAACAACTTTAAACATTTATTTGGAATAATATGTGTTCTAGTATTGTGTATATAATTTGGGGCATTAGGCGATATTTTATATACTTTTATCAGTAATGTGTGAATTCTTTTTTCTTTTCTTTTTTTGGAAACTTTGTGGAATGCTAAGATAATATATTTTAAACTGAATAAGTGAATATATGCTTAATTTTAAATGCACTAAAAATGCTTTTAAATTAATTTTTCAATTTTTAAACAGTTTTTGAGTTTGACTGAGACTGACTTGTTCTGCCATTTTGAAACATTAAGGTGTTCAATTTCATTTCTATATTAGGATTTAAATAAATTCTCACAAATAAACGGTTTCTTGTTATACACATTTCTTTGTGTTCTTTGAGCCTACGTTCAGTACGAGTAAAATACTTAAGTTCTTTTAAAATCGGATACTTTAAGACTTTTACTCAAGTCTTATTGGAATTGGTGACTTGTAACTTGCAACGGAGTAATTTTTACAGTAAGGTATCTGTACTTTTACTCAAGTATGGTTTCCGGGTACTCTTTACACCTCTGATAACATAATCATAACCTGTTTGAAAATATTTGGTGTTTAAAGACATGTTGTGAGTTTAGTGTAAATTGAACATTGGGGAATATTGTGGCAAAATCATCTTTCAGTTTTTATTATTACAATAAAAAGATATAATAAAATGACATCTATTCTGCAATTTAATAAATATTTTCATTTAGGATTAATAATAAAAAAACATGTTGAGCTTGTCTATTTTCTACCACTACCAGAGATAGTCAAAAATACATTAAATCAGATAAAATTAGATTGTTTTCATCGTGACTATTATAGTTTTTTATTAATATTTTGAGTCAGTTACTATTTTGATATTTTTTGTTTTCATTTTAGTTAGTTTTAGTCAATGCCGATACTGATTATTACAGATCCGGTAGACTTATAACCGATATTTTGAACCGATATATGTGACCCTGGACCACAAAACCAGTCTTAAGTCGCTGGGGTATATTTGTAGCAATAGCCAAAAATACATTGTATGGGTCAAAATTTTTTATTTTTCTTTTATGCCAAAAATCATTAGGAAATTAAGTAAAGATCATGTTCCATGAAGATTTTTTGTAAAATTCCTACTGTAAACATATCAAAATGTAATTTTTGATTTGTAATATGCATTGTTAAGAACCTAATTTGGACAACTTTAAAGGTGATTTTCTCAGTCTTTTTGATTTTTTTGCATCCTCAGATTTCTGATTTCAAATAGATGTATCTCAGCCAAATATTGTCCTATCCTAATAAACCATACATTAATAGAAAGCTTATTTATTGATTCATATCATGATGCAAAAATCTAAGTTTTGTCAAATTTAACCTTATGACTGGTATTGTGGTCCAGGGTCACATATATATATATATATATATATATATATATATATATATATATATATATATATATATATACATACATACATACATACACGATTATATGTAAAAATGAAAAATGAAAATTAATGTCAAAATTTAGGATAACAACTAATAATTAAAAATATTTTGAGCTTGTCCACTCTCAACCACTTCCAGAGCTAGTCGAAAATACATTAAATTTGATTTTGTCGTGACTATTATAGTTTTTATTAATATTTTGTTATTTTTCTATTTTTTGTTTTCATTTTAGTTAGCATTAGTAATTCTGTTATGCTTTTGTCGTTTTTAGCTGATTTTGTTTTATATTTATATATTATTTTATATTATATTTTTAAATTACACTTGGTAACTAGTTGAAGTAAAAAAGTTTTCTTATAGAATTTTATTTCATTACAGTTCATGTTAATTTTATTTAAACCAACAAATGTCTTTATGATTTTAGTTGTTTTAGTTTGTAAAACTTCTTGTCCAAAATTTTCACACATTAAAAATTCAATACAACCTCACGTTGCCAGGGTTCATACAGATACTGCAAAAATGTAATTTCAGGACTTTCAAGGACTTTTCAAGCACAAGTTTTTGATTTTCAAGGTCTTCAATCAATCTCTTAGCAAACAATGACTTCTCTTTCAAATTCGAAAAAAAGATAAAATAGATAAATTAAAACATACTAATGAAAAATGGCATAAATAAAGTGAAGGACATACAAAGTATTACTACTAAAGTATTTCAAAGTGTACTACACTTTTACTATGGTGAAACCACAGTTACTTTTCTTAAGGGATTTGTATTTGTGTATAATTACATTTTTTTTGTTTTGTTTTTATAACTGTACTGCCTTTGAGGGTTTGATGTTTTCTACTGTTTCATAAAAAAAAATCTGAAAAAAGATTTGTGAAATCGCCCCGAAATCATGATCTAAAACAAATGATTCACGCTCTGAAATCATTTGATTTAGATCAGGACTTCAAATCGTGTATGTATCGCGAATCATATGATTTAAATCATTCAATTTGTGAAATGATTCATGAACCCATTCTGTTCTAAATCAAATGATTTGCAATACGCGATAGTCCCGATATGAAACAAATGATTTCCGACTGGAGCGCTTTAAAACAGTGAATCATTTTGTTATGCAGTGGTTTAACCGATTCTGAATTTCGAAAAGCTCCATTTCACCCATCCATTTCAGATCAGGTTCACTTTTCTGCATTTTTGCATTTGTAGCAAGCGTTTTGAGAGGCGCTTTGAGACCTTGAGTTTCTGAAGAATTTTGATAAATATGAAAAATTTCGGCAAGGACCTTAACGCTGGTGTAGACACTCACAGTGTTGGGGGTAACGCATTACAAGTAACGCAAGTTACGGAATAATATTACTTTTTCCAAGTAACTAGTAAAGTAACGCATTACTTTTTTAATTGACAAGAAAATATCTGAGTTACTTTTTCAAATAAGTACCGCCAGTTACTTTCCCCACCGTTTATTAATTAAAAGCTCTCCTGTTCCCATGTTGAGAGAAATTGTACGTAAGATGTTACTTACTCAAGATAATCTAACATTTGTTTTCCCTTTTTTATTGCTGAAGAGTTGACATTTTTTCTTCTGCAGTCTACTGTACAAACGTGAATGTACTTTTCTCCAAGCCTGAGGCTTTTGGTGTGAAAAGGCTTTTACATTTGCCAAAAATAGAACTTTTTATATTAAAAACAAACAAGCAAGCCCTGCCCAGATTTAAAAAGTAACGCATTACTTTCCATAAAAAGTGTAACGTAATTAGTTACTTTTTTAGAGCGTAACTCAATATTTATTGCATTACTTTTAAAAGTAACTTTCCCCAACACTGGCACACTCATGTGGTCAAATGTAATCAAACTTCACTATATTGTGCTAAAACACATAGATTACGATCCAAATCTGTTACTGTTATTATTTCCATTCGCTTCCTTTCCCATTTGCTTGTAAGCAGCGTAATGGCTTCTTTCAATCTATTGCATTTGTGTGCCATTCTCGGCGCTTCTGCGGAAGTAATATAGAAGTAACTTCCGCATCTTTTGGATCACTGAAAACGCATCTTAATACCAGGTTGAAACGCATTCAAATCAAGCAGACATGGCTAGAAACATTTGCATTCATGTACTTGCGTAGACCCACTAATGAGGATTGTTAAACGAGAGAATTCCCGTTTTTTGTTTTATACATTTGTTGGAATGTTCTAAAATTGTTCGAACGTATTTCCCTTACGCACTTGAACTGATCCAGTCAATTAAAGTGAGTTTGAATTTTTAAGTTTTTCTCCGTTTTTTTTTTAAACAAGACATCTTTTTTTCTGTCACATAACAGCACCCACAGTACATACAGACGACGAAGAGTTCCAGCAAATTTTCTACACTGTTCCGAGAAAAACATCAAGAGGTGACGAAGTCCAACACAGAACACGTTCATCCCTCTTTCAGCTAGGTATTGCACTGTGGTTGCGATCCTTTCCGGATCGTTACGAACGCTCAGAGGGACGGTGAGACACAAACATGGCAATCGGGAGATTGTTTTCAGCCGTTTCAAGTTCAGCGATTGAAGTTCGATGATAGAGGTCACCCTGTTCCGCGGTCCAGCTGTTCAGAGAACAGTCGAGTTGTCAAACTTTTTTTTTCTCAAGGAAGACGAGTCTGTTTACCTCTCTCGGTTACGCAAGACTTTCTCTTCCAGTCTTCTTGGCAGTGCTTAGCCTCTTTTTGGTGGGAAAAAGTAAAAGCAGTGAATAAAGGAAGGGTCTCCATAAACAAACTGCAGGAGAAAAATTGAGAAGGGAGGAAGAGAGAGACAGAAAGAAAGATAGTTGGATGGCTTTTGGTACCCGTGTTTAAACTTGTGCATATCAACAGGGTTTTGAAGGTGTTGTTTACTTTTGGTGGGCGGGTCCTTCAAGCTTTGAGAGCGTGCCATTGGGCAACGGCAGTGCGCGGATGACTCATCATGTCTTTCCAATGCTTTACCTCCGCTGGGCCACTCTTCCATGAGAGATAGATCTAGAAATATGGCATGAAAACACAGAGAAGGTGAACAAATAAAGATTGTGCTTTCACTGAAGTAATTTACCAATAAAGCTATAAACCTACAAACTAAAAAAATATATAATTAAATGACCATTTTGTACTCTATAAAAATGTTTTTTTTTTTTCAAGTTGTAAGTAAAACCAAGATTACTGGAGTATGTTTTACAAGAAAATACTATTTCAGACTTTCTATTTTAAAATGTAATGTTCAACTCAAAGTGTTACTTGTCATTTATTGGGAAACCTAGCAATTTGAAAACTGTTTCTTTAATGTAGTTTAATTAGTGTCTTTTGGATAAACTTCATTACACTGAATAAATTCAAATTAATTAGTATACAGTTGAGGTCAAAAGTTTACATACACCTTGCAGGAAGTGCAAAATGTTAATTATTTTACCAAAATAAGAGGGATCATAAAAAAAATAATAGCTAGATTTATAAAATGAGCCTGTTCAATAGTTTACATACACTTGATTCTTAATACTGTGTTGTTACCTGAATGATCCACAGCTGTGTTTTTTTGTGATAGAGTGATAATTGTTCATGAGTTCATGAGTTTGTCCTGAACAGTTAAACTGCCCACTGTTCTTCAGAAAAATCCTTCAGGCCCCACAAATTCTTTGCTTTTCCAACAATGACTGTATGATTTTGAGATCCATCTTTTCACACTGAGGACAACTGAGGGCTCATATGCAACTATTGCAGAAGGTTCAAACGCTCACTGATGCTCTAGAAGGAAAACATTGCACTAGGAGCCAGGGGTGTAAACATTTGAATGGAATGAGGATGTGTACATTTTTCTTATTTTGCCTAAATATCATATATTTTTATATTTAGTACTGTCTGTCAGAAACTACAGAAGATACTTACATGTTCCCCAAAAGACAAAATAAGGTCAATTTAATCTGATCTTCAGATTCAAAAGTTTTAACCCCCTGGCTTTTAATGCGTGCTACTGTTGTGAACGCGCTTAGGACAGTTGAATGTTGCGGTGGATGAGAGGTAAATAATGGTATAAATACTGTTCAGTTTCTTGCACAGACAGTTCATTTTGTGTCTTAACACCTCAATGTATCGTCACGAGCCACAGGGTTTTATTTGGTTTTGTCTGTGTATGCCCATTGACTGCCATTATGTGACTGACAGACTGCAATGGTTTGATTTAAAAAAATCTTTGTTAGTGTTCTACTGAAGAAACAAAGTCACCTACATCTTTTTTCAGTTTTGAGTGAACTATACCTTTAATGCATTATTTTTCCTTCAGGAGCATCAGTGAGCGTTCAAACCTTCTGTAATAGTTGCATATGAGTCCCTCAGTTGTCCTCAGTGTGAAAAGATGGATCTCAAAATCATACAGTTATTGTTGGAAAGAGTCCAAATGTTCAGGACAAACAAGGGACTCATGAACAACTATCACTAAACAAAAAAACACAGCTGTGGATCATTCAGGTAACAACACAGTATCAAGAATCAAGGGGACGTAAACTTTTGAACAGGGTCATTTTTAAAATTCGGTTATTATTTTCTCTTGTGGACTATATGTAAATGTGAAATATCTTACTCAGATCAGTACTAAATAAAAAAATAACATGCATTTTATATGATCCCTCTTATTTTGGTAAAATAATGAACCTTTTGCAGATTCTGCAATTTTTGCCCCCAACTGTATGTCCGGTGAAAAATTAAAATTCATGTCAAAATTAAGAATAAAAAGGGCTCTAACAAAAACTGTCTCCAAATGAATTTAACAATTATTTTATTACAAAATCGGTTTTGAAAATGACCGACACGATAAATCCATCCCATAAAAACCCTTAGTATTAGCGCCAATAATCGGCCAAGCTGATAGATATGTATAATGTAAATGTATATGCTATTAGTACGTCTGAAATTATATATAGCTGTAAGTTCACATTACTTAAATCTTACATATTTATTTTATTTATTAAAGATTTTAATGTTTTTACAGAAGTGCCTTATGTTCATAAAGGCTGCATTTATTTGATCAAAAATACACGGAAAGCAGCAATACTGTGAAATATTACAATTTAAAATAATGTTCTTCTATTGTAATACATTTTAAAATATAATTCCTATGGTGGAAAAGCTGATTTTTTTAGTGTTAAACAATACTAATATACTGATTCATTGTCAATGCTAAAAACAGGAATACTATTTTTGGAACAGGATTCTTTGATTATCAGTTTAACACATCCTTGCTGAATAAAAGTATTAATTACTCTCAACACACACCAAATTTGTGAACACTAGTTTATATTGTTACAAAAGATTTCTAACATTCTAATATTTCTGTGTAGTTTGTGACATCGCACCTTGCCTATGACATCATTGCGGCTCAGTCTGTCCTTATCCATGACTGTGATGACGATGGTGGTCTCTCTGAGGACGTGAGCGGGGACATCAAAGGGAAAGGACTCATTAAAGACAGGGTTCAAACACCTCTTCATCACCACCGTCTTCTTCTTCTCCACTCGTTTATCTTTGTTCATCAGCCACACTTTGACGTAGGGGTCTGAAACGCATACAAACAGGGAACGGGTCCACAGCGAGTCGCGTTCAGGGAATCAGAATTCCTGCAATGAATTCTAAATTACACTGGAGATGATTACTGCGCAGATGGCACCTTGACAAGGACATTTTCACAGAAATCCCATAAGTACTCAGTGGACAGAATATAACTATATTACATTCATTTAGCAGATGCTTTGTGAAATAACTTACAGTAGATTGAAGGTAAACATATATACAGTGTGTCCTGTGGGAATCAAACCCATGGTGGTGTGCTAGTGCTATATTATACCAGATGAGCTACAGGATTATGACTATAAGCAGGGGTGCACATAAGTGGTCCGCAGGTCCACATGCATGACCAAAATAAGAAAATGCGCTGTGTAAACAAGTTCAGAGCGCACATTTGTGTACTGACAAAAGAAAAGCTTGCCAATTTAGGTTTAAAAATTGATCTATACAATAATTATATTTTTATTTAAAAGCTGAAATAAAATAAAACATAATTACTAGATGAAAAACTTAAATTTTACAACCTTTTCTAAAATTTAAAAGCTGAATTACCAAATATCTCAAACTAAAACTGAAACAAAATTTTACAGAAATATAAAAAGCTAATACAATGTGACTGAACTAAACAAATTAAATGCTAAACATTCAATTCATTTCATTTCAACGGAAATAAAAACAAATTAAAGTTAAACATAAATATAAAAAATAATACAATAATATGCATTAATTAAATTAAATGAAATTATTTTTATGAATTAATGCTAAAAAGAAAAGAAAATAAATAATAATAATTATTATTTTTAAATAATTAAAAATAAATTTCAAAGATGAAAAAAAACAATTACTAGATGAATTTTTTTTTTTTACAAATTTATAACCTTTCTAAAATTAAAATAAGTTTAAGCTGAATTACCAAATATCTCAAACTAAAACTGAAACAACATTTTACAGAAATATAAAAAGCTAATACAATGTGACTGAATTAAACAAATGAAATTCTAAATATTCAATTCATTTCATTCAGTCATTTTTTAATAAAATGAATAAAAGTGATAATAATATAATTGGAATTTATTTATTTATATATATTTTTGTTTAAATAAAATAATAAACAAAATAATAAAGTGTGGTAGTAGTATTATGTTTTAAAAAGGGAGTATTAAATAAAAATACAATTATTTTTTAGTAAACGTATGTTTTATACAAATTTTATGCGAATTTTCATCATTTTCAAACCTAAAGTAGGATGCTTTTATTTTGGTCGGGTTGCCCGCAACTAGATGAAAAACCTACATTTTGCAATCTTTTCTAAAATTAAAATTGCAGGAACTACCTGAAATAAAACTAAGTTTCAGCTGAATTACGTCTAGGTTACGAAGGTAACCCTCGTTCCCTGAAGGAGGGAACGGAGATGTTACATATGGGAACTCGCTTGAGAGTCCAATCATCTCTGAGCCTTTTTCAAAAGGCCAATGAAAATTGGCGAGTGGCATTTGCATGCCAAACCACTCCCCAGTACATACGGGTATATAAGAGGGCGGCATGCAGTCATTCAGGTTTCTGCTGAAGAGCCGGAGCGAGCCGGCGTCAGCGCTACGCCAGGGTCGTGGCAGGGGATGCAATGTCTCCGTTCCCTCCTTCAGGGAATGAGGGTTACCTTCGTAACCTAGACGTTCCCCTTCAGTCGTTTCACTACGACGTTACATATGGGAACAGACCCTATGGAACAGGCCACGACCCTGACGCCGCGTTACGCACAACCCCACGTGCTGACAGGCGGACGTGTCAGCAGATGGAAATTGTAACGTAACCTTCCCAACGCCCTGGGGGACAGTAGAGGGGGCCCCACAGGGATGCCAGATGTACTGAAGCATGGGTTGGGGGGTGGAGCACATGAGATCTTCACATGTGGAAATGAAAATAATTCAATATATCCATAAAGCTTCTTAGGGATACACGAGGGAAACAGCGGTCTTCTCCGCTGGAATTATTGAAAAATATAGCCACAACCTGCGGGGTGAAGGAGACCCAGGCAGGATCACAGTCAGGGACTACTCCGCATCTAGGCCTGACTGCGGGGCATGGAGGACCCAGAGTTCTGGGAAAATGGCGCACGGATCCACGTGGGAATGGCGCAGCAAGCCGACACCAGCCGTCCTCCCGCTCACCTGAAGTCTTTATGTTAAGACACGGGAGGATACGGCCTCTACGCGGAGGTTGTAGAACCTAGCGAAGGTATTAGGTGTCGCCCAGCCCGCAGCTCTACAGATGTCTGCTAGTGAGGCGCCATGAGCCAACGCATAGGATGAGGCAACACTCCTAGTGGAGTGGGCACGAACACCTAAGGGGCATGGCTCTCCCTGATACAAGTAAGACAGGGAGATGGCTTCCACCACCCAATGGGCCAACCTCTGTTTGGAGACAGCATTCCCTTTCTGCTGACCTCCGAAGCAGACAAAGAGCTGCTCAGTGCGTCTGAAGTGGCGAGTACGGTCTACGTATAAGCGCAGAGCATGAACAGGGCACAGCAGCGCTGAAGCCGGGTCTGCCTCCTCCGGGGGCAGAGCTTGCAGGTTCACCACCTGATCGCGGAAGGGCGTGGTGGGAACCTTGGGCACATAACCGGGCCGGGGTCTCAGGATGACGTGAGAATCTCCGGGCCCAAACTCAAGGCACGTTTCGCTGACAGAGAAGGCTTGTAGGTCCCCTACCCTCTTGATGGAGGCCAGTGCAGTCAGGAGCGCTGTCTTAAGTGACAGGAATTTCAGCTCAACTGACGCAAGTGGCTCAAATGGGGCCTCCCGTAGGCCGCGGAGGGCGACGGAGAGATCCCAAGAGGGTACGAGGTGCGGTCTGGGAGGGTTAATCCTCCTTGCACCTCGCAGGAACCTCACGATGAGTTGGTGCTTACCCAGGGATGTTCCATCTACTGCATCGTGATACGCTGCAATGGCAGCAACGGACACTTTGAGAGTCGAAGGGGACAGCCTGAGCTCCAACTTCTCTTGCAGGAAGGAAAGCACTACTGCAATCGTGCATCTCTGTGGGTCCTCTCCTCGAGAGGAACACCAGTCAACGAACAGACCCCATCTCAGTGCGTAAGCCTGCCTCGTAGAGGGAGCTCGGGAATATAATTGGACTTTATTTATTTATATATATTTTTGTTTAAATAAAATAATAAACAAAATAATAAAGTGTGGTAGTAGTATTATGTTTTAAAAAGGGAGTATTAAATAAAAAATTTAATTTTTAGTAAACGTATGTTTTATACGAATTTTATGTGAATTTTCATCATTTTCAAACCTAAAGTAGGATGCTTTTATTTTGGTGGGTTGCCGGCAACTAGATGAAAAACCTACATTTTGCAAAACTTTTCTAAAATTAAAATTGTAATAACTACCTGAAATAAAACTAAGTTTCAGCTGAATTACTATAATTACTAAAATTACTAAAACTAAAACGGAAATAGAAACGAGTTTTAACGAAGTTAAACATAAATATATATATAAAAAATAATAAAATTAATGCTAAAAAGAAAAGAAAAGAATAATTTTTAAATAATTAAAAATAAATTTCAAAGATGAAAAAAAAAAACAATTACTAGATGATTTTTTTTTTTTTTTTTTACAATTTTACAACCTTTCTAAAATTAAAATACGTTTAGGCTGAATTACCAAATATCTCAAACTAAAACTGAAACAAAATTTTACAGAAATATAAAAAGCTAATTCAATGTGACTGAATTAAACAAATGAAATGCTAAACATTAAATTTATTTAATTCAGTAATTTTTTAATGAAATTAATAAAAGTGATAATAATAAAATTGGACTTTATTTATTTATATATATTTTTGTTTAAATAAATAAATTCCAATTATATTATTATCACTTTTATTAATAATTTTTTAGAGTTATATTTAATGGGTCACACTATGTGTAGTGTGAGGACCAAACCAAATCTCCAGGTACTCTTATGAGAACCAGGCTAAAAAACTTGTGTGCACCCTTGACTATAACATTATGATGGTAAATAAATGGTGAGGTTTTATGGATGTATGTTGATACCGGATGTTCCCCCGATGTCCATGGCTTTGAGATTGCGTGCCTTGATGATGCTCACAGTGATGGTGTTGGCAGTGGGATTGTAACACAGAGACAGAAGCAGGTCTCCTCGACTCCCCTGAAGAAAAGAACACAGTGGGTCAGTACCAGACCGGTTCATCGGTTCATTGGTTTAAACCTCTCTGTCACGCAAGCTGGTTTGTATGAGGTCATAGATTTTTCTATGAGAAATAACCTGGCACATAATTCTAAAAACATTTCAGTCAGTGGTTGACCTTTATAGGATTTTCAATGTTTGATGCTGATATTTTGCTGCCGCGTTTGTCTATTATTAAAGCAATAAGCTCCAAAAAGCCATGGTTTACAGTGAATTCATGTATAGTTTCATAAATATATTTAATTTCACTTCAACTTAATATTTATGCTACCATCTCTTTTTGTCTCCACATATTAAAATAAGTAAAAAGAAAGAAAGAATTTTTTTTTAGATAAATATACATTAAAAATATATATATAAAAAGAGATATTAATAAATGTATATTATATACACACAGAATGTAATGATTGCAAATCACACACACCAGTATAAATTTTTTATTTTAAAATATTTTTAGATATATAACTTTTTATATAAAATTAGTATATTATTATATTCAGTAATAATATTTATTATGTGTGTACAGTATATATAATAAAAAAATATTATATATAAATATATTTTATGTACAATAAAAATAAATATTTTAGATATTAATAATGTGTACTATATACACATACAATTTAACGATAGCAAATCAGACACATAAAAGCTTACATTTTTTAAATTAATTTTTATTTTTATTTAATTTTAATTTTCTTGTTTACATTATATTATATTTATTGTGTGTGTATATATATATATATATATATATATATATATATATATATATATAAATAAAAATAAATATTATAAATATTATTTTTTACAATACAAATAACTATTATAGATATTAATTATTGTATATTATATACACATACAATTTAATGATAGCAAATCAGATAAGCAACTACTTAAATTACATTTTTTATGTTTTATATGAATAATATTTTTTATTTTCTTGTTTACATTAAAATGATATATTCAGAACTAATATTTATTATGTGTATATATAATAAAAATCAAAATTATAGATATTAATAAATGTATATTATATACACAATTTCATGATAGCAAATCAGAGACACAACAGCTTAAATTACATTTTAAAATATTTTATATGAATAACTTTTTATTATTTCATGTTTGATTTTTACATTATATTCAGCTTAAATATTATTATTAAATATATTTCATATACAACCAGTTCATGATAGCAAATAAGACACAAAAGTTTAAATTACATTTTTTACACAAAAAAATATTACATTTGAAAAATGTGCTCTGATATTTGACCAACTATTCACAGAAACCTACTGTAAAAATAATCCTAAAAATGATTGTTTTTTTCTTTCATGCCAAAAAATCATTAGGTTATTAAGTAAAGATAATGATCCATAAAGATATTTTGTAAATTTCCTACTATAAATATATCAAAACTTAAATTCTGATTAGTAATATGCATTTCTAAGTAAGAACTTCATTTGGACAACTTTAAAGACGATTTTCTCAGTATTTTTATTTTTTTTGCACCCTCAGATTGCAGATTTTCAATCCCAACAAACCATACATCAATGGAAAGCGTATTTATGCAGCTTTCAGATAATCTATAAATCACAATTTCAATAAATTGACCCTTATGACTAGTTTTGTGGTCCAGGTTCACATATCTGATATTATCTGATATTATTGTCTATTATGGTCAAAATTCTTCCATTCTTTCCATAATGATCACATACAGTGGCTTGCAAAAGTATTCGGCCCCCTTGAACTTTTCCACATTTTGTCACATTACAGCCACAAACATGAATCAATTTTATTGGAATTCCTCGTGAAAGACCAATACAAAGTGGTGTACACGTGAGAAGTGGAACGAAAATCATACATGATTCCAAACATTTTTTTAACAAATAAAGAACTGAAAAGTGGGGTGTGCGTAATTATTCAGCCCCCTGAGTCAATACTTTGTAGAACCACCTTTTGCTGCAATTACAGCTGCCAGTCTTTTAGGGTATGTCTCTACCAGCTTTGCACATCTAGAGACTGAAATTCTTGCCCATTCTTCTTTGCAAAACAGCTCCAGCTCAGTCAGATTAGATGGACGGCGTTTGTGAACAGCAGTTTTCAGATCTTGCCACAGATTCTCGATTGGGTTTAGATCAGGACTTTGACTGGGCCATTCTAACACATGGATATGTTTTGTTTTAAACCATTCCATTGTTGCCCTGGCTTTATGTTTAGGGTCGTTGTCCTGCTGGAAGGTGAACCTCCGCCCCAGTCTCAAGTCTTTTGCAGACTCCAAGAGGTTTTCTTCCAAGATTGCCCTGTATTTGGCTCCATCCATCTTCCCATCAACTCTGACCAGCTTCCCTGTCCCTGCTGAAGAGAAGCACCCCCAGAGCATGATGCTGCCACCACCATATGTGACCCTGGACCACAAAACCAGTCATAAGGTTAAATTTTACAAAACTGAGATATATACATCATATGAAAGCTCAAAAAATAAGCTTTCTATTGATGTATGGTTTGTTAGGATAGGACAATATTTGGTCGAGATACATCTATTTGAAAATCTGGAATCTGAGGGTGCAAAAAAATCAAAATACTGAGAAAATCACCTTTAAAGTTGTCCAAATTAAGTTCTTAACAACGCATATTACTAATCAAAAATTACATTTTGATATATTTATAGTAGGAATTTTACAAAAAATCTTCATGGAACATGATCTTTACTTAATTTCCTAATGATTTTTGGCATAAAAGAAAAATCAATAATTTTGACCCATACTATGTATTTTTGGCTATTGCAAATATAGCCCAGTGACTTAAGACTGGTTTTGTGGTCCAAGGTCACATATTTGACAGTGGGGATGGTGTGTTCAGAGTGATGTGCAGTGTTAGTTTTCCGCCACGCATAGCGTTTTGCATTTTGGTCTCATCTGACCAGAGCACCTTCTTCCACATGTTTGCTGTGTCCCCCACATGGCTTGTGGCAAACTGCAAACGGGACTTCTTATGGTTTTCTTCTTGCCACTCTTCCATAAAGGCCAACTTTGGGCAGTGCACGACTAATAGTTGTCCTATGGACAGATTCCCCCAGCTGAGCTGTAGATCTCTGAGCACCTCCTCGCTCTCCTTGTTCGGCCTTGTCTTGGTAGGTTTACAGTTGCGCCATACTCCTTCCATTTCTGAATGATCGCTTGAACAGTGCTCCGTGGGATGTTCAAGGCTTGGGAAAAATCTTTTTGTAGCCTAAGCCTGCTTTAAATTTCTCAATAACTTTATCCCTGACCTGTCTGGTGTGTTCTTTGGACTTCATGGTGTTGTTGCTCCCAATATTCTCTTAAGGTGCGTTCCATTCGACCGTAAGTGGACTGCGAAGTGGACTTCACAGGGTATTCCGCCATCTTAAGTGAGATTCCAAATCAAAGGGAGCGAACATGTTCAGTTCGAAGGGCACTGCGAACGGCATAGGGAATAAGGGAACATCGCTACTTCACGTCACAGGAAGTGGACGGGGAAAACTACCCAACTGTCATTGCGCACCGCGTCACTAGTTAGAAGTAATGATGGAGCAGAGCCGTTAAAGTTTTTTTAAAGGCTCTGAAATGGAGCGGTTGCAATAATGTTGTTATTATTATACAAATTAGAGTGTTTATGAATGGTTATGGCGATTCATGTTACATTTGCATATTGTATTTTATTAATGAGAGTAAAACTGGCGGGGTGAAGCTCTGTCTTGTTTTATTTAATGTTACCACAGGATTAGGGCTGGGCGATTAGGCCTAAAATCAAAATCTCGATTAATTGAACATTTTAACCCGATTACGATTAATGA
This sequence comes from Garra rufa, assembly GCF_049309525.1. Lineage (NCBI taxonomy): Eukaryota > Metazoa > Chordata > Actinopteri > Cypriniformes > Cyprinidae > Garra > Garra rufa. Next base: position 57,513,900 of record NC_133363.1, read on the forward strand.
ACGATTATTTTATTCATTAATAAAATTATATTTAATTATATTTAAATAATATTTATTTTTTTGCCCTCGTAGTTCGCTGACAAGTTTTTGTACAGTAAATATGCTCACATATTACAAGTGAGAGATTTTTGAATGAAGGGTGCACACATTATCTACTATCTATGATTATTTATTGAACATCAGTGTTGAACAACTGAAATTAAAGCACACATTGCTTAAAACGAAAAGTCACATTTTTCGTGAATTAGTGAAAATAAATAACTTGCACTTTTGGAAACAAAATAAATTATTCATAAAATAATAATAAATATTAAAAGTAGAAAATATGCAGTATCTCTTCTAAATAAAATTACTCTTGTATATCCTGTAAATACTTTTTACTGTATAAATACTGTTTAAGCTCTCCATCGACATGTCGGCGGAATAACGAACGTAACGGAGCGGGGTCACGTGACTCCACACGCAGTAGTGTTTTTAAAGGGAAAGTAATTGAAATAATTGACCTGGAAAATTTTGATCGATTATAGGTTCTGAATGTCGATTTCGATTACTTTTCGATTAATCGCCCAGCCCTACACAGGATAGATAAATATAGGCTGTGTGTGGGGAAAAAAGTGTGTGAGATAAAACCACAAAAATCTGTTAATCTGTTAACGGTCTAAATATATACATTTGGACTATATTTTTTAGATACATGCGTTTATAAGTATTTTATATGTATTTAAATTTTAAAGTAAAATAAATTACAATATTTATTTATGTTAAATCATAATCTGCGTAACCTGCCGTTGATTTGCTTTGATGACGTTCCAGGGCATTCCAAATGAGCGATTATTGTCAGCGAAGTCCACTTCAACGGATATACCGTGCTAAGGGAGTAGGGAGCAGTGAACACTGCGTAGGGACCCTGTCGATCGGAACGCACCTTTAGACAACCTCTGAGGCCGTCACAGGGCAGCTGTATTTGTACTGACATTAGATTACACACAGGTGCACTCTATTTAGTCATTAGCACTCATCAGGCAATGTCTATGGGCAACTGACTGCACTCAGACCAGTGGGGGCTGAATAATTACGCACACCCCACTTTTCAGTTATTTATTCGTAAAAAATGTGTGGAATCATGTATGATTTTCGTTCCACTTCTCACGTGTACACCACTTTGTATTGGTCTTTCACGTGGAATTCCAATAAAATTGATTCATGTTTGTGGCTGTAATGTGACAAAATGTGGAAAAGTTCAAGGGGGCCGAATACTTTTGCAAGCCACTGTATGCCGTTCTAATCACCTCATATTAACTGAGTGACTTCAACTACTTTTCACAATTCATTTGTCACACCACAGGACCATTTCAAAGAACTAAGCACCAGTGATGGACTTTCACGCTGAAATCAATGAGCCCATGGGAGATCTTTTGGACGTCTCATGCCGAAAAAACCCTACCTGGAGAACTTCAAAAACCCTTTATGTCAACGATACAGTCGTGCATCTCTTGTTCTTGTGTAAAAGGGCTAAAAAAGAGCTAAAACATTTGACAGCACCCACTGCGCCATTACTTCAGGCTCTGCACGTCATATTCTACCCACTGCACAATTACCATTGTATTGTTCCTGCCCCTAGCCAACCCCTTTCAGTCACTTCAACTCTTTAGACGCTTATTATTGGCGTCTATTGCTCCTGCTTTGGTGTAAAACTGTTCAAAACTTTCTTTAAATGTCATAATGACAGAAGTGGTCATTTATTAGAAACACACAGATCTACTCACACTGCCATCGCTGCAGGGTTTCAGCTCCTTCCAGAAGGTCTGCATGTGGGCCAGATCCATCTTGTTCAGGGGGATGGACACCTCTCCTATTGGGTCGTTCCTGCTAAAACGGTCATAATCTAGCACTTGCAGGTACAACGTGCGCTGGACCACCTTCTCGTACGGGAACCCTGGGAGAGAGAGATGAGAGGAGGATAATTTTAGCGCACTGAAATTATTTACAGCTCAATATGGGGTACAAAAATACTGTGAACCAGCCCCCTTCATTGACTGTTTGATGCATGTTGCATACAAAATTGCATACTTTTGTTTCTGCTGGGAAATGTTTCCTGTTTTGAAGGTTCTGGGTTGTTATGAGTGCTTGTGAGGAAGAACTATTATACAATTGATTATTTATTTACTTTACATTAGTTACACAACACATTTGTTGCTTTAAATCTTTCAAAAATCTTGAGAGTTTAGTTGGTAGTTGTGTGCAATGATGCCAAATGTCGGGTAAATATGATGTAAAAACTGCATGCTTTTGACCTGAGAGTTCATAAAGAAGTGAAAAAGAAATGTACATATCATACTGCAGTTCGAAAGTATGATTAATACTGTAATACTTTTTTAATAATTCATATTTGATACTTTTACTGAGCAAAGATGCAGTTGTAAATTGATTAAAAGTGACAGTGAAAGCATTTATAATGTTAGAAAAGATTTTTATTTTAAATAAATGATACTAAAAGTTTCTTGAGCAGCAAATCAGCATATATAATGATTTCTGAATGATTATGTGCCGCTAAAGACTGGAGTAATGATGCTGAAAATTCAGCTTTGCATCACAGGAATAAATTACATTTTAAAATATATTTAAATATAAATCAGCTTTTTCAAATTGTAAAATATTTCACAATATTACTGTTATTATTGATTACTGCAAATAAATGCAGAGTCAGACTAGGAGACTAGGAACTCTAAACACATACAGTTGAGGTCAAAAGTTTACATACACCTTGCAGAATCTGCAAAATGTTTTTAGCAAAATAAGAGGGGTTATACAAAATGCATGTTATTTTTTATTTAGTACTGACCTGAATAAGATATTCCACATAAGACATTTACATATAGTCCACAAGAGAAAATAATAGTTGGATTTATAAAAATGACCGCGTTCAAAAGTTTACATACACTTGATTCTTAATACTGTGTTGTTACCTGAATGATCCACAGCTGTTTTTTTTTGTTTAGTTATAGTTGTTCATGAGTCTTGTTTGTCCTGAGCAGTCAAAGTGTCCTCTGTTCTTCAGAAAAATCCTTCAGGTCCCACAGATTCTTTGGTTTTTCAGCATTTTTGTGTACTTGAACCCTTTCCAACAATAACTGTATGATTCTGAGATCCATCTTTTCACACTGAGGACAACTGAGAGACTCATATGCAACTATTACAGAAGGTTCAAATGCTCACTGATGCTCCAGAAGCAAAAACTATGCATTAAGAGCCGGGGGTGAAAACTTTTGAACAAAATAAAGATGTGTACATTTTTCTTATTTTGCCTAAATATCAATACTGCCTTTCAGAAGCTACAGAAGATACTTGCAGTATTTCATAGTTCATACTGACCTTCAAACAGGAAGGTCTCGTTCCAGTGAGGGTTGAGGTTCTTTCTTTTGACCTTAGTCTCAAGTTTGTGCTTCTTGTCAGGCAGAAGGTAGATTTTGACAAACGGATCTGAAGTGCCGGAGAAATCTTTCGCAGGTAGCTCCTGACCCTTCAGGATTTTCACTGTCAGTGTGGAGTCTTGAAAACTGTATCCCACGCTAAATTGGATACGTCCCAACTTTTCGCACACGGGTCCTTCGTGCTCCTCTTCCTCAGAGCCTGGGGACAACTTACAATACAAAGTGGACAAGATTGTCATTAAATCACCCAATCACTTCACATTAAATCATTTTTAACAAAACCACATTTCAGTGCATCATGCACCATAACTGAATTGTGTACAGCGGCTAAATAAATTATTTTTACACTATTTGTATTTAATTTTATGAAATAAATGACTGGGTAATGCAACATAATACAAAGAATAAACTAACACAACATCTTTCTATGGTGTTTCTGCTGGCTGTTTAGTTACTTAACTACAACTAAAACTATTTAACTAGTAACTGAGATAAAGAAATGAAATAAAAAAGAAATAAAACAAATATTAATATATGAAATAAAAAGTTGTGTTGGCAAATGAGTGAATTAAATTACGTTTAAGCTGAAGAACAAAAATGACTAAAATAACTTAAACTGAAATAAAATAAGCTAGATAGAAATGTACAAAAATAACAAATATTATATAATAAATAAATATAAAAATAAAAGGAAATTTTAAATATGAATAAATACTAGCAGTATAATACTAACTAATACATAATAAAAACCACTGAACTAAAATAAAACTGAAAATACAAAAATAAAAGCCAATTTAAAATATTAATAAATACTAATAGATAAACAATACTAAAACAGCAATGAATTTGATTTCTGAACAGATTCTTTTAGCGGTTTAAATACCGTATTAAATAGTTGCCAGTTATGAGACAAAAAGTCAAAAGCTAAAAGTACTAAAATTACTAAAACTGAAATAAAAATTAACCTAAACAGATTTTTTTTTTAATAAAAAACAAAAACTAATATAGCAAAAACACATAATAAAACCACTGAAACTAAAAATAAAACAGAAAATATAAAAATAAAAGTAAATTCAAAATATTAATTAATGATGACATTGAATCTGATTCCTGAACAGATGACTCTTGTGAACCGGTTCTTTTAATGAATCAGTCAAAAGCACTAATTTTTAAATACCAAAATGCTAAACAATCATTTATGCTTGGCATGTTTACTTTCTTTTTATTTTTGTTAATGAGAAGAAATTAGCTTAACAGCATGCTCTACTGAAACCTTCCAAGTCGAGTCTCTTGTGTGTCACAATATTGATTTGTTAGTGACTACTGGTTTGAATAAGGGTTACTAATGTAACAGACTCCCCTGCTGCCTAAACATGACTAACAAAACACTCCAGTGCTGCCGGGATGCTCTCTAACGATTTGCGAAATGCTGTTGCCTTCACATTAATATGTGGTGAAGGGCGAAAAGTTGGGAACTGGTTGGTGGTCTTTACAAACACCTTAGCGATCCATCACTTAAAGTGGTCTGACAAGCAGCAGCATATCGAATTAATGAACTCCCATCCGTGTCAGGACCTTGGCTAAAAGTTGGGCTTAATTTGACATGCCATGCCCCGATGCCCGGATCCCCCCCATTGGGACTCTTACAAGAGCTTCTGGCACCCTCTTAAAGAGGAAGCACCGTCATTAGCCCTCATCACATCTCTTTAAAAACGCCTTACCACCCACGTAATGACACGCAGACCCTGTGAAGGCCGTCGTCCGCGTCCCCGCAGCACATTGTACCAGTTCTAATTACGGGGCTTTTGTGGAGGTAAGTTCTCTTTGACACATCTCACTGTGTGACTGACTGCAGTAAGGGAGAACACCAATTACACATGAGGCATCCCTGTGTTTAAAGGATTCACATCAAAACTAGTGCTGCTTCAGAGAGACAAAACAAAAAGAAAATTATGGAAGCTCACTGCCACCATGGAATAAAAACATAAACAATTTCTTGCAGTCCTGCTCACAACTGTGAGACATTAATGAGCAATTCTAAAAAGAAATGTCTGAATTGTGATATATAAACTCACAGTTGTGAGACAAAGAAGTTGCAATTTTGAGCTAAAGTAACAATTAGCTTTTTTTTTTTTGTATGTAATCCAAGAATTCTGAGAATAAAGTCAAAATTCTGAGATGTAAGCTCAGAATTTATAGAAAAAAGGCTGTCAAATGATTGATTGCAATTAGGTGCATCCAAAATAAAAGTTTGTCTATAAGAGTGTACTGTCTGTGTATATTTATTATGTATATATAAATACTCACACATACATGTATATATTAAGGAAAATGTTAGATTCATATATAAAATATGTATATATAATCTAAATTACATACAAGTATAATATATATATATATATATATATATATATATATATATATATATATATATATATATATATATATATATATATATATATATATACACTAGTGGTGGGCCGTTATCGGCGTTAACGTGCTGCGTTAACGTGAAACTCTTATCGCACGATAAAAAAAATATCGCCGTTAATCTATTCTCAAATTTGGGTTGGGAGCTGGGTCTAAACTACGCAAGCTATGATGACTTTCACCTTGATAGTTTAACGCGGATGTATACCGAAGACTATAGAATATGGTCGCGCGTTTAAGTCTCCTCCGCCAAAACACAGACGGGGTCGCGTCGTCCTCCATTCATAAAAACCGAATCTACTATAGCGCAAAATGCCACGTAAATTCGTCGTTTTTTGGATTCATAAATCAAATGTTGGTCAGTCACTTAATTCAAATCGCGATATGGACTAGTGTATGTGAAAACTGAAATGCAAAAAGACCGTTTTAATATGAATCCGATATGTTCCGTTTGCCTAGCTGTATGTATGCATTGCGGAGACGAGCTTTTACTACACTCATACTGAAACACACGTGACGCTCCCGGTAATTTTTGGCATTTTCATCTCACATGAACAGATAAACTCAATCTCCCAAACTGCTGTGAGTGTCACTTTTACCGTTTCATTTTAATGAAAACTAGCATCATATCATACTGTATGACACAGAAACTTCACGGCAACCTGTCAAAATAAAAGTACGGTGTAACATGTAATGGGCTGGGTAGGTGTTGACGTTAAAAAAAACACAATCTATTAGGTAGAAAAAATAATTTCATTGTTAGTTAGTTAGTAAACACAAGTACATCTAATTGAACATAATTTATTTTCATCAACAAATTATCATAGAACAGCTTTATGAGCTTTATGATCCATTCTCAAAGACTTTAAGTCATTATTTGGGTAGCACACATATTCTGAATGCCTTCAGCAGAATTCAAATTAGCCATTTTAATCTAGATTAATCTAGATTAATTCCAAGATTTAATCTAGATTAATCTAGATTAAAAAAATTAATCTATGCCCACCCCTAATATACACACACACACACACACACACACACACACACACACACACACGCACACATACACGCGCACACACACACACACACACACACACACACACACACACACACACACACACACACACACACACACACACACACACACACACACGTGTGTGTATTTATATATACATAATAAATATACACAGCACACACACATACAGTATGTACTGTACTCATAATTACAAGTTTATAACTTGCAATTATGAGATATATACTGGTAATTGTAAAAAAAAGTCTGAAATGTGAAATATAAACTTGCAGTTCAGAATTGTGAGAAAAATTTCGAGAAGTTAACCCACATTGCAATTATAACTTATAAAAGTATATTACTTTTTCTTTAAAGCAATTGCAGAAATTTTTTTAAAAATGTGAGACATAAACTCAGAAATGTAAACTCATCTTAAAATTGTGAGATAGACTCACAATTGTGAGAAAAAAAATCTAATTTGTGAAATAAAATTCACAATGACCTTTTTTATTTCATGGCTGAAACAAAAAACAGAATAGTGAAATGTAATTTAGAAAGAAAAATATCTGAATTTTAAGATGTTTGTTTACAACTTGCAATTTATGAAATAAACTGGCAATTGTGAGAAAAAAATGCAGAATTGTGAGATATAAAGTTGGAATTACCTTATTTTTATTCAATGGCAGAAACAAAAAAATCAGAAATGTCTCTGATTTTGAAGAAAAAAGTAAGAATTTCGAGGTGTAAACTTTTAAAAAATTTTTTTAATTTTTTTTAACTTTTTTAAAATTGTGAGTTTATACCTTGCTTTTTCAGAGAAAAAAGGGGAAAAAATCTGACAAAATTAGAATTAGGAGAAAAAAAGTCAAAATTTCGATATGTAAACTCACAGTTACGTGATTATAACATAACTTGTGTAGTGAGATATAAAAAAAGCTAAAAAGTTGCAATTACCTTTTTGTTTAATGGCAGAAACAGTTATGAAATAAAATTCACAATTACCTTTTTATTTGTATTTCATAACAGAAACAAAAAAACTGAATAGTGAGATGTAATTTTAGAATAGATTTTGAGATGTAAACTCACGAGTACAAGTTTATAACTTGCAATTTTGAGATATAAACTGGCAATTGTGAGAAAGAAGTCTGAAACTTGCAATTCTGAAATGAAAAGTCAGAATTGTGAGAAAAAAGGCATAGATGAGATAAAAAGTTGCAATTATATTTTTTTATTCAGTGGCAGAACAAAAAAAAAACCCTGAAATGTGAGATTTTGAAGCAATAAATTCTGTTTTGAGGTGTAAACTTGCAATTATAAGTTTATAACTTGCAAATGTGAGATATAAACTCGCAATTGTGAGAGTATACGTCTAAAATGCAAGACATAAACTTGCAATTCTGAAATCAAAAGTCAGAATTGTAAGGAAAAAAGTCATAACTGAGATATGAAAAAAAGGAAATGTGAGATGTAATCTCACATTTTGAAGAAAAAAGTCAGAATTTCGAGGTGTAAAGTAGCAATTTTGAGTTTATAACTTGCATTTGCGAGATATAAACTCAATTCAGAGAAAAATGGGAACTTTTTTTTTAGACGAATTCAGAATTAGGAGAAAAAAAGTACAAATTTTGACATGTAAACTTTATCAGTTATAACTTGCAATAGTGAGATATAAACTTGCAATTGTGAGAAAAAAGTCAGAATTGTGAAACAAAATGTATGTAATCTCAGAATTCAGAAGAGAAAAAAATTTAGATGTAAACACAATTACCAGTTTATAACTTTCAACTTTCACACCAGTTTTTTTTTTTTTTTTTTTTCAAGGCACGTTTATAAAAATGACTTAAATGTCTTAATTGAACTATGGCCTAATCTTGGTTTAGGCTAAGCCCTGTCTATGAAACTGGGCCATAAACTCACAACTAAGAAAACAGAGAAAACTAAAACAGCCTTAATTGTAAGATAAGATGAATATTAAAAGATATTTTGTTCTGTGGCAGAAATAAGCTTCAATAGAAAAACAGTACACAACCAAAGGTTCCCGTTACCATCAGCATATCACTGGTGACGGAGTTGGCCAGGTCTGAGACGGAGGAGTTAGCGTCTGTCCGGCGGCTGCTCTCGTCTGGGGTCTGACCTTTAGGGCTAGGTTTATTAGATCTGGAGAAGAACCACATGAGAAAAGTGTCACTTTTTATAGCATGTAGCATTAAAGACTCTCCCCAAGTCTTACAAACTTTATATGCACAGAGAACAGCAAGTCCTCTGTTGCCTGTAGTGCAATTATTTGTTTGCAACTAGGTTTTGGTTAACATTTGCTTGTTGGAACCTGCTGGTTGATGCTGTAACTACACCATCCGACACACACAAAAAAGTGTGACAGTCATTGAGGATTAAAGCTGTGCGTCTAACAAAATAAAAGCAACATACAGTAGCCAATTTAAAAGTTTAAGGTTGGTGTGATTTCTTAATGATTTAAAAACCATATGTTACAGTAAAAAATACAGTAAAAACAGCAATATTGTTACATATTTTTACAATTTAAAATAACCTCTTTTTATTGTAATATATTTTAAAATGTAATTTATTCCACTGATGCAAAGCTGAATTTTCAGCATCATTACTCCAGTCTTCAGTGTCACATGATCTTTGATTAATCGATTATTCTAAACGAACAATTTTTCACAAAAAATCAACAACTTTACTTAAGAACATTTTGTTTTGAATAAAACCAATTAATTGGAGATGCTTTTGATTATTAAAATTTAATGAAACCATTAAAATGAAATCCAGAAAAGTACTGAAAAAGAATTTGGTTAAAATAAAACTGTAAAATTTAATTAATTAGACAGATTTTTATTGGAAAAACAAAACAAAACAATTTTACTATTAAAACAGAGTATAAAAAAATTCTAACGGAAAAAATTAATTCGAAAATAAAATGGATTTCATAGGGTCCTATAATTATAATAATTTTTTGTGTGGTAATAAAAATAGATGCAAGTTAACAATAGCCTTTAAAATTACTTAAAATATATATATAATAGCAGTGAGTTAATATTAATAATTTCAAATAAAGAATCAAAAGCAAGAAATCACATGGCTTTATAGCAGAAAACTGTTGAAATGCGTAAAGTGTAAACAAAGGCCTGCAGAGGGCGCCAACGCCCTGACGATTGTTTTTACACTTCACTGCAAGATCTAATCCTTGTTTGATATTGACTAAACAACATTAAAATCAAATGTCCACTTTAATCTTTAATGTTTTGCCATATCTTTACCACAGAAATGCTATAGCCACAGTAATTTAACGAATATGTGGACATCAAAATGTATAAACGAGTGAGGGTTTAAACTTTTATTTTGAAATCGCGACAAACACTTAGCATGAGAAAGAGGTTTATAAATGATTTACCTTACAAATCTGATGAAATGGAGCAGGTTGAGTTCCCAGATGAATGTTATAATAAACCCAAACGTACAACAACATGCCGAGATGGAGTTTAAAACGCTCACCACATGTAAATGATAACAGTTCTTGTGGAACAGCATACTGTGAATGGAGCAGCCGTGATTATTTATTTATTTATCTGAATCGTAGCATTTGTAAATTCACAATTATGCTTAATTGGGTTTAATATATAATGAAGCCTTGGAAAACAATGCGTTTTATGAAAAATAATGCGTTTTATGGAATCTCGTCCGTGAAATGAGCCACTTCCGGTATTTTGCTGGTTACTCGACACCGGCAAAATAAAATTGAACATTTGAAAAAATAAAATAGTGGATTAGAAACGACGAATCGCGACTACACACAATCCTTCAGAAATTGTTCTAATAGGCTGATTTGCTGCTCAAGAAACATTTCTGATTAACATCAATGTTGAAAACAGTTGCTGCTTAATTTTTTTGTGAAACTGTGGTAGTGTATATAGTACACAGTTCATAGTTCATTTGGGAAAAGAGCCTTAGTAACGTCACATTGAGCTACAGCCTGACCTTTGTCCTCACTGGAAAGCTCAAAAATAGTCCCATAGTTGTAATACAAGGACATTACAGTTCTGTGGAGATTTAGAATAAATAATAAATGCAAGACAAAGAACATCTGACAATTGTGAAATAAATTTCACAATTACCTTTTTATTCGTATTTCATGGCAGAAACAAAAAAACATCAAAACATCATTCAGAAAAAGATGTAATTTCAGAATTCAGAGAAAGAAGTAGGATTTTAAGATGTAAACTCACGAGTACAAGTTTATAACTTGCAGTTTTGAGATATAAACTGGCAATTGTGAAAAAGAAGTCTGAAATGCAAGACATAAAGTTGCAATTCTGAAATAAAAAGACAGAATTGTGAGATAAAAGGCATAACTGAGATACAAAAAACAGAAATGTGAGATGTAATCTCAGATTTTGAAAAAAAGAAGTCAGAATTTTGAGGTGTAAAGTAGCAATCTTGAGTTTATAACTGACATTTGCGAGATATAAACTTAATTCAGAGAAAAATGGTGGGAAAAAATGAGACAAATTCAAAATTAGGAGGAAAAAAAAGTACAAAATGTGATATGGAAACTCACAATTATGAGTTATAACTTGCAATAGTGAGATATAAAAGTTCACAATTACCTTTTTGAAAAAGAGCCGTAGTAAAGTCACATTGAGCTACAGTCTGTCCTTACTGGAAAGCTTATAAAATAGTCCCATAGTTGTAATACAAGGACATTACAGTTCTGTGGAGATTTAGAATAAATAATAAATGCAAGACAAAGAACATCACAGAACGAATCTGACAATGTTCTGCTTGAGATGAAGTGTATGAAGAAAGCACACAACAGTAATGCTGCTGTGAGACAAGCTTTACGTCTTTACTCTGTTCAGAACAGGAAAGAGATAAAAGGATGGAAAACCTGTGCGATAAAAGAGTGCTTTTTGAACAAAATAATTTAGATCAAAAGAAAGCCGAAGCACAAACACAATTATCGCCACAGCTAAAGGGTCTAACATATGAATTTTGATGAGAAAACAGTAACAAATGAATTGGAGTCTAAAAAACAGAGAGAAGTCAGAGGTTTTGCAAATGTGTCTGTGTTGCATCATTTTCTTTCCTATTTCTGTTTTTCTATCAGTGGCAAAAAGGCAAAAAATAAAATAAAGGAAACAATGAGGTAAATACCAAAACAACTGAGAGAATATGTAGAGCAGAAAGCATAAAGAGAACAGACACAAGGACACATTAACAGATCAATAAAACCGTGGATGGGAATCGAAAGGAATGTAATGATTGCATTTCAATTTCCAATTCCACTTACTTATTTCTTAATGATTTTCAGGCAACTTAAGAGTCCCTAATGATTTCATTAATGATCCCTTAGTGCTTTGGAGGAAGTAATTCAGTCTTAAAAACAAAAACAAAAGCGAAATGCTCCTACAAACACCAAGGATTTGTTCAAAAACCTAGTGAGCTGCCTATGCAAAGCAGCATTTTAAATGAATTATAAGCATTTTCTTGATGCAAAAGACTCTAAAAGTAATTTGCATGAGCATGCTGCCTTCTAAGATACTATATTTTGGTCCTAAGTTTGTACTATGAACCAAAAGCAATTCTAAAATGAATAAAAACTTCTTGGGTAATTGAAATAAAGCTTAAATCTGAACAAAAATTATAATTTTTTTAAATAGTCAAAAATGAGTGAAATAAAATTCTAAATATTAAATGACAAAAATTACAAAAGCAAGTAAGAAAACTACTAAAACTTAAACTAACATTAAAATATAAAAATAAAAGCAAAATATTAAAATATGAATAAATACTATAATAGTATATAAATGATACTAAACTGAAATAACTGAACTACTAACTGAAATAAACTGAAATAAAGACCTAAAATTACTAAAACAATCAAAAATGACTGAAATAAAATATAAATATTAAAGCAAAAAAATATGAAAAAAGCAGAAAAAAGATCGCAAAGGAAGATAACAAAATTACTAAAGTAAAAAAATCACAAAAATCACAAAAGCAAATAGCAAAATTGCAAAAACGTAATAAATAATATAATAATATATAAATGATACTGAACTAAAATATGAAAAAAGCAGAAAAAAAATCACAAAAGCAGAAAACTAAATTACTAAAGTAAAAAAATTACAAAAGCAAATAACAAAATTGCAAAAACGTAATAAATAATATATAAATGATACTGAACTAAAATATGAAAAAAGCAGAAAAAAATCACAAAAGCAGATAACAAAATTACTAAAGTAAAAAAAAAATTACTAAAGCAAATAACAAAATTGCAAAAACAAACTAAAATTAAAACTTATTTAAAATATTAAAATATAAATAAATAATATAATAGTATATAAATGACTTAACTACTAACTGAAATAAAGTAATACAATTACTAAAACAATCGAAAATGACTGAAATAAAAATATAAATATTAAAGCAGAAAAATATGACAAAAGTAGAAAAAAAATCACAAAAGCAAATAACAATTAATAAAACTTAAACTAAAATTAAAAATTAAAACTTATTTAAAATATTAAAATATAAATAAATAATATAATAGTATATAAATGAATTAACTATTAACTGAAATAAAGTACTAAAATTACTAAAACAATCAAAAATGACTGAAAAAAATAAATAAATATTAAAGCAGAAAAATATGACAAAAGTAGAAATAAAATCACAAAAGCAGATAACAAAAGTAACAAAACTTCAACTAAAATTAAAATATTAAAAAAGCTAATTTAAAATATTAAAATATGAATAAATACTATTATGTATATAAATGATACTAAACTGAAATAACTGAACTACTAGCTGAAATAAAGTACTAAAATTACTAAATTTAGTGGCCGTGGCCTAATGGTTAGAGAGTCTGACTTGTAACCCAGAGGTTGCGGGTTCGAGTCTCAGGTCACAAATAACTCAGATAACAAAATTGCAAAAATGTTAACTAAAATAAAAAATTCAAACTTATTTAAAATATTAAAATATAAAAAATAATATAATAGTATATAAATAATACTGAACTAAAAGAACTTAACTACTACTGAACTCCTAACTAAAATAACAAAACAATCAAAAATGACTGAAATAAAAATATACATATTAAAGCAGAAAAATATGACAAAAGTAGAAAAAAAATCACAAAAGCAAATAACAATTAATAAAACTTAAACTAAAATTAAAAATTAAAACTTATTTAAAATATTAAAATATAAATAAATAATATAATAGTATATAAATGAATTAACTATTAACTGAAATAAAGTACTAAAATTACTAAAACAATCAAAAATGACTGAAATAAAAATATAAATATTAAAGTAGAAAAATATGACAAAAGTAGAAATAAAATCACAAAAGCAGATAACAAAAGTAACAAAACTTCAACTAAAATTAAAATATTAAAAAAGCTAATTTAAAATATTAAATATGAATAAATACTATTATGTATATAAATGATACTAAACTGAAATAACTGAACTACTAGCTGAAATAAAGTACTAAAATTACTAAATTTAGTGGCCGTGGCCTAATGGTTAGAGAGTCTGACTTGTAACCCAGAGGTTGCGGGTTCGAGTCTCAGGTCACAAATAACTCAAATAACAAAATTGCAAAAATGTTAACTAAAATAAAACGAAAAGAACTTAACTACTACTGAACTCCTAACTAAAATAATAAAACAATAAAAAATTACTGAAATATACATAATAAAGCAGAAAAATATGACAAAAGTAGAAAAAAAATCACAAAAGCCAATAACAAAATAAATAAAACTTAAAGCAAATAACAACTGAAAAAGCTTAAATTAAAATTAAAATATAAAAAAGCAAATTCAAAATATTAAAATATGAATAAATACTGAGTTTAGAAATGATACTAAACTTAAATAACTGAACTACTAACTAAAATAAATGACTAAAATTACTAAAACAATCAAAAATGACTGAAATAAAAAATAAATATTAAAGCAGAAAAAAATCACAAAAGCAGATAACAAAACTTCAACTAAAATTAAAATATAAAAAAGCTAAATCAAAATATTTAAATATGAATAAATACTATAATAGTATATAAATGATACTAAACAATTAGACTCTCTCTCACTATAAAAGTACATAAGATTAATACATTTTAAAACCTTTTGTCATTATAGTAATGACAAAAGCACATTACAAAAATACTAAAATAAGAGAAATTAATAAATAAAATCAAAGCATAGGCACTTTGAGAAATATAACTGTAAAAATGAAATAAGATAAAAGTTTCTTAACTCCAGTAATGATTCTTTAATAACGGAGTGTGTAACTTTAACTACATATGGACCAGTTAGTTTTGACCCTGAACCTTTGAGTAAACACAACACAATAACAAATCTAGTTTGATTTTTAAGCTTATTACATTTCATTCATTTAAAAGATGAGATTCAAGCAAGCAAATCGTTCACAAATGAATGCTACAAACATTTTTTGTGCTCTTTTCAGAGAGTAAATGCACACATTCATGAACCAGCATCTCTGTAATAAATGAAACCAGCTTTTAAAAGGAACCGGTTCATGATTTCCAACTATACAGAAAAATCGGTGCGCAAATGCGTGCTAACAGCATCTTCACCCCTCCAGTTATTACGAGTCACAGTGGAACTGAAGGACTCCAGACCTAATAGACCTATGATGAGTTGGTAGTAATATGGCTGCCAGAGGGGGGAGACGAATAGCCGCCTTTGACTTTTCATCCCCGGGGAAAGAAAACGAGAAGAAACAAGTGCCGTTGGCACGGCAACGTCTGGAGAGATGGCAAGTGCACCTGGTGTGTGGAATGCTGGGAGATATGGCTGGAGTGACAGGCAGACTCATGACAGAGAAGACAGACATGCTGTCTGAAGAGGGATGATCCACCCACCCACAAACATGAGACAGCCACAGTCATCATTTCATAACACCCTGTCTGAATTTGTCTCTGTCAAAGAAATCCTGCAAGAGTAATTTCCTCTTGTTGTAATGATGATCAGAATGACACGGTCAGGGTCTGAAGGGGTTATAGTGACCACAAACGCTCCTTACGTTCTGAGGTACATGACTGAAAGCTGTGTGTTTCTATTATGTAGTACAGTCATGTAGTGAGCTTGATTTGGATACTACTTAAAGGTGCCATAGAATGCACTGATACACTATTTTAAATTGTTCTCTGATATCTACATAGAAGGTATATGGCTTAGGTAAAGGCAAAAATTCTCCAGAAACAGGTCTATTTACAACCCTGGGATTTGTCCCTAGAATGAAATGGTCTGTTATTGCCTTATTTGGAAGTTTCCTGAATAATAATGAGGAGCTCTGCTCTGATTGGCTGTTTCACAGAGCAGCTCATTTAGCTCTTACACAGCAGGAGGGAAACACATGGAGGAAAATATATATTTATTTATATAATATAAATATATATTTAATTACGAATGCATCTGTGAAGTTTCAGCTCAAAATACCCCACAGATTATTTATGTCATTTTGAAAATGTCTATTTTGAGTGGAAGCAGAAACACGCTGTTTTCGTGCATGGCTCTTTAATTGCAAATGAGTTGCTGCTCTCCGCCCTCTTTTTCAGAATAGCAGCTCGTAGCCCAGAAACTAGGGATGCACCGAAATGAGATTTTTTGGCCGAAGCCGAATAAAATTAAACAATGGGCCAAAGGCTGATTACTGAACATGTTTTTTTTGTGTTTTTTCCCCTTTGTATTTTTTTCACCATGGCATAAATTAAACAGCCAAAATGTGCTTTTTACAGTTTTGTCTTGCTTTTCAAAAAATAAATAAATTACAAAACAACAATTTTTAAATATTTACTTAAAACGGAACATTTTTAACATTCTAGTAGACATTATAGTCTACCAATTTTTCTCAATTTTGAGGAAAAAAAGTCACAATTGCGAGATTTAAACTCGCAATTATAAGAGAGAAAATGTCATTGTGAGTTTATATCTCACAATTCTGAGTGATTTTCTCAGAACTGAATGATATAAACACAATTGCGAGAAAACTTTAAAATATAAACTAGCAATTCTGAGAAAAAAATGTCACTTTGAGTTTATATTTCGCAATCCTGACTTAATTTCAAAGATCTTTATTTCTTGGAATTGTGACTTTATTTCAGTAATCAGCCTTTTTTTTACAAATGCGAGTTTGTATCTCACAATTCTGACTTCTTTCCTCCAATTGTGAGTTTGTATTTACAATTCTAACTTTATTTCATAGATCTGCAACTTTATTTTTCAGAATTCTGACTTTTTTCTTGCAATTGCATGTTTATATCTCACAATTCTTACTTTTTTCAGACTTGTAAGATATAAACTTGCAGTTGCATGTTATAAAGTCAGAATTGCGAGATATAGACTCAAAAATGTCATTGTAAGTCTATATTACACAATTCTGACTTTATTTCTCAGTTCTGCGACCATTTCTCAGAATTGTGATCTTATTTCTCCGAATTGCGAGTTTATATATAAGATCATGTACAGCATTTTCTTACTAGACACCACTTATGTTTCTTTCAGTCTTTCCAAGACACATTTAGCTCCATGTGAGTGTTCACATCCCAAGTTCCTATATGTTTCCTCCCACCATATCAATTATGCAATATCCAAGGTTTCCAATGGATTTTTACATAAGCATGAGTGCAGTATCCGCAGGGCAATCTGGAACACATGCGGCCTTTGTTCGCATACATACTTAAGGTTTTTATATCTAAACTCTTTCCATTGGTGAAAGATCAGGAGGTCATCGCAGACTTCACTGCATTAATGTCTCCCGCAGGGCTGGATGGAGATTGTGTAAGCAACAGATTTTAACCAACAGACTCTACAGAACTCTGCTAGAGAGCATGTTTAAGAACTTACATTGTGATACCAAGGTCAACAATAGACTAAAAGCAAAACAAACTGATTGCATTTGCATTCACATTCATATTCTTGGCAGGTGGTTTCTTACCAAAGTGACCAACGGGAGAGCATATTGTGCTATGACAAATACATCCAGTACCAAAACACAGTCTAAATCCCGATTGACGTTTGGCTCTCTGGGTGGCAGGAGGTGGCCAGCTAGGTGATTATTTATAAACTGTGTTGTACACAATTCAGAGGCAAAACGATTTTAAAACTAAAACACCGAACAGCCTGGAATAGCCTGACATTATGACACTGCCATTATTTCAGTGCTTCATACAGAAAGAATAATAAAGACCTTCAATGAATAAAGCACAAATAGGGCCTGATATGCTTGCAAACAGAATTAGAAGTAGAACAAAAATGGAATAGTCAGTGAATGAGTCACTAAACTTTACAAAAATATTAATCTACAACCTCATGTAGTAAATTTGAAAAATTGTGAAAATATGCAGCAACTGGAAAATAGCTCAGAAAAAAACATTTTGCGTTCCAATTGAAAATAATACTATTTGATACAATATGAGGCTGAATTAATGATTTCAGTGAACTAGTCAATTAATCTCAATATCAATCACAAAAATAAAACACACTAGCAAACTTTTCATTATAATCTGAGCTCTAAATCTCTCCACAACAAACAAAATAACAACACATGCAATTAACTTGGGTATATAGATAGATAGATAGATAGATAGATAGATAGATAGATTGATTAATGAAAAGAAAGTTCAGAAGAACAGCATTTATCTGAAAGTCTTTGTAACATTATAAATGTCTGTCATCACTTTTTTTCTCGAAAATGCGAGTTTGTATCTTGCAATTCTGACTTTTTTCTTGCAATTGCGAGTTTATATCATGCAATTCTGAGAAAAAAGTCATAACTGTGAAATATAAACTAGCAATGCTGAGAAAAATGTCTTGAGTTTACATTTTGCAATTCTAACTTTATTTCTCAGACCTGCAACTTGATTTCTCAGAATTCGCAGTTTTTCTTGCAATTGCGAGTTTAAATTTTATAATTCTGACTATTTTTCTCAGAATTGCATGATATGAAATCACATCTGAGAGAAATAAAGTCAGAATTGCGAGATAAAAACTCATAAAATTTTTGCACATTTTTTGCAAATGTGACTTGGTATCTCACAATTCGTACTTTTTTCTCAGAATTGTGAGATATAAACTTGCAACTGTGAGAAATAAAGTCAGAATTGCGAGATAAAAACTCGAAATTCAAACTTTTTTTGCAAATGTGACTTTGCATCTCCCAATTCTGCCTTTTTTCCCGTAATTGCGAGTTTATATCTCACAATTCTTAGTTTTTTCTCAGAATTGTGAGACATTAACTTGCAACTGCATTAAAAAGTCAGAATTGCAAGATATAAACTCTGAGAAAATTCTGAGAAAAAATGTCATTGGGAGTATATATATTTCACAATTCTGACTTTATTTCATAGATCTGCGACTATTTTTTAGAATTGTGACTTAAAGGGATAGTTCACCCAAAAATGAAAATTTGATGTTTATCTGCTTACCCTCAGGGCATCCAAGATGTAGTTGACTTTGTTTCTTCAGCAGAACACAAACGTCTCGGGTTACGTATGTAACCTTAGTTCCCTGAGGGAACGAGACGCCGCGTCTAGAAACGCTATGGGGGAACGCCATTGGCGGGCCGCACTCTGAATCATGTCTACAACCAATGAAATGACGGGAGTGACGTCACAGGCGCGGTGACGTCATCGACCAGGAAGTATAAAGCACGTGCGTTTGAAGCCCGCGGCAGCTCTAAGGAATGAAGCGAGCGCCGCAGGGGCGGGAATTATGGTCCGAGACGCGGCGTCTCGTTCCCTCAGGGAACTAAGGTTACATACGTAACCCGAGACGTTCCCTTCCGGGAACTCGAGCCGCGTCTAGAAACGCTATGGGGAACGAGACTACCAACGCCCCCATAATCTCCAGGACCCTGCGCTGTGTCTGCTTGACCAGGGTGGAAAGAAAAGGAGCCCTTGTCTAGCATTCCGCGGACAAGAAGGCCCTGTGGACCTCGGCCCTCGGGCACACGAGGAAAGGTAGTCTTCCTCTGTCTGGTCGCCAGCCAGAGCGAGAGGTACTCCGCGGCCCTCAGGCACACGCAGAGTCTTAGTCCTTTGTCTGGGAGATAGCCAGAACAAGAGGGACTGCAATAACCACTGTCTATGTGGACAGAAGGAAAGTGGTCCTCGGTCCTCAGACCCACGAGGACGGTGTACTCGACCTCAAGAGTACTCCTCGGCCCTCAGGCTCGCGAGGAGAAAGTAGTCCTTTGTCTGGGGTTCCGCCAGAGCAAGAGGGACTCGAGAGCTCGGCCTGGGACTCCGCCAGGACGCGAGGGAATAAGCCTTTGTCTAGCCTTGTGCGGACAAGAGGGCACTGCAGTCCCCGGCCCTCAGGCACACGGGGAGGACAGTATGGGCCTCTGCTTGGTAGCCAGCCGGTGCAGGAGGCACTCCTCGGCCCTCGGGCAGACGAGGAGTCTTAGTCCTTGGTCTGGGAAAGGCCAGAACCAGAGGGACCGAAGTACACTCGGTCTGGTGGACTTCCAGAACGCGAGGAAGATAAACCATTGTCTAGTGTTCCACGGACAAGAGGGTGATATGATCCTCGGCCCTCGGGCTCACGAGGATGGAGTTCTCGACCTTTGCCTGTTTACATTAATAGGTGCAGAGGGAGAGACGGACCTCAGCCAGGTGGTCCACCTCTGTCTGGTCGCCAGCCAGAACGAGAGGTACTCCTCGGCCCTCGGGCTCACGAGGAGAGGTAGTCCTTTGTCTGGGGTTCTGCCAGAGCAAGAGGGACTCAAGAGCTCGGCCTGGTACTGCTCCAGGACGCGAGAGAATAAGCCTTTGTCTAGCTTTGTGCGGACAAGAGGGCACTGCAGTCCCCGGCCCTCAGGCACACGGGGAGGACAGTATGGGCCTCTACCTGGTAGCCATCCAGTGCAAGAGGCACTCCTCGGCCCTTAGGCAGACGAGGAGTCTTAGTCCTTGGTCTGGGAAAGGCCAGAATCAGAGGGACCGAATTACGCTCGGTCTGGTAATCTTGCCAGCACGCGAGGGAAATGGACCATTGTCTAGCATTCCGCGGACAAGAGGGTTGTAAGATCCTCGGCCCTCGGGCACACGAGGATAAAGCAGACCTTCCACTGGGCTTACGTAATCAATGCAAGGGGCACTCCTCGGCCCTCGGGCACGCGAGGAGTCTTAGTCCGTTGTCTGGGGAGGCCAGAACAAGAGGGACCGAGCCATACTTTGTCTTAGCCTTGCCAGGTCGTAAGCCGTAGAGAGAGGTACTCCTCGGCCCTCAGGCACTCGAGGAGTCTTAGTCCTTTGCCTGGGGTTACGTCAGAGCAAGAGGGACTGAATGAACTTGGCCTGGTGAGCCTACCAGGGCTTGAGAGGGAGAACCTTTGTCTAGCTTTCTACGGACAAGAGGTGAAGTGATCCCCGGCCCTCAGGCCCACGGGGAGTAATAGTCCTTTGTCTGGAATTCGCCAGCCCAAGAGGGACTGAGTGAGCTCGGCCTGGAAACCATCGCAGGACACGAGAGAATTGTCTTTTGTCTAGTCTTCCACGGACAAAAGGCTTCAAAGATCCGAAAAACGCTCCTCGGCCCTCAGGCACACGAGGAGGATGTGGCGAGTAGCGACTTCTCTTCTTTTAACTAAAAGAATGCGCCTAGAGAAGTCTCCTCCTGGCTAGGGAGATGGCTGATCTTAGTGGCTTTTCTCTAAGTTGAGTCTAAGACGAAGGAGCCTGGAGCGGCTCTGAGGTCGATTTCATAAAACCTGACGAAGGTCAGGGGCGAGGACCAACCCGCAGCATTGCAGATGTCCTGGATGGGGACACCTGCCGTCAGAGCTTTCGAGGCTGAGAGGCCTCGAGTGGAGTGAGCCTTGATTCCGATCGGTGATGGGAGACCAGAGGACTCATAAGCAGTAGATATAGCATCAATGATCCATCTACTAATAGTAGGCTTAGCAGCCGGGAGGCCCTTCTTTGGAGGGCCATAACAGACGAACAGCTGTTCTGATTTGCGCCACAGGGCAGCTCTGTGGACGTATGCATCTAATGCTCTGACTGGGCACATGCAATTGAACTTCCTGTGATCCGGCTCCAGGAAAGGAGGAGGATAGAACGCTTGTAGCGTGATAGGCTGTGGTGCTAGGGACGGGACCTTCGGTACGTACCCGACTCTGGGGTAAAGAAAAGCTTTGGCCATCCCAGGGGCAAAGTCTAAGTGAGAAGGGGCCACTGAAAGGGCCTGAAGGTCCCCTACTCTCTTTAGAGAGGTGAGAGCTAACAAGAGCGCTGTCTTAATGGTAAGCATGCGATCTGTGATCTCCTCTATGGGCTCAAATGGAGGCTTGCATAGAGCTTCTAGCACGACAGCTAGGTCCCACGTGGGAACCCTGGGTTTCACTCGAGGCCTCAACCTGAGTGCACCACGGAGGAAACGAATGACCAAGGGGTCTCTGCCCACTGAGAGGCCACCGTGAGGGGCGTGGAAGGCAGATATAGCCGCCACGTACACCTTCAGAGTGGAGTGAGCTAGCCCTGCGGAGAGGCGAGTTTGTAGGAACTCCAGAACTGTACCGATCGGGCAGTTAACTGGGTCACAGCTGTGTTCGTAGCACCATCTAACAAACAGGTTCCACTTAAGGCCATAAAGTTTCCTCGTAGAGGGAGCTCTGGATTGAAGAAGGGTCTCAACAACCTCGGTTGAGAGACCAGCTTCTATGAGTTGCGCCCCCTCAGGGGCCACACCCATAACTTCCACCTCTCTGGGTGGGGGTGGCAAACTGCGCCCCCAGCCTGAGACAGGAGGTCCCTCCTGACGGGAATCTCCCATGGAGAGCCGTCGAGGAGGGAGACTAGGTCTGAGAACCATACTCGGGCCGGCCAGTACGGGGCTACTAGCAACAGCCGTACTCGGAACCGGCGTACTCTTTCCAGAACTCCCGGGAGCAGAGCGATCGGGGGAAAGGCGTACAGACGAAGCCTCGGCCACGTCTGTACCATAGCGTCCAGTCCAAGAGGAGCTGGAGGAACTAGAGAGAACCAGAGGGGACATTGCGATGTCTCTCGAGTCGCGAAGAGGTCCACCTGAGCCTGGCCAAACTTTCTCCAAATCTGTTTCACTACTACTGGGTGAAGCATCCATTCCCCGGGCCTCGGCCCCTGCCTCGACAGGACGTCTGCTCCCACATTCAGATGTCCAGGAATGTGGACTGCTCTCAGGGAGAGAAGCTTTCCTTGAGACCACAGGAGGATCCGGTACGCCAGCTTGAACAAGGGGCGTGAGCGGATCCCTCCTTGATGGTTTATATAATAAACTACCGCAGTGCTGTCTGTGCGGACCAGTACGTGGCGGTTTCTTAGGTCTGGAAGGAAATACTTCAGGGCCTGGAACACAGCTAGCATCTCGAGGCAATTTATGTGCCATGAGAGATGGTGAGGGCTCCACAGGCCTTGGGCTGAGCGGCCACTCATGACCGCTCCCCATCCAGTGAGGGATGCGTCTGTCGCTAGCGTGACACGGCGACAAGGGGCTCCCAGAACTGGACCCTGAGAGAGGAACCAGGGTTTCTTCCACATGGCCAAGGCACGTAGGCAGCGCCGCGTGACCTTGATCTTGCGAAACGGGTTTCCCCTCGGGGAGAACCCCCTGGTTTTGAGCCACCACTGTAGTGGTCTCATGTGCAGCAGTCCAAAAGGTATCACGTTGGATGCGGCTGCCATAAGACCTAACAGTACTTGGAACTGTTTGACAGTGAGTGACTGGCCTAGCTTGACCGCATTTACTGCAGTAAGGATCGACTCGATCCGAGCAGGTGACATTCGTGCCTGCATCGTGGTCGAATCCCACACCACGCCTAAGTAAGTGGTCCTCTGTAGTGGAGAAAGTACACTTTTCTTGGCGTTGAGTCTCAACCCTAGATCTTTCATATGAGCGAGAACGACACCTCGATGTTGAACCGCTAACTGCTCTGAGCTGGCTAGGATGAGCCAGTCGTCTATGTAGTTGAGTATGCGGATGCCCTGGAGTCGCAGAGGAGCCAGCGCAGCATCCACACATTTCGTGAAAGTGCGGGGAGAGAGAGCTAGGCCGAAAGGAAGTACCCTGTACTGGTAAGCTTTGCCCCTGAAAGCGAACCTGAGGAACTTCCTGTGTTGAGGAAGGATGGAGACGTGAAAATATGCGTCTTTTAGATCTATCGTGACAAACCAGTCCTCGGACCTGATTTGTGACACTACATGCTTGATAGTGAGCATTCTGAACTTCAGTTTCTTTACTGAGCGGTTCAGCTGCCTGAGATCTAATATGGGCCGAAGCCCTCCATCCTTCTTGGGAACGATGAAGTACCGGCTGTAGAACCCGGATTCTCTGTGTTGAGGAGGGACCACCTCGATGGCCTCCTTCCTCAAGAGAGTTACTACTTCTTGTTCCATTACCAGACCCTGCTCGGGGCTCACCAGAGTTGGAAATACCCCGCTGAAAGGTGGCGGCTTGGCGCCAAACTGAATGCAGTACCCTTTCTCTACAGTGCGCAGGACCCATGTGGAGACGTTCGGCAGTAGTTTCCACGCTGCCAGAAAATCTACTAAGGGAACCAGCCTCTCGAGACTGGCTTCTGGATTTGTTTGAGGGGCTAGTTCGGGGACCTGTAACAGCGTACTGGCAGGAGACTCCTGAACTAGCTTCTTTGAAGACCCCCGTAGGGGTTGCGAACTTCCTAGGGCCACTACGTTTCCGGGTGGAACAGCTAGAAAATGGTGTTCGCGGGAGATTGCCGCGCCCTGATTTTTTAACACTGGCAGAGTTAGCTGACAAATCTCCTGAGGGCCCCGAGGGGGCTCGGTGACCACAAACTGTGGCGCCGAATAAACCCCCTCGAGAGGGGCTGCCCTCAATGACCCTGGTGCTTGACCGTCAGGGCCGTTTGGCCGAGGACCTCTTTGACTGGAGGACGACCCTCAGGTCGGGCCTCTTCTTAGAGGCCCCCGGCCTAGAGCGTTGCCGGCCCCGTCCTCTAGGACGAACCGGAGGAGCGCGGGCGGCAACGCTCTGTTTCTGTGCCTCTCTGTGTGAGGAGCTCGTTGACGGCTGAGGCTGCTCCCGTCCAGCAGCCTCAGAGGAGTAAACGCGGCGAGGGAGGTACGTCCTGAACGCCGCTGCCTGCTTCCTGGCCTCCTGGTGCCTGGCGACAACTGTGTCCACCGAGGCACCGAAGAGGCCGGAGCTAGGCTCTATGGGGGCGTCCAGGAGTGTTGCCCTGTCCTTATCTTTTAGTGCGGACAGGGACAACCAGAGATGCCTCTCCGCGGCCACCAGGGCTGCCATAGACCGACCCACTGCACGGGCGGTCTCCTTGGTGGCGCGGAGGGCGAGGTCTGCTGTGCGCCGCATCTCTGAGATGTTAACCTCCTCGCCGTCGTTAAACTCCTTCAGCAGGTCAGCCTGGTAAGCCTGAAGGATGGCCATGGTGTGCAAACATGAACCAGCCTGACCTGCTGCCGTATATGCCTTGCCCACCATGATGGATGTGGATTTTAATGGCTTGGTGGGCAAGGACGGAGCCTTCAGGGACGATGCCGAACCGGGTGCCAGATAGCCCGCGAGCGTCTGTTCTACCCGTGGCATCGCCCTGTAACCGTACTCCTCCGTACCCCCCACGTTAGCATAACTCTCAGTGGGGTTATAGAGGCGGAAGGAGTACGGCTTCCCCCAGGATCTTGAGATCTCTTTGTGCAGATCTGGGAAGAATGGAAGGCTCCGTTTGGGAGGTGCTGACCTTGTCCGCAGGAAGCGATCATCTAACTTGCTTCCCTGCGGCTCATGATGTTGCTCTGCGGGCCATGAGATGTTTAGTTTGGCTACTGCATGGGTCAGCACCTCCACGAGCTCCTCGTACTGAGGCGAACGGGGTGGCTGTGGTGTGTCCTCCAGGCTTTCCATATCAACCTCCTCGGAGGAAGATATGTGGAGCTCTGGGATCTCTTCTTGGAGGGAAGAGGCCGCAGTGCGGGCTTCCTCATCCAATAGGAGATCGCTCGCGCCGCTGAGTGAGGGAGGAGATAGGGGGTCACCCGTCTCCAAACCCTCCAGCAGATCGAGCTGCGAGCCCCACGAGTGGCGCAACCGCTCCGCCTCGGCGGCAGCGGGGCCAGACCCGCGAGGCACGCTGGTGAAAGCCCCCTCCTCGAAGAGGGCTTTCCGGGAACGGAGCACCCGCAGCGGCAGGCGTTCACACTGCGGACAGTCAGCCTTTTCGAGGGCTGACTGTGCGTGCTCCGGTCCCAAACACACCACACATAGACTGTGTGTATCCCCACCAACAATAAAGCGTTGGCAGGGAGGAACACACGGTCTATGTCTTCTAACAGCCACCAAACTTTTCTTTTCTGGTTTTAAAGGTTGTTTTGAAGCCATTTTACTCAAAAGAAATGCGTGCAAACTGGCACAATAAACAGCAAAATGGCAGACAGACAGACACAGAGCGCTCTCGCTGAATGACAAAAGCTGCCGCGGGCTTCAAACGCACGTGCTTTATACTTCCTGGTCGATGACGTCACCGCGCCTGTGACGTCACTCCCGTCATTTCATTGGTTGTAGACATGATTCAGAGTGCGGCCCGCCAATGGCGTTCCCCCATAGCGTTTCTAGACGCGGCTCGAGTTCCCGGAAGGGAACAAAGATTTTTAACAAAAACCGGTGCAGTCTCTCAGCCAAATAATGGCAGTCGATGGGCACCAAACCTTCACTGCCATTATTTGGCTGACAGACTGCACCGGTTTTCGTTAAAAAAATGGTGCAGAACTTCATTTGTGTTCTGCTGAAGAAACAAAGTCACCTACATCTTGGATGCCCTGAGGGTGAGCAGATACACATCAAATTTTCATTTTTGGGTAACTATCCCTTTAATTTCTTAAAATTCTGACTTTTTAACCTCCAATTGCCAGTTTATATCTTACAATTCTGAGTAAGAATTTTTCAGGTTTCTTTGATGAATAGCATATTATAATGATTTCTGAAGGATCATGTGACACTCAAGTCTGGAGTAATGATGCTGAAAATGTAGCTTTGATCACAGGAATAAATTACATTTGAAAATATATTCAAATAGAAAGCAGTTCTTTTAAACAATAAAAATAGTTCACAATATTACTACCTTTGTTGTATTTTGGATCAAATAAATGCAGGCCTTCAAGAAAACAAAAAAAAAAGAAGAACAAAATCCAAAATCATAACAAGTCTCAGCGTTTTTTCATGAAAGGTGCAGTCTCTCAGAGATGAAATTACTTTTACAGATTATCTCGAGTGACACAATGACCTGCTGTGTTTGTCACAAGTATACACAACAAGAACAGCAGCAATCCCACTTTTATAATAAAAATGTCTTGAAAAACTCTTGCAAAACAGAGCTGAATTCACCTGGCGTAATAGTTCAT
Organism: Garra rufa; assembly: GCF_049309525.1. NCBI lineage: Eukaryota > Metazoa > Chordata > Actinopteri > Cypriniformes > Cyprinidae > Garra > Garra rufa. The sequence continues at coordinate 57,541,206 of NC_133363.1, forward strand.
TTCAGGCCCCATCTGCACCTGTTGAGGGCTTTTCCCAAAACCAAGCCGTCAAAGTTGTTGTTCCATCCTAGGGTCATTTGGCAATCTGTCAAATGCTGTTTTCCTGACATTTATTTAGAAGCAACACTTCCAAGTACCCACCAATCATTAATTCAAGGGAGTAAATCTCAGCAATGCTCCATGAGTCTGCAATTATCATCATCATTACTGGCAATTCGGCCACACAGCAGAAAGGCGATATTCATTTCTCTGAAACAAATGTCAGAAAGAGTGGGTGAGACAGAAACAGAGGAACAAACCCAGTAGAGCATCATTAGAGTGGCCAACGCTCTTCAGAGCCGCAAATCGTGTTGATAATTGTGAGGATGGTGAAGAAGTGCTGAGGATGTGTGTGGGAGGAAGCCGTGTGTTTTTCTGAATATTCCAGCTTTTGCTTTAAGCACATGGGCATTTGGGATTTCGAATAGTGGATTCTTTCTTATCTCTCGAGCAGAATATCAAAGCAACATTTTTAGCAATGGGTTAGAAATGTCCCAGTTGGCTTTAGTGGTTAAAAATTGCTGATATGTTTCACTGGACGCTAGACTTTGTCTTTTTGTCTTTAAAAAACACTTACTCTTCGGAGGAGATACATCCAGAGAGATGCCGTGTTTTTGCTTTATTCTAATGATTTTGTGGAAACCTTGAAACTTAAAACAGCCTTTAATGTGTTTTTGTGATTAATTTAATGCTTGCTGAATGAAAGTATTATAACGCTGCCCAGCAACGTATTTGCTGAATATAATCCGATACTTGTTTCTTACTAATTTTGAGGTGCTGATACCAAAAAAGTGCCTGTTTTCTTTTAAAAAAAATGATTTTTGATTAAAAAAAAAAATGTTTGTAAGGTGAAAAAGTCTCATATTATCTATTAATCACAAGAAATGGCTTTATTTACTGCCTAATCCTGATTTTACTATTTTTTTTTAGTGTGCTGATTCCAAAATAGTGCTAATAATATTGATATTTGTGCAGAAAGAAAAATTCAACAACAGCTGGAGGGTGCAAAGAGAAACGAAAAAGTTTTTAAAATTATAGCGCAGTGTCTTGCAGAGAAGGGCATTAAGAAAAGTTCGAAAGTAAATGAAGTATGTGAACATTGTAGATGTTTCTACTCTTTTGTAGATTGTAAATTAAATGACATGTTAAATACTACTGTTTGGAATTAAAATCCAAACTTTTGACATTTAGCTGCTTTTGTTACATGCACATGCACTACCAATCAAAAGTTTTTGAACAGTAAGATTTCTTTTCATCATTACTCCAGTCTTCAGTGTCACAAGATCCTTCAGAAATCATTCTAATATGCTAATTTGATGTTCAATTTATTATTATTATTATTATTATTATTAGTATTATTATCAATATTTAAAACAGTTGAGTACCATTCAAAAGCTTGTAGTTAATTTATAAATTATAGATATTAATACTTATTTTTTTAAAAATTGATGGTAAAGACATTTATAATGTTACAAAAGATTTCTATTTCAGATAAATACTGTTATTCTGAACTTGCTATTTATCAAAGGAACCTGAAAAAATTCTACTCAGCTGTTTTCAACATAATAAGTTTTTGAGCAGCAAATCAGAATATTAGAATGATTTCTGAAGGATCATGTGACTGGAGTGCTAAAAATTCAGCTTTGAAATCACAGGAATAAATTAAAATTTAGAATATTAAAAATCTTTTGACTGGTAGTGTGTAACATATTTCTAACCCTTGACATGGTTGGCTTAAGTGGTTAAAATCACTGATGTGTTTCAGTGAACACTAGAATTTGTATTTCTGCTCTTCTGTTGCTTCCAGACAAACATTTTCATTGCTCAGCCGTCACTCTTTCAGCATGGTGCTGTTCACTAGAGACAAGTCCAGAGAGATTCTGTTGTTTTTATTTATTTATCTACAACACCACTTTCTCTTCTCAGTTCACAGCGGTTTCTCTGGGATTGTCTGGACATGCTCAGTGGCCCAATGTGGCCTAGCTGTCTTGCTGAATCCATTAAACAGGGTCCCTGTTCACCTTACCTACACCACTGTGAGGGTGAACAGGTGGGCCGCCGGCCTCCAGGACTACAATTATGGTTTTGGATGTAGTCCTGGAAAGACCAGGAATCACAGCCTACACAAAGATTCAGAAATAGACATTCAGTAAATGTGAATTTTGCATTGTATGACAGCATTAGAAGCGGTTCTTGCCTAGACCAGCTGACAAACACTAAAATTTGGGGGATTTCTTTGGGTCCCAACACAAGAAACGGCCCAGGGTTTGTGGAGTTATATCCTTCCTCGTTACACTGATATTTACTCATTACATCCTCATTCATGTGAAATAAACAACTGGTTTGTGCCCATATAATAAACATAGAGTACCTAATTCACTGCACTAAGTTATGTAATTTTTAAATGTTTTTAAAGTCATTTATGCTCATCAAGGCTGCATTTATTTGATAAAAGAATACAATTGTGAGATACTATTACAATTTAAAAGACCTGTTTCTATGTAAATGTATTTTAAATTGTAATTCATTCTTGTGATGCAAAGCTGAATTTTCAGCATCATTACTCCAGTCTTCAGTGCCACATAATCCTTCAGAAATCATTTTAATATACTATTTTAATGATTCTTTGATACATAGAAAGTTCAACAGCATTTAATCGAAATACATTTTTGAAAGTTTTTACTTGCACTCTAAAAAATGCTGGGTTAAAAACAACCAAGCGTTATGTCAAAACCAGTCATAAGTCATAAGGGTATATTTGTAGCAATAGGGTCAAAATGATCAACTTTTCTTTTATGCCAAAAATCATTAGGATATTAGTGAAAGATCATGTTCCATGAATATATTTTGTACATTTTCTACCGTAAATATATCAAAACCTAATTTTTGATTAGTAATATGCATGGATAACTTCATCTAGACAACTAAAAGCAATTTTCTCAATATTTAGATTGTTTTTGCACCCTCAGATTCCAGATTTTGAAATAGTCGTATCTCATATCCTAACAAACCATAAATCAGTGGAAAGCTTTTTATTCAGCTTTCAGATGATGTATAAATCTCAGTTTTGAAAAACTGACCGTTATGACAGATTTTGTGGTCCAGGGTCACATTTATTAATAATTTAAATAAACAATAAACATTTTTGAAATTATTTATACAGTCAAGCCCGAAATTATTCATACCCCTGGCAAATTCTGACTTCGAGTTACTTTTATTCAACCAGCAAGTTTTTTTTGACCGAAAATGACACAGGCTTCTCCCAAAAGATAATAAGACAATGTACAAGAGGCATCATTGTGGAAAAAATTATTACTCATCTTTTATTTACATTTGAACAAAAAATGGCATGTCCAAAATTATTCATACCCTTTGCAAACTGTCACAGTCGATGGGAAAATCCAAAGTTACCATTCCAAATAGTCCAAGCTGTTCTAAAGCATCCTAAATTACTCTGATTCATTGGGAACAGCTGTTTTAATCAACTCAACAGGTGAAAAACAGAAGCTCTCTGCTGTTGGTTTGTGGACAGTCATGGCTAAGACAAAGGAGCTCACTGAGGACCTGCGGCTGCGCATTGTGGCTGCTCACGAGTCAGGAAAGGGCTATAAGACCATAAATGTTTTGAAGTTCCAGTGGCTACAGTGCAAAGTATTATTAAAAAATACAAGACGTTCTGCACTGTGAAAAATCTCAGAGGACGTGGTCTGAAGCCAAAAGTGACACCTGTGCTGGCCAGGAGGATAGTGAGAGAGGTAAAAAAAAAAAATCCAAGGATCACCACCAAGGCCATCCTGATGAATCTGGGCTCTGCTGGTGGCAACACTTCAAGGCAGACAGTCCAACAGACACTAAACACCACTGGGCTCCACGGACGCAGACCAAGGAGGACACCACTTCTCCAGATAAGGCACACAAAAGCCCGCTTGGTCTTTGCAAATGCTCATCTGGACAAAGAAGAAGACTTCTGGTGTTCTGTTTTATGGTCAGATGAAACAAAAATTTAATTGTTTGGCCACAATGATGTAGCCTTCATTTGGCGTAAAAAAGGAGAAGACTTCAACCCTAAGAACACCATCCCCACTGTCAAACATGGTGGTGGGAACCTAATGTTTTGGGGGTGTTTTTGAGCCGGTGGACCAGGGAACCTAATCACAGTAAACGGCACCATGAACAAGGAGCAATACATCAAAATTCTCAACAACAACATCAGGCAGTCTGCAGAGAAACTTGGCCTTGGGCACCAGTGGACATTTCAGCACGACAACGACCCAAAACACACAGCAAAAGTGGTGAAGAAATTGTTAGCAGACAAAAACATTAACATTTTGCAGTGGCCCAGCCAGAGTCCTGACTTAAATCCAATTGAGAATCTGTGGAGGGAGCTAAAGATCAGGGTGATGGCAAGGAGACCCTCCAACCTGAAAGAGTTGGAGCTCATCGCTGAATGGGCAAAAATACCAGTGGAGACATGCAAAAAGCTGGTCAGCAATTATAGGAAGTGTTTGATTGCTGTTATAGCCAATAAAGACTTTTCTATTGATTATTGAGAAGGGTATGAATGATTTTGGACATGCTACATTTTGTTCAAATGTAAATAAAAGATGAGTAATCATTTTTTCTATGATGATGCCTCTTGTACATCTTCTGGGAGACATATGTGTCATTTCTAATAATAAAAAAAAACATCTCCTTGACCCCTGACACTGTTATCAGCTGATGCAATAATCTAAAAATAGCCAGAATCCAGCTATTATATCAATCTATCATTAAAGTACTGTATATGACAGAATGACAGACCTATGGATGCAGTCTGTGACAAGTAGTACATATTACACTCAGAGCAGAGTATATAAACCTGCGGCCATGTGCTTCTGTGGCCTTCAGGTAGGTTATCTGTAACTGTCATAGTAGCAGAACCACAGAAACTAATGAGGTGTTTACTGTATCGGTGTACATATGTGTGTTTGTTTCCTCAGAGCTATTTGAGTGTCCTTCTCTGAACTGAAGACACAGATGAATCGCTCCTCAGCCTTGTGGGCCTGACACTCATGTGGCCTGACAGCTCACCACCGCCGTCGTATCATCAGCCGCCACTCAGTGTGCCAACAGCCACCTAGAAGGGTCTTATCTTTAGTATAGCACAGACCAAAACCATTTAAGTAATTTTATGGCACTGGATTTTTTAGAACATATTGTTCTTCATGATGGAAATTTTACAAAAAAGAACATACACTACCATTCAGAAATTTGTATGTCTCTACTGCTGACCAAAGCTGTATTTACACTACCAGCCAAAAGTTTTTTTTTTTTTTTATGAAGTCTCTTCTGCTCACCAAGCATGCATTTATTTCATCCAAAGTACAGCAAAACTAAAAATATTTTTACCATTTAAAATAACTATTTTCTATTAGAATATATTTTAAAATGTAATTTATTTCTGTGATTTCAAAGCATCATTACTTCAGTCACATGATCCTTTAGAAATCATTCTAATACTCTGATTTGCTACTCAAAAACATTATTATTATTATTATTATTATGATGTTGAAAACAGTAGAATTTTTTCAGTTTTTTTGATGAATAGAAAGTTCAGAAGAACAGCATTAATCTGAAATAGAAATCTTCTGTAACATTATAAATGTCTTTATCATCTTTTTGGATCAATTTAAAGCATCCTTGCTAAATAAAAGTATTAATTTCTAATAATGTAATTAACTATTAGATTTCTGAAGGATCATGTGACACTGAAGACTGGAGTAATAATGCTGAAAATGTAGCTTTGATCACAGGAATAAATTACATTTTAGAATAAATTCAAATAGATAGCAGTTATTTTAAATAGTAAAAATATTTTACAATATTACTGCTTTTGCTATATTTTGGAGCAAATAAATGCAGGCTTGGTGAGCAAAAGAGACTTTCAAAAACTTTTGACTGGCAGTGTATTTGATAAAAAAATACAGTAAAAATACCAATATTATAATATAAAATATATTTTCTCTATTTCAATATATTTTCAAATAAAATGTATTTCTGTAATGCAAATCTGATTTTTCAGTATTATTACTTCAGTGTCTTCGGTGTCACACGATCCTTCAGAAATGCTCAAGAAACATTTATTATTATTATGAATATTAAAAACATTTTAACAGCATTCACTTGAAATAGAAATCTTTTGTAACATAAAAACTGTCTTTACTTTTGACTGAAATTTATTGTGTCCTTGCTCAATAAAAGTATTAATTTCTTTCAAACTAATATTAAACCTTTCTGACCCCAATCCTTTGAATGGTTATGTATATTATTTTTGGCTTTGGATAATCGTAAACACTGTTTTTGGATAAAATAAAAAGCATGTTTAAATCCTGTTTTATTCTAGAACTTGGACCCAAACCAAACTACAAAGATCATTCACATCAAATGAATGATAAGTTTGGCATCAGTGCAAAAACTGAAAGTGCTTCTCATTGTGAACTACTTCAGTTTAAACAAAACACAGAAAACAAGAAAACTGATACATTTCTGGCAGGATGAGTCACATTTGAAGCCGTAAAATAGCTGATATGTCAACAGAACTCGATATTAATGCGCCAAGTTGCACCGTGCTGTGAGATTGGAGAAAACGATATACATTTAGAGGAAGAAGAAGGAGGAGAAGACTAGGATGGATGGCTGAAGGGTTGGGGTGGGAGGAAATGAGAGCAGTGAACATATGAAGCAGGCACAGAGCGAGAGATGAGCATGACAATGTGGAGGCGTGTTGATACACACGTGCATGATGCATGGAGCTAAACTGTCAGCATGTGGACAGACTCGGGGTGAGACGCCAAAGATGGTTTCTGCATGATGGATGATGCTCCCATGAATATCCAACCGCCTATGGAGAACAGAAACCCACATATGAGTGAACTGCTGGATCCACTGATGCTAAATCACATCATCGCTTGACGCATAGAATGATATGTGGAGAGTTTGACAAGTGTTTCCTTCAGCTTGGAGCTCACTCCAAAAATAAAAAAGCAGGTGCCTTATCAAAAAACATACCGTGTTCTGCATTTGGTCTAAAACAGGGATACTAGCTGAAATCTTGAGGCATTGGACACAGTGTAAGGCTGTGCACAGAATAAGAAAACAGCCATACCGCATGTACTGTTTCTGCAGTGTGCATACTAGAGTTGCAACAATTAATCGGTAAAATCGATAAAGAAATTAACAAACACATTTAAATATCACAGGCCTATACTGTATATCACTTGCAAAGTATCTTCACACAAAGTTAGTCTAAAAATACACAATAAATGGATATCATTTGATGATATTGTGTGATATTGCAAGTGTGATATTGCATTTATACAACAGTTTGACGACACGAGTGTGTAAATACATAAGAAACAACAACAGAGTGTCTTTAAAGGGGTCATTGGATGCCCATTTTCCACAAGTTGATATGATTCTTTAGGGCAGGTTTCCTCAAATCTTACCCTGGAGGTCCAATGCACTGCAGAGTTTAGCTCCAACCCTGATCAAACTCACCTACCTGTGATTCTCTAATGATCCTGAAGACCTTGATTAGCATTCTCAGGTGTGTTTAATTAGGGTTAGAGCTAAACTCTGCAGCTCATTGGACCTCCAGGGTAAGATTTGAGGAACCCTGCTTTAGGGTCTTAATGAGAAGTCTATAACATACTTTGGTTGAAATTTCTCAATGGTAGTGTAAAAAAACACTCTTTTTACCTTGTCAAAATCAGCCCTTTTTAGAGTGAACTATTCTGGTGCATGTTCATTTAAATGCTAATGAGCTCTGCTCACCCCGCCCCTCTCTGTCGTGAGATGATGAGCCGTAATGTTTACTTTAGCTAAATTTAGCTGCGTTTAGCTGCAAAACTTGCTAACTAGCACATTATTAAGAAAGGCCATTTGCAAAGATGCATAAAAGACCCTTCTACTCACTTCTGCTGTGGGTGAAGCTGCATCACGAATGATTCGCACAAACATGCGCTTTCCTTTCAAAAACGAAAGTAATGTTAATCCTCTAAATGATGACTGCTATGTTCACTGTTACATCCTAAAACAGAACACCTCAATCGGTCAATCAGAGACATTCTTGTCTTCCCCTGAACCTGAGTTGACACAATTACGATCAGAGTCGGACTGTTTCAGCTCAGTGAGGGCGGGTCAAAGGTAAGGTGCTCATGTCAATCAACTATCGTGGGAGTGGCCTCTGTCTGTGTTTCGTCACACCGACAAGCTGAGAATGACCGGATTTTAAAAAGGGGATATTACTTTTATAGATTAAAAAAATACCACTGGGTGGATTTTTATCAGAGTAGGGTGGTTGTGTACACAAACTGCCAACACACATTAATGTTCAAACATGTAAAAGTGCATCTGATGACCCCTTTAAAAACCCTCTTTTGTGCAGAACTACTTCCTTTCATCACTTTAGAATTAGTAGTGAAGGTATGTTGAGTTGCTTCATTTAAAAAATATTGTATTACTGTACTAAAAGCTCACTGTTCTGTGTAGTATTATGAGAGAGAGAAATGGACTGAGTACCTGCATCTGATAAAGCATTAATTATTGATATTCACGATGAGACATTAGTTTGAATGTCCGCTAAAGAAAGCGATATCTTTGTTGTAACATTAATATCCTTTCATCTGTTAAGGGTGATTGTTGATGACAGCGCTGTTTAGTGCATTTGTTAGCTGCATCTTGCTATTGTTGGAAATAAAAATAACTTCTGTTTCTAATGTGTCTATTTTTCAGTATAAAAGTCTCTTGTCGCCAGTTAATGGCAGAACAATGTAACTAAAATCATCATCACACACACACACACACACACACACACACACACACACACACACACACTCAATACTAAACACTTTTAAATACTACAAGTATTTATATAAAATATTATTTATTGAATAATAATACTTAATAAAAGTAATCATAAAAGTTGCTAGGCACTTCAGTCAAAGGTACAAACAAGACGCTCTGATATACAGTATTGAATGATGAGATGAGATTTTGCCAAAACTATGCCCTCTGGAACAAATAATAGTTTAATCAGACCAAAGACTGCCCGTTAGATTTATCCAAAACAAATTATATATCTTATGTTTAAGTTAACCAATATAAAGACATCACAGCCAGCGGCAAATTCCAGAAGATCTGGCCGAGGTGAGGTGCTCTTGGGCCGGTTCATGTGTGCAGAATGACTGATGACGATCCGGAGCTCTCATGCCTGAAAACGTTGACGCTAATTTTCAAATAGATGTTATTTTTTATTAACAAACTTCATATTTTAACTATAAACAAGTACAATCTCACCTGAAAACCTCTTAAAACTACATTCCGTGACACAAAAACAGTAATATTTATAAAATGATACTAGATTTGGGCGTCCGCCATGACACTCACTGGAAGATGTACCGCAAGTGGAGTAATACGATTAAAGTATGAAATGGCTGTTGGAGTTCTGATATCGCTTTAATATTGCACTCCTATCAGCCAATCAGATTTGAGAACCAGAAAGAACTGTAGTATAAATATGCATAATGAGGTCATGTGACAACAATGTTTATCCTGAAATAGCACATATTGTTTCACAGTCTGTTTTTAACAGTAGGCATTATGCAGTAGACTAGTATTCTATTTCTGCTGCTCTAAACTCAGATCGGGTTAATCCAGTCTCTGCGGGGGAAGCCTTCAGCCACTTGTATTACCCGAGGAATTTCTCACATGAATTAACAAGCTGAAGTTTGATTCTGTGATCTAGTTTAAGACTTTTCTGTGTTGCTCATATTTTATTGGGCCCATAAGCATTCTCTAACTCTCTTTAGAGTTAATTAGTGCTTTCTGGTGCACAAATCAGGTTTAGGGGTGTGAACACCTAATCCAGAGTTTTACAATTCTGCATGTACCTTGTGCCTGGACTTGAATGATCTTCACTTTAGATCAAACGGCTTGTTACTTTCTCAACTTATTAGATTTACAATGTTCACCTGGTGGATAAAACAAGAGAAAAGTCTCATAGATTTACACTTAAGCTGTATCTACAGACCATAATATCATATCATATACTTTGAATCATTTAGAACACCCTAACAACCACAAAAAAGCCTCCAGCAACCACCTACAACTCCCTAGCAACCAGCCAGAACACTCTAGTAACCACATAGCAACCATCCCGAACAAAACACCTTGACAACCACCCAGAACACCCTAGCAACTACCTAGAACTCCATAGCAACCACATAAGAACCACCCAGAACACCCTAGTTATCGTCCAAAACAGAAAACCATAGCAACCATATAGAACACTTCAGTAATCACCCAGAATGCCCTAGCAACCACATAAAAACACCCAGAACACCCTAGCAACCACCTATAACTCCATAGCAACTATCCAGAACACTCTAGTAACCACATAACAACCATCCCGAACAAAACACCTTGACAACCACCCAGAACACCCTAGTTATCGTCCAAAACAGAAAACCCTAGCAACCATATAGAACACTTTAGTAATCACCCAGAATGCCCTAGCAACCACATAAAAACACCCAGAACACCCTAGCAACCACCTACAACTCCCTAGCAACCAGCCAGAACACTCTAGTAACCACATAGCAACCATCCCGAACAAAACACCTTGACAACCACCCAGAACACCCTAGCAACTACCTAGAACTCCATAGCAACCACATAAGAACCTACCCAGAACACCCTAGTTATCGTCCAAAACAGAAAACCCTAGCAACCATATAGAACACTTTAGTAATCACCCAGAATGCCCTAGCAACCACATAAAAACACCCATAACACCCTAGCAACCACCTACAACTCCATAGCAACTATCCAGAACACTCTAGTAACCACATAACAACCATCCCGAACAAAACACATTGACAACCACCCAGAACACCCTAGCAACTACCTAGAACTCCATAGCAACCACATAAGAACCACCCAGAACACCCTAGTTATCGTGCCAAACAGAAAACCCTAGCAACCACATATCAACCACCCAGAACACCCTAGTATCTACCTAAAACTCCCTAGCAACCACATAACCATCCAGAACACTCTAGTAACCACATAAAAACCATCCAGAACAAAACAAAACACTTCAGCAACCACTCAGTACACCCTAGCAACCACATAGAACACTTTAGTAACCACCCAGAATGCCCTAGCAACCACATAAAAACACCCAGAACACCCTAGCAACCACCTACAACTCCATAGCAACTATCCAGAACACTCTAGTAACCACATAACAACCATCCCAAACACAACACCTTGGCAACCACCTAGAACACCCTAGCAACCACCCAGAATTCTACAGCAACCACATAAGAACCCAGATCACTCTGGCTACCAAAACAGAAAACCCCAACAACCACCCAGAAAACCCTATCAACCACATAGCAACCAACCAGAACACCCTAGAATCTACATAAAACTCCCTGACAACCACATAACCATCCAGAACATTCTAGTAACCACATAACAACCATCCAGAACAGCACAAAACACCCCAGCAACCACCCAAACCATCCCAGTAACCACCTTAGCAACCACCTAGAACACCACAGCAGCCACCTATAACCTAATAGCAACCACTCAGAAGACCCTACCAACCACATAGCAACCACCCAGAACACTCTAGAAACTGCACAACCACCTAAAACACACAAGCAACCACCCAGAACACCCTAGCAACTACATAGAAACCATCTAAAACAGAACACCCTAGCAACATGGTGATGAGTTTTACACAGAATTATATGGATTTTCACCCACAAATGCATAAACGACATATCAGTAATTTACACAGCATTTCAAAGACCCGTTTTCCATCATCATTATAAAATAAGAACAGATTAGAACAAATTAGACACAGAAGCAATTAAAAGTAACATCTTCTCCAGTGCTTCTGTTGTAATGCATCATATCTGATGTGTAATTGTCATTTGTGAAACACTGTTGGATTAGTGTGTCCAGAGAGCAGCTGCAGGAGTGTAAGGATGTTCAGAGACGTGGTCAAGACGCTGCTGACATCTCCCCGTCTGCTGCTCTCATTTGATCACGCTGCACACCTCATTTACAATTCAATTCGTCTACGTTCCACCACAATTAAACGCCCTCTGACACCAACACACATACAGAGAGTGAATCCTTAAAGTCACAGGATTATGCAACTACTATTAGACTCTGGTTTTCTTTTAGCATAGAAGATTGACATATAAATTTATTATAATTCAGAATATTATTATTACTTTTTGCACAAAACAGTAATGAAAGTGAGATTAGCGATGTAAAAATGTTTTAAAATATGGCACTTTCTTTAACTAAAATACAATTTTCTACCCATTTTTAAAAATTATTTATGGACACTGCAGTAATGTAAATGAGATTTGCAATGTCACAATGTCCTAAAAATCACTAATTTTCTTACGAAAATGCAACTTATCATTTCACTTTTTTAATGGTTGCTTTGGATAAAAGGTCTGCTAAATGCATAAATATAAATGTAACTGGAATTGTGGGTAAAATAAGACCCAAACATGTTCTTAAAAGATTTTGTGATATTTGCCAATTTGTCTCAAACTAATACAGAAAATAAAATCTTTATTTATCCTGACACAACAAGGTCAATCGTCTTTGAGAAGCCTTTAGCAAAAGCAAAAGAGCCTGCATGTGAAATGTTATCTCTGATAGTTTGGTAATTCCTTTTTGCATTTTTGGAGCATTCTTTTGTCTACCAACTTTTGTTTTATTTCCTTGAGAAACCTTTAGCCACTACAAAACACTGCCTCCAATAGAAAAACAGTGAAAGAGCACATACAAGGCCATACAGTAATAAATAACTTTATAAGATATGAGATTTTACAAAATGCAAATCATAGGGTGTCAAACTTAAATGGTCCTATTTATCACAAATAAATAATTTTCATTTTTTTAACATTTCACTTTCAAAAATGGATAAATCTCAGACTCAATAAAAAAAAAAATGCTTTGTGAAAAAAAAAAAACTTAATGTTCATCTTTCTTTCCTTGTGACACATACATTATTCATTCGAGAACAGTTTGCATTTGTGTTGTGCATCTTTCTAGTGATTTTTTTATCGGCACTGTCACATTTAGCTGCTCACTGGCAGTATTATCTGTTAAATCTGGAACAATATTATTTATCGTGAGAAGTCTGAAACATAACTTTGAAACTTTTCCAGGTTTATACAGCTAACATTACTCTAAATGTGTGTACAAAAATATGCCAACAACACAAATCTTGCAGATAATATTGTCATCAATTTTTCTTACACAGTACCAAACTTGTCTTTATACACTCAGAAAAAAGGTACAAAAGCTGTCACTGGGGTGGTCCCTATTCAAAAGTTGTATCTTTGTACCTTTTTTACCCCTGAAGGTGGCTTTTAAAAATCTTACTGACTCCAAACCTCTGAACAGTTTTTGAATCTCTGCATGATTAACAAACAAAAACTTAAGTAATTATTAACTGAATGTCTTTCCTTTGACTATAGTAGTAATTGATTCAAAAAAGATTCAAATTGAAATTTGATTCATCGAAAATATCCAACTCAAAAGAACAATGATTTGAATCAGATCTTTTTAATTATTCTATTTTATTCAATTCTTATCAAAACTTCTAATAATATTTCACAATACTACTGTATTTTTGATCAAATAAATGCAGCCTTGGAAAAAATAAGACACTTCTTTCAAAAACATTTTTGAAAATCATATCAACTCTAAACCTCTGAACAGTTTTTATATCTTCACGTGATCAACAAATTAAAATTTAAGTAATTTTCTGAATTTCTCTTTTGACGTAATTTATATCTTTTTAAATGAATTAAAAGATTACCTGAAAAGATCCAACTCAAAAGAACAATTATTTGAATCAGACCTTTTTAATGATTCCATTTGATTCAGTTCTTATTAAAATTTGTAATAATATTTCACAACACTACTGTATTTTTGATCAAATAAATGCAGCCAACATTTTTAAAAATCATATAAAATCTATTGATTCGGTTCACAAAATCAGTGATTCGCTTCTCAAGTTGAACTGAATAAATCTATGATTCCAACCTATCCAAAATATAAAAAATATTTAAGTGTTTTTAACAGCTATAAATCAGCATATTAGTCTGATTTTGAAGATGCCAACAACACAAATCTTGCAGACAGATAATATTGCCATAAATTTTTTCTTACAGTACCAAACTTGTCTTTATACACTCAGAAAAAAAGGTACAACTGGGGCGGTATCTTTTCAAAAGTTACATCTTTGTACCCTTTTTACCCCTGAAGGTGTATAATGATACCTTAAAAGGACACATTAGGCCTAAAAGGTACAGTGCCTTGCAAAAGTATTCATACCCCTTCATTTTATTCACATTTTGTTTTGTTGCAGCATTATATTAAATTGCTTTAAATAACTTTTATTCCCACATCAATCTACATCTCATACACCATAAAGCACAAAACAGGTTTGTAACAAATTAGCAAATTTATTAGAAATAAAAAACTGAAAAGATCCCGTTGCATAAGTATTCATACCCTTTTCTGGGACACTCGAAATTTAGCTCAGGAGCATATTGCTTCTAGATGTTACTACACTTCGAGTGGAGTTAAACTGTGGCAAATTCATTTGAATGAGTATGATTTAGAAAGGCACTCACCTCTCAGAAAAGGTCTAACAGCTGAAAATGCATATCAGAGCAAAAACCAAGTCCTGAGGTCAAGATAACTGCCTGTAGAGCTCAGTGACAGACTTGTGTTAAGGCAATGATCTAGGGAAGAGTTCAGAAAAAAACCTGCTGCATTGAAGGTTCACAGAAGCATTATCCATAATGGAAGACGATTGGAACAACTAGGACTCTAGAAAATGTCTGCCAGCCCCCATCCAAGCTGACAGAGCTTGAGAGGTGAAAAGGTGAGGCAAAGAATGGCAGATAATTGCCAAATGCAGATGTGCAAAGCTTGTCACATCATACCCAAAAAGACTTGAGGCTGTAAAGGTGCTTCAACTATGTACTGAGTTAAGGGTATGAATATTTATGCAATGTACTTATTTCAGTGTTTTATTTTTAATAACTTTATAAAATTTGCAAATCTGGTTTTCGCTTTGTCATTATTATGGTGTATGGAGTGTAAATTGATGTGGGGAAAAACTAATTTAAAGCAGTTTAACATAATGCTGCAACAAAACAAAATGTAAAAAAAACTTTTGCAAGGCACTGTACATATTAGGACCTTTAGGGTACCAACATAGTGACAGCTTTTGTACCTTTTTTTCCTGAAAGTGTACATAAAAAGGCATTAAAATGTTTGAGAATGCTTGATCTAAAGCACTAAAGCTGTGAATGATGTAACCCATCGTATATCCTAGACAGACACAGTCCAGTGCACCAGACCATCATCCCTTATAAAAGCTGCTGATGGCCTGTCGGACACATATGCAGCATGCACCGGCGGAGCGCTGAACCATATAGCCTAGCGCACATTAACCCCTCTTCCTCCATGAACCCTGTCGCCAAACATGCAGGAGAGAGTTAAAGCTGTATTTATGTTTTGTGCGTGTGTGTCTCGCTAAGCCCAATGCTGTCATGCTTGGCTGCTCTTTATTTCCATATCACTAGGAGGGTGATATTGAGCCAGCCCGGCCCTGACTCTCTGGCTGAGCGCTTCCGTCGGTGTCTGTGCACGTGTGTGTATGTGTGAACGCGAGAGGGAAATCGTGAAACGTGTATGTGTGTGTGTGTCTGACAGTGACTTAAGCTGTCCGTCTCAGCACGATGCTTCTGCTCTGAAATGACACACAGCAGTGAATCTGGCAACAATGAGGAGGACAGCGGTGAGGAAGATGACTGGATATGTGTGGGCAGTTTCCTCAAGATCTGTGTCTGATCTCGTGTAAGACGGAGATTTTACCTTCATTAACCTTTGGAATGACTGATCGGATTGCCGAAGCTGACAAAAGCGTTGACGTTTAATAGCACTTGAGCTGAAACTATCACAGAGTTATAGGGATGAAAAAAATTCTGTCATCATTTAATCATCCTCAACCTGTATGACTTTCTTTATTCTGTGTAACATAAAAGGTGAACGTATAAGAAAGCATTATACACTATTGTTCAAACGTCTGGGGCCAGCAAGACTTTTTTTTTATGAATACCTTTTTAAATCAAGAACACATAAACCTAAAAGTGGCAGACATAATGATACAAAAGATTTGTACACTGCAAAAATGCTTTGCAAAAATGTCTTGTTTCCAGCCAAAATATTGAAAAATTCTTAAATCGAGAAGGATTTTCTAGACGAGTATATAAATAATAATAATAATAAACTAAGTAATAATGGGATAAGCAAAAAAATCTTATTTCAAACCAAAATTACCCCATTGACAGATTATTTTGCTGGTTTCAAGCAAAAACCCACTTAATTTTGACTAGTTTTTTCTTAAAACAAGACAATCATTTTTACTTGTCTAGAAAATCCTAAATTGCTTTTTTTTTTTAGATATTTCGGCTGAAAACAAGATAAAAATCTAAGTAAGAAAAGCATTCTTCTTGCAGTGTATTTCAAATAAATGCAGTTTTATGAGAATATATTTGAGAATATATTTCAGTTTCCACAAAATATCAAGCAGCACAACTGTTTTAAACATTGATAAATTTAAAAAATGTTTTTTGAGCAGCAAATCAGCATATTAGAATGATTTCTGAAGGATCATGTGACACTGAAGAAATAAATTAAATTTCAAAATATATTCAAATAGAAAATAGTTAGAAATTGTAATAATAGTTCACAATATTACTGTTTTTACTGTATTTTTGATAAAAAAAAAGCAGCCTTGGTGAGAATAAGACACTTTTTTCAAAAACATGTTTAAAAATCTTAACAACTCCAAAACAGTTTTTGAATCTTTTAGTGATCAACACCCTAAAAGTAAATAATTATTTACTGAATTTCTTTTCTTTTGACTACAGCAAATCTTTTTAAATGTATCAAACGATTAATTGAAAAGATCCAACTCTCAACTATTAATTGAATCAGATCTTTTCGCAGATTCTTTTTGATTCAGTTCTTATATTTCAGTTCTTGTATTTTTGATCAAATAATAAAAGCAGCCTTGGTGAGAAAAAAGGACACTTCTTTGAAAACATTTTTACAAATCTTATCTCCAAACCTTTGAACAGTTTTTTGAACCTTCACATTATTAACAAACAAAAATGTAGGTAATTATTTACAGATTTTTTTTCTTTTAACTACAGTATGCAATTGAAATATTTTCAAAAAAAAAAAAAAAAAATCTAAATATTCATCGAAAAGATTCAATTTAAAAGAACAATTGTTTAAATCGGATCTTCTCTATGATTCAATTGGATTCACTTCTTATTAGAAACTGTAATAGTATTTCACAATATTACTGTATTTTCGATCCAATAAATGCAGCCTTTGTTTTTTAACAATAGCCTACTTGCAGAACATCTGATGATTGGGTTATGCAAATGCTGGGGGCGTAACTATTAATGATTGCGACTATTACGTAATAGTCACTGTTATGTTAGGATTAGCCTATTTTTCGGTGGTCTTTTGCAAACACCAGATTTATATAAGAAGGAGGAATCAATGGTGTTTCAAACTCACGGTATGTCATGTCCATGTACAGAACTGTTGTTATTCAACTATGTCAAGGTAAATACAGTTTTCCATTCTATGGCACTTTTAAACCCCACGTCTTCTGAAGACTTACTGACTCCATTATGATGATTTTACAGTGCTTATGTGTGCTTTTTGAGCATTGAAAGCTCCAGCACCTATTCTCTGTAATTGTGTCATTATTTAAATGACTCACGGCACATTATTCAAAATGTGTCCTTTTGTGGAAAAACGAAAAGTCATACAGGTTTGGAGCAACACGAGGGTGAATAAACAATGACAAAATGATCCTTCTCTTTAAACTGCTCAGACAGTATCAATGAAAGCAGAATACAGTAAAAAGATGTGTGTTAAGCCCTTTGTTCTTATACTCCTAAATCCCACCTGCGGTTCGCTCAACAATGGCAGGATATCTAGGGATCACCGTTGTATCCAGCCTCCCGTGTACCAATCAGTGCCTCTCCGCTGCAGTGATTTCAGCAGCACAGACAAACAAAAATGCATGACTGGAACAGCAAACTGGGAAACGGCACACACCTTAAAACACTTTAAATCCATTATGTCACAATGCAGTCAAGGGCTCCACTTCAGGGACGTCTTGAAAAGGAAACTTCTCTTGTTTCTCTCTCTCTCTCCACAGACACAGACTGAGGCTAAAGCTAAAGCAGATGGCTCTATTCTCAATAGCCTGACTTCTGACTAATGGCCTACAATGGCTTATTCTGTGCAATTTTAGTGGCACTTTATGATTGCTGCCGTACAAATGACTTCACCACAATTAATCGGCTGTCACGGACACTCAGCAGGCGGTCCACCGGTGCTTGTCTAGTGCCTCCAAGGTGGCTGGCTAGAATAACTCATTTCCTTTAGTTACATCATGAGAGAATCGCCACACATATCTACAGGATCACGCCTACTATGTATATCACTGTGTCAGCATTATCTACTAGCTGGAGGTACATGAAATAAATACAGATGGTGTGTAACAAATAAACTTTTACAATATTGTGTTAATCAAAACTTATGGGGCAGAACGATTTGGCCAGAGAACATTTACTGCCATTGTTTTGTCATCTAGTGTGAATGCGATTTGGATTGCAGTTTGATAAACATTTAACATCTTATTGTATTGTATTGCATTGTATTGTATTGTATTGTATTGTATTGTATAAGTTTACACATCGCAAAGAAAACAAAACAAAACAATGGTTTCTACAATGTGGCCTCCAAATAATTTTTTTTGCTCACATTCTGCTGCCAACACCAATAGTTACTTTTTAAAAAGTTAATGTTTAGGCATTTTTACATGAACAACTTCAGGAACAAGAAAAAGTGAAATACAGTATAAAAAAAACACTACCGAAACTTTAAAGACCTGGTTTTAGCTAATTTCTGTTGTGAGATGCTGGCTAAATCCACTTTACAGTCACACTGTTCATTTAATAATAATAATAATAATAATAATAATAATAATAATAATAATAATAATAGTATAAAACATTTGTAATTACATCATAATAATACATTTTTTATTCTTATTATTAAAAAGTAAAATTGTAAAATTAATTATAATTATTATTGTATAATTAATTATAATTGTATAATTGATATTATTATAAAATTAAGAGAAATATAACCAATATTGCAATATTAGTTATATATTGTAATAGTATTGTAATATTAATATATGCTGAAAATTGAAATATTTAATAATATATTTGTTAAAATATTTTGATAATAATCAAAATGTTATTTTTAATATTAATATTATTGTTGTTTTTTATAAAATACAACAAAAACAAATTACTATTTTAAGATTACTATTGTACTATAAATTAAATTAAAATATTCATTATTATTAAAATAATAATACAATTATTATTATTACTCCTGTTATTATTATATTACAAAATATATTTGCTTATTTTTAATAACTTGAAATAGATCCACTGAAATATTAAAATTATATTGTAAATTGTATTAATAATAATAATAATAATAATAATAATAAGTGTAATATTTAATTATTATAATTAAAAAGTAAAATAAATTATAATAATTATTATTGTTATCATTATAAAACAAAAATACGAGAAATATAACTAATAATGCAATATTAGCTTATATATTGTAAAATTAGTCTAGTATGGTATTGTAAAATAAAAGTATTATTATTTGGTAGTAGTATTAGTATTAAATTACAGTATAATTCTATTTCAATAGTTATTAAAAGTAAGCAAATATATTTTATAATAATAACAATAGTAGTAGTAGTAGTAATAATAATAATTATGTTATAGTACAATAGTAATCTTAAAATATTATATTGATAAATATATTATACTGTTATATTTTTTATAACAACAACAACCATTTATATATTCAAAATCACATTTTTATTATTATTAAACTTATTTCGAAAAGAATTATTAAATATTTCAATTTTCAGTATATATTAATATTGCAATAATATTAGATTCATTTTACAATAATATCACAATTTATTAATTTATCACAAAATTTAGTTATAAGAAAATTATTATTGTATTTTACAGTTTTACTTTTTAATAATAATAATAATAATAATAATAATAATAATAACAATAATAAAAATATACTACATTTATTATTATTATTACTATTATTGTCATCATCATCATTATTATTATTATTATTCTTGAAGCACTGACTCCAGCTGCAGTCCACTCTTTGTGAATCTCCCCCACATTTTTGAATGGGTTTTGTTTCACAATTCTCTCCAGGATGCGGTTATCCCTATTGCTTGTACATCTTTTCCTTCCTTTCGCCTCTCTATTAATGTGCTTGGTCACAGAGCTCTGTGAACAGCCAGCCTCTTTTGCAATGACCTTTTGTGTCTTGCCCTCCTTGTGCAAGGGTGTCAATGGTCGTCTTTTGGACAACTGTCAAATCAGCAGTCTTCCCCATGATTGTGTAGCCTACAGAACTAGACTGAGAGACCATTTAAGGCCTTTGCAGGTGTTTTGAGTTAATTAGCTGATTAGAGTGTGGCACCAGGTGTCTTCAATACTGAACTTTTTGAAGATATTCGAATTATTGGACCAGCACCTGTACATCTGTTCTTTGTTTGAACTCATGGTCACACATTATGTGTCACATGTGAATGATGTTTGATTGTTATTGTTTTACTATTCTTATGTTTTACATTTGGTAGTCTTGTTTAATTTTATTTGATTTTATTCTATTCTCTAGAGCACTTTGGTCAACCTTGGTTGTTTTTAAAGGTGCCATAGAATGCATTGAGAGAATATTTTAAATTGTTCTCTGATATCTACATAGAAGGTATATGGCATAGGAAATGGCAAAAAATCTCCAGAAATGGTTTTACAGGTCCATTTGCAACCCTAGGATTTGCCCCTAGAATGAAAGGCTCTGTTTTTGCCTTATTTGGAAGCTTCATGAATATTAATGAGCTCTGCTCTGATTGGCTGTTTCACAGAGCTCAATAGCTCGCTCATGGATAAAAAATATATATTTAATTAGGAGCTCTAGCCGCTTTTAATATGCGGTTTGTTGAATCTGCCGTTTTGAATCGCGGACATTTTAGTCTGATTACTGTGATCGCATGTGCTCTGTGTAAAGTTACAATGCAGAGGGAGTGCTTCTTACCACCAGTGTTGGGCACGTACCTTTAAAAAAGTAATTAGTTATAGTTACTAGTTACTTCTCACAAATAGTAACTGAGTTAGTAACTGAGTTACATCATTATAAAAGTAACTAATTACCAGGCAAAGTAACTATTGCGTTACTTAAAAAAAATCTAATTTAATATAACTGTAAAATAAATATAAAACATTGTACACTAATCTACACTATTTTAATGTTGTTGTAGGACAACATGAGAGACAACAATCAAATTCAACATATGTGACCCTGGACCACAAAACCAGTCTTAAGTCGCTGGGGCATATTTGTAGCAATAGCCAAAAATACATTGCATGGGTCAAAATTTTTGATTTTTCTTTTATGCCAAAAATTATTAAGAAATTAAGTAAAGTTCATGTTCCATGAAGATTTTTTGTAAAATTCCTACTGTAAACATATCAAAATGTAATTTTTGATTTGTAATATGCATTGTTCAGAACCTAATTTGGACAACTTTAAAGGTGATTTTCTCAGTCTTTTTGATTTTTTTGCATCCTCAGATTCCAGATTTTCAAATAGATGTATCTCAGCCAAATATTGTCCTATCCTAGCAAACAATATATCAATAGAAGCTTATTTATTGAGCTTTCATATGATGTATAAATCTCAGTTTTGTCAAATTTAACCTTATGACTGGTTTTGTGGTCCAGGGTCACATATTATAAATATTATCATTACTATAGTGGAACAATAAAGCACAATAGATGGTTTAGAACTTTAAATATCGTTATCACCTGTGTTCTAAGCCACTAATTTTGTGGCGGCATGTGACGATGTGCAGTGCTTCAGTAGATTAGAATTACCCATCACCGACGCAGAGAGACTCTTTTTTCCTGGGCATAAGTTGCACGTCACATAAATATTTTTGCCTTTCACCTCAGCGAAGGAAAAATAATGCTTATACTTCTAGTTTGCAAAAGCTACCTTTGAACTTGTTGGACTTACCACCGTTGTGATGTTGTGGAATATGTGTGTGTGCGACTGACCGTGCGCGTGCTTGTGTGTGAACACCCGCACTACTCTGCCTCTGATTGGCAAACAATGGAAATTAACTCAATCTAAGCCAATCATCACGTTCTCAGTTAAACCACGTTTACAGACACACCAATCATCATCACTGGTTATTTGTCCCGCCCCGGCCCCGGACACACACAAACACACAAACACCCCAGAGAAAGAGAGGTCCTATGGCTGAGAGAGACGCTGCTTGTGTGAAAACGGCTTCAGTGTTCTCAGTTATAGTAACTGTGGCGAGAGGGACGAACGACAGACACAGTGGGTGTGGCGTCAGGCCTCGGAGAGGCTTTTATTAAACAGAAAATGAAAGGAAAGTGTCCAAAAGGGGAATAAAGTGTCCAAATAAAAGGGGGATCTGGTGTCCTCGAGTGCTGGGGTTTCGTGAAGGATGGGCAGTGTTCGATAGGGAAGGGTCCAGGTAAGGGGCGGAGTCCGGCGGCCGCACGCGCTCCCCGCTTGGGACCGGGGTGCTAGGGCGGCGGCATCTCTTGCGGCTACGTCCCTCTCGAGCTGTCCGGCACTTCCAACGGGGAAATCTACGGCCCGGCATCCTGGCCCGTCGGCCGTCTCAGGTGCGGTCATCAGCCGGACTGCGGGTCCTTTGGCTCGTCCCATCTGGCGGCGCTGGCTTCCCTCTTCACCCCTTCCTGGACCCGAGAGGACACCAGCGTGCATGCACGGGGGAGAGACCGGTCTCCTGAGGAGAGGCGCGCTCGGCATTTAAACAGCGGCGGTGATGAGGCTTCATTGCATACAGGTGCTCCTCATCACACGCCGCCAAGCCGAGACGTTTTCGCGCCCCTCCTCTCCCATACACACCCACTCCCGTCGGGAGCCTGGAGAAGGGCGGCGAATAAGGGACGGGGTGGTGATGATATTTAGGGGGGAGGCAACCGAGTCGTCACATAACGCAAATTTTTTAGTCAGTAACGGTAACGGCGTTGTAACGGGGGAAACAGTAATTCGTTTGATTACTTGTTACTGAAAAAAGTATCGCCGTTAGTAACGCCGTTTATTTATAGCGCCGTTATTCCCATCACTGCTTACCACACAAGTTGAGCTGCTCCTCAGTGATTCTCCAGATCTGTAAATCATTCGCCAACATCAACGCAGTTATTTCTCCATCATTCACCATCATCAGCGCAGTCATCTCTCTGTTTATGTGGTAAGTGAAATCCTATGTATTGCAATGTAACAGGCTAGCGCTAACATTAAGCTAACTGTGTCCCTTCTGTGGCTCGCCTTGTTTTACTGATGTGCTGACGTTACCGATGATTGGGCGATGCAAATGTTGGAGGCGTAACTATTAGCGATCTCGGGAAAGTTTCGTAACAGTCGGTGTTATGTTGGAATTGACCTATTTTTCGGTGGTCTTTTGCAAACACATGTCATGATCTGGGCTGTGGGGCTTCCCTCAGCCACATGAGGTCGCTGTTCCCTGCACTGCTAATTGTTATCACCTGTCTAGATGTCATTATCACTTACACCTGCTCACTATTAAGGATAAGGACTATAAGAACTCTCAATTCCCACTCTTCATCGTGTCTGCATTGTCTTCCATGTCTGTCTCTGGTATTGTGTTCCTGTTTGATTGTTCCTGCTCCTGCTCAGTTCCTGTTGTGTGTGCCGTGTTGGCCTTTTGGTTTTGATTTGTTTGTGTTCTTTTGTGTTTTGTTTAAATTAAAAATACTTCCCTGCATTTTGGACCCTGACCTTCCTATTTGAACCGTGACAGAATGCAGACACCAAAGATGGGTCCAGCGGGGAGGAATTTTTTTCTCAAGGAGGCGGCGTCCCCCCGTTCTGTTCCCGAGACGGCGGGGATGTCCTTCGAGGCGGCGTCGGCCGCTCGTTTTGAGTGCATCTACGCCTGCCTGGCGGCGATGGATGCCCGTAGCGCCGAGGCTGTGCGGATGCGCCCCTGCTTTGCGGCGGGGATAGAGACGCTGTTTCACGGGAAGGTGGCGGCGTCCACTATCTCGGTCCCCGAAGCGGCGGCGATCGCTATTCCTGTTCCTGATTCGGCGGCGTCCGCTGTTAATGTTCCCGAGACGGCGGCGGTGACCACGCTCTCTGTTCCGGACGCGGCGGTGACCGCGCTCTCTGTTCCTGACGCGGCGGTGACCGCGGTCTCTGTTCCTGACGCGGCGGTGACCGCGGTCTCTGTTCCGGACGCGGCGGTGACCGCGCTCTCTGTTCCGGACGCGGCGGTGACCGCGCTCTCTGTTCCGGACGCGGCGGTGACCGCGCTCTCTGTTCCGGACGCGGCGGTGACCGCGCTCTCTGTTCCGGACGCGGCGGTGACCGCTCTCTCTGTTCCTGACGCGGCGGTGACCGCGCTCTCTGTTCCTGACGCGGCGGTGACCGCTCTCTCTGTTCCGGACGCGGCGGTGACCGCGCTCTCTGTTCCGGACGCGGCGGTGACCGCGCTCTCTGTTCCGGACGCGGCGGTGACCGCGCTCTCTGTTCCTGACGCGGCGGTGACCGCGCTCTCTGTTCCGGACGCGGCGGTGACCGCGCTCTCTGTTCCGGACGCGGCGGTGACCGCGCTCTCTGTTCCTGACGCGGCGGTGACCGCTGACGTTCCTCTAGCGGCGAGGCCAGTTCGCGTTCCTCTGACGGCGGTGCTCGCGGACATTCCTCTGGCGGCGAGGCCAGTTCACGTTCCTCTGACTGCGGTGCCCGCGGACGTTCCACTGGTGGCGAGGCCAGCTCACGTTCCTCTGGCGGCGAGGCCAGTTCACGTTCCTCTGAATGCAGTGCCCACGGACGTTCCACTGGTGGCGAGGCCAGCTCGCGTTCCTCTGGCGGCGAGACCAGCTCACGTTCCACTGGGGGCGAGGCCAGCTCACGTTCCTCGGGCTGCGGTGCCCGCGGACGTTCCACTGGCGGCGAGGCCAGCCCACTTTCCACTGGCGGCGGTGTCCGCTCACGTTCCTCCGCTGCACGGGCCTGGCCCGCCGTCCCTCCCCCTGATTCACCTTCCACCGTTCCTCCTCCCTCCAGGATTTTGTTTGGGAACGTCTGGAAGCCGTTCCCTTGAGGGGGGGTAATGTCATGATCTGGGCTGTGGGGCTTCCCTCAGCCACATGAGGTCGCTGTTCCCTGCACTGCTAATTGTTATCACCTGTCTAGATGTCATTATCACTTACACCTGCTCACTATTAAGGATAAGGACTATAAGAACTCTCAATTCCCACTCTTCATCGTGTCTGCATTGTCTTCCATGTCTGTCTCTGGTATTGTGTTCCTGTTTGATTGTTCCTGCTCCTGCTCAGTTCCTGTTGTGTGTGCCGTGTTGGCCTTTTGGTTTTGATTTGTTTGTGTTCTTTTGTGTTTTGTTTAAATTAAAAATACTTCCCTGCATTTTGGACCCTGACCTTCCTATTTGAACCGTGACAACACTAGATTTATATAAGAAGGAGGAAACGATGGTGTTTGAGACTCATGGTATGTCATGTCCATGTACTGAACTGTTATTATTTAACTATGCCAAGGTAAACACAGTTTTCCATTCTATGGCACCTTTTAAATGTGCTTTATAAATAAATATTGCATTGTATTGTATTGTATGAATGTGACACATTGTTTGCGAAAACCACCAAGGCTGTGCCTTTTCCCAAAGGCCACCATTTCACATCACATCACTGTAGCTCGAACCATCATGAATCATAGCACTGTAAGCACACCAGAGACATGCAATTGTGTGCGCTGCACAATTAACCATGAAACAAATAAACTCCGAACGCATGAGCACTCAGTAGGGGCCACCGGCGGTACAGACTACATCTGATGCCCCGCTGCTTGATTCACAAACCCGAATGGCCTTTGCGACTCGATGCGGATCCATAAACGTAATGCGGCTCGGTCCTCTCATGAGCACACATCATCCGAATGTGCTTTCTGCTATTATAATCATACTCATAAGTGGCTCACACAGGACAATATAACAGAAAGCTATAATTGAGCTGTGGCAGGTGGATATTGATACAGATGCAATTCTCATATTGCGCGAGCGCTACGGCCACGTTGTTCTGCTGATGAATGGCTTGTTTTTCAAACAGATTGATTCGGCGGGGCTCCTGGGGAGTGGCGGCGGTCGATGGAGAGGCTTCGGGGCGCTGTTACACCGTGATTCATTTCAAACTGGGCCACGGGAGGGCGGAGGAAAGAGAGCGAGGGATGAGAGCGTAAAGGAGCATGATTATTTTAACACGGAGAGTACAAGCGCTTTGATGAAGAGCTTGTGTATCGGGGGAGCAGGTTAAGGCACCGTCTGAGCGGATCTTACTCACTCTTCCTCTCTGGTTTTATCCTCTGAGGAGTCGAGTTCGTCTCGCACTTCTCTTTTCGTGTGACGTAGGCTTTTATGAGCAGTGTGTGAGAGAAAGAGACAGCCATAAATACTGTAATGGAGATAGGGTTAGGAAGTTAACAAGAGCAAAAGGTAAAGAAGCGAAGCTATTAATATACTGTAAGTACAGTTTTAAGCAGCGTGACGGTGTAAAATATTGCCGTTTTCCTTTCAAATGTGACCAAAGTGTTCAGGTTCAGGTTAACTTACAATTTAGTAAAATACTGATGATTTTTTTTTAAGTTTTCAACCAGAACGTGTTAGTGTAGAGGAGTGAAAGTATAAGCATCTTCACTCACTAGTGAGAAATTTATACTATTTATTAATTTCACAGTAAAGGTGTTTAATTTGCAACAAAGTTTTATATTTTTATTAACTTTCAATCTTTTAATCAAAGAATCCTGAAAAAAAAAAATTCCACAAAAATATTAAGCAGCACGTTAATGTTTTTAACATTGATATTAATAAGAAATGTTTCTTGAGCAGCAAAGCAGTTTTACTGTATTTTCGACCAACGAAAAAAAATCTTATATAAAAACTCATTGTGACACCAAAATTTGAATGGTAGTATATATTAGACTCTTCTTCTTATTATTATTTTTATTATTATTATTATTATTTTTAATTAATTATATTTAACTATAGACCTTTTTCCTGAGTAAACGATGAGCGTCGCCATTACGAATTCTAACGTCAGATTGAATGCTTTTCTGTTCAGGTTTCCATAGGAACCCATTCAAATAGCGTCCATCTGTTTTTAATGTAGCTAACGTCCGCTGCTTCGTGTCATCTACACACTAATTAAAGTGAGGCACTGACAAATGACGGTCATTGCGACATTGCCAAGTGATGGCGCTATGGAGCCATGTGCTTTTTAAAAACATTTTAATAGGTTTAACATTAGTTTATTAGCTCGGAATATATCCTAATTTGACTAGAAACAATGCAGACCGGAAATGCAAAGCATTCTTTCAGTTAAGAGTCAGACTTACTTCCGTGTTCAGGAAAAACGTCTATAGAATTTAATATGAAAATAAATAAAAATGGTATATATTACATACAATTTTGAATATTTTATTATTTTAAATTTTAATAATATTTTACAATATTACTGATTTTACTGTATTTTTGATTAAATATATGCAACATGTGAGCATAATTCTTTCAAAAACAATCAAAATCTTAATGACACCAAAATTCGAATAGTAGTGTATATTAGGCTCTGTTTATAAATTATTATTATTGCTGTTGTATAATTTATTATATAATTTAATTTGAAATATAAAAAATAAAAATTAATTAATAAAAATGTTAAATATTATATAGAAATGTTATACATTGTTCTATAATTTAAAATTGCAATAATATATCACAATATTACTCATTTTATTGTATTTTTAACAAACAAATGCAGACATAAGTGAGCATAATTCTTTCAAAAACAAAATCTTAATGACACCAAAATTTGAACAGTAGTATATATTAGGCTGTTAATATATTATTATTATTATTATTATATAATTGATTTTGAAATTTAAAAAAATACAAATAAATGAATCATTGAATAAAATTGTATCTTATATAAAATGTTATATATTGTATAATTTTAAATTGTAATAATATTTTACAAATTACAATATTAATGATTTTACTGTATTTTTAATCAAATAAATGCAACATGTGAGCATAATTCTTTCAAAAGCAAAATCTTAATGACACCAAAAATTGAAAAGCATTTATTAGTCTCTGATTATAAAACACTTGTTATTAATTGTATTATTTAATTTAATTCAAAATAAATATAAAAAATAAATGAATAATGAATATAAAAATGTATACTACATAAATAAATAAATGCCTTCAATGTAGCTACTTTGTACTTTTGAATAAGGTCTGCAATCCACAACATGGAAATGCTGTGTTGGAACCATGGACTAGTTGTTAGTTGTTGCTGTGGTGTTGAAACAGGAGATGCAGGTTTGATTCTGACCTACTACAGTCGTGGCCAAAAGTTTTGAGAATGACACAAATATTAGTTTTCACAAAATTTGCTGCTCAACTGCTTTTAGATCTTTGTTTCAGTTGTTTCTGTGATGTACTGAAATATAATTACAAGCACTTCATACGTTTCAAAGGCTTTTATCGACAATTACATGACATTTATGCAAAGAGTCAGTATTTGCAGTGTTGGCCCTTCTTTTTCAGGACCTCTGCAATTGGACTGGGCATGCTCTCAATCAACTTCTGGGCCAAATCCTGACTGATAGCAACCCATTCTTTCATAATCACTTCTTGGAGTTTGTCAGAATTAGTGGGTTTTTGTTTGTTCACCCGCCTCTTGAGGATTGACCACAAGTTCTCAATGGGATTAAGATCTGGGGAGTTTCCAGGCCATGGACCCAAAATTTCAACGTTTTGGTCCCCGAGCCACTTAGTTATCACTTTTGCCTTATGGCACGGTGCTCCATCGTGCTGGAAAATGCATTGTTCTTCACCAAACTGTTGGAAGAAGTTGCTGTTGGAGGGTGTTTTGGTGCCATTCTTTATTCATGGCTGTGTTTTTGGGCAAAATTGTGAGTGAGCCCACTCCCTTGGATGAGAAGCAACCCCACACATGAATGGTCTCAGGATGCTTTACTGTTGGCATGACACAGGACTGATGGTAGCGCTCACCTTTTCTTCTCCGGACAAGCCTTTTTCCAGATGCCCCAAACAATCGGAAAGAGGCTTCATCGGAGAATATGACTTTGCCCCAGTCCTCAGCAGTCCATTCGCCATACTTTTTGCAGAAGATCAATCTGTCCCTGATGTTTTTTTTTTGGAGAGAAGTGGCTTCTTTGCTGCCCTTCTTGACACCAGGCCATCTTCCAAAAGTCTTGGCCTCACTGTGCGCTCAGATGCGCTCACACCTGCCTGCTGCCATTCCTGAGCAAGCTCTGCACTGGTGGCACTCCGATCCCGCAGCGGAAACCTCTTTAGGAGACGATCCTGACGCTTGCTGGACTTTCTTGGACGCCCTGAAGCCTTCTTAACAAGAATTGAACCTCTTTCCTTGAAGTTCTTGATGATCCTATAAATTGTTGATTTAGGTGCAATCTTAGTAGCCACAATATCCTTGCCTGTGAAGCCATTTTTATGCAACGCAATGATGGCTGCACGCGTTTCTTTGCAGGTCACCATGGTTAACAATGGAAGAACAATGATTTCAAGCATCACCCTCCTTTTAACATGTCAAGTCTGCCATTCTAACCCAATCAGCTTGACATAATGATCTCCAGCCTTGTGCTCGTCAACATTCTCACCTGAGTTAACAAGACAATTACTGAAATGATCTCAGCAGGTCCTTCAATGACAGCAATGAAATGCAGTGGAAAGTTTTTTTCGGGATTAAGTTAATTTTCATGGCAAAGAAGGACTATGCAATTCATCTGATCACTCTTCATAACATTCTGGAGTATATGCAAATTGCTATTATAAAAACTTAAGCAGCAACTTTTCCAATTTCCAATATTTATGTAATTCTCAAAACTTTTGGCCACGACTGTACAGAAAATTTTCTTCCCAATACTTCCCTGTCCTGCTCTGCTATGTCAATTAACAAAAGGAAGGAACTCCATTAAAAAAGAGAAAAAAACAAACAAACAAAAAAAACCCCGACAAGGTTGATGATTAGTGGTTTGTGTGCTGTATGATAATAGAGGCTGGTGGGTGTGACCCTGCTGTTGCCCTAGTGACAGTGGCTCTGGCTACTGAGTGGAGTGATTGAAGGCAGTTATTAGTAGAGCAAGGACACTCTCCATGGCGACCATTCCAGACGGACCCTGGAGGGCCAGGGTGAGCTTTGATCACAGTCTGATGCTTTGACAGGCACCCCTTCCCAACAGATCGCCAGACACACAGAGGCATGTTCCAAAACCCACCAAAGCCACATATTAAGATACCATCAGTTTATACCAGTATATATTATCTGTCACAAAATGTTAATTATCAAAATAAGAGGGATCATACAAAATGCACGCTGTTTTTTATTTAGTACTGACCTGAATAAGATATTTCGCATTAAAGATGTTACGAAAATAGTTGAATTTATAAAAAGGACCCTGTTCAAAAGTTTACATACACTTGATTCTTAATACTGTGTTGTTACCTGAATGATCCACAGCTGTTTTTTTTTGTTTAGTGATTGTTGTTCATGAGTTCCTTGTTTGTCCTGAACAGTGTATTTGCACCCTTTCCAACAATGACTGCATGATTTTGAGATCCATCTTTTCACACTGAGGACAACTGAGGGACTCATATGCAACTGTTACAGAAGGTTCACACATTCACTGATGCTTCAGAAGGAAAAACGATGCATTAAAAGCCGGGGGTGAAAACTTTTGAACAGAATGAAGATGTGTACATTTTTCTTATTTTTCCTAAATATCATATTTTTTTTTCACTTAGTACTGCCCTTCAAAAACTACTGAAGATACTTACATGTTTCCCAGAAGACAAAATAAGTTAAATTTATTCTGATCTTCAAATTCAACAGTTTTCACCCCCGGCTCTTAATGCATCGTTTTTTCTTCTGGAGCGTCAGTGAGAGTTTGAACCTTCTGTAATAGTTGCATATGAGTCCCTCAGTTGTCCTCAGTGTGAAAAGATGGATCTCAAAATCATACAGTCATTGTTGGAAAGGTTTCAAATACACAAAAATGCTGAAAAACCAAAGAATTTGTGGGATCTGAAGGATTTTTCTGAAGAACAGCATGTTCAGGACAAACAAGGGACTCATAAACAACTATGACTAAAAAAAAAAACTTAGCTGTGGATCATTCAGGTAACAACACAGGTATTAAGAATCGAGCGTATTTAAACTTTTGAATGGGATCATTTTTATAAATTCAACTTTCTTTTATGTGAAATATCTTTTTCAGGTCAGTACTAAATAAAGAAATAACATGCATTTTGTATGATCCCTCTTATTTTGGTAAAATAATTGCAGATTCTGCAACATGTATGTAAACATTTGACTTGACCCAAATCAGTCACTTATGAGGACATTTTTGTCAGGATTGATGCTTATGTAAACAGTAAAAATCAAGGCAGTTCACTAGGGTTTGGAACAGCTTTAGTCAAGATGTCAGTCATTCTTCAGTGTGATTGGACAGAGAAACTCTGAGTGGGCGTGTCCGAGCGATGCTCTCACGGATCTCATCTGGTTTGCCACAGGCCGCTGGGTGTTACATTGGTTTCCTTAAAGGAGTCTAATACGTCAACATAAGGCAGAAGGACAGGCCGTCGAGAGGCGCACTTCCTTTGTGGATAAATGACTGTGCTTGTTAATAGGTTTGTGGAAAACAATAGCTGAGGGCAGTCAGTTCCTGACACACACGCTTTCGTATGAAAGGACTGATGCAGGATAGAGCTAGTCAAGGCTTCTAAACACTCACCGATTCTAACAGGATCATATTAGATTTGCTTCAGTGTTATGAGAGTAGTTATGAGTGTGGCTGTTATTTAGTTAGTTCTTCAATAATACATACGAGAAGCACAGTTCCCTGCGGTGTTGGGACACATTTCCATAAATTAATTATTTTGAAATGTTTTGTTAATCTAAAATGAGATTTAAAAGGATAGTTCAAACCTGTATGACATCCTTTCTTCTGTGGAAAACAAGATATTTTGACAATACAATGAAAGCCAATGGGGTCCAATGTTATTTTAGACCTTATTGACATCTAAAATGATTTGATTTCTTTTGTGTTCCACTGATAAAAGCAAGTCTTAAAGATCTGGAACAACGGTCATTGTCCTGAAATCTTCAATGAACAACATGCTTTTTTCATATTTCATTTTCATTTTCAGATGGTTGTTTAAATTATTTAATAGTGTTAAATAATTTAATCTTTCATGTTTACCTTTCAGAGAATATGACATGCAAGCTCTGTTCCAAAACTGGAACTGCCTTGCTGTCTTGTCTACATAGGCAGCTGCCTTCTAAGGGAGCATCCTGGCAAAAACAGAACCCTAAAAGTTCGTGATTTGGAACACTCTACAAAGCAACTCTATTTATCACAGAAATATAACTCCAGACATACAGGGCACAACAATAACAACTCATTTGGATGCAGGCAAAGCGAGAGGAACAACGCAGTGCTCTAATATGCATAAATATACAGTTGTCCTCCAAAAGTTTTGAAATGCCCAAGGCAAAGTGGGATTTTGGACAATATCAGAATAAATCCTTGTCATATTAAATGGCTTTGCATTGAAAAAATGACAAGAAAAAAAATGTTAAAACATATTTTATTAAATAAAAATAAATGAATTTTTGTATTTATGCATTTATGCCAAGAAATGATGCATGCTGATTTTGTCCAAAACCTGACTAGAGTTTTCAAACATTTTGAGGACACTTTATGAATTTCTGATGGTTTTAAAATATTTAATAATAATAATAATAATAATAACAATAATACTAATAAATCTTTAAAAAAAAAAAAATAATATACTATACAAAATACTTTTTAAAAACATTTCCAGGTTTTTCTTGATCAAGTAGCAGTAGATAAAATAAACAAACAAACAAAGAAACATAATATTTTCTTTCTTTTTTCTTTTGTATTTTCATTTTTAAAGCAACAAACAAGCAACAACAACAACAATAATAATAATAATTTTCTTGTGAATTAACATAAAAAACCCTACTTTTTTATTATTTTCCAGGTTTTTTTATTTAAGTAGCAGTACATAAAATAAATTAAATAAATAAACAAACAAACAAACAAACAAACAAACAAACATATTTTCTTCATGCATTTACATCAAGAAATGATTTGCTGATTTTATCTTAAACCTGACTTTGCCTAGGGCTTTCAAACATTTTGAGGACACTTTATGACATTTCATGAATTTTTGATGGTTTTAAAATGTTTATATTTATTAACAATAATAATAATAATAATAATGATAATAATAATAATAATACTTTTGAAACAAACATGTTTAAAGTAATAAACAACATCAACAACAGTAACAATAAATTTTAAAGACTTTTCCTGGAAATTAACAAAAAAAAAACTAACCTAAACCTACTATTTTTATTATTTCCAGGTTTTTCTTGATCAAGTAGCAGTAGATTAAATAAAATAAATAAATAAAATAAATAAATAACCAAACATAATATTTTCTTGATGCATTTACATCAAGAAATGATTTATGCTGATTTTATCCTAAACCTGACTTTGCCTAGGGTTTTCAAACATTTCGAGGACATTTTATGACGTTTCTTGAACTTTTAGAGGTTTTAAGAAGTTTATATTTAATAATAATAATAATAATAAACAAAAACAAAACAAACATTTTCAAAGCAACAAACAACAACAACAACAACAAATAATTTTCCGGACATTTCCTGGAAATTAACATAAAAAACCCTTCTATTTGTATTATTTCCGGGTTTTTCTTGATCAAGTAGCAGTAGACAAAATAAAATAAAATAAATACATAAATAAACAAACAAACACAAATAACAAACAATATTTTATTTATGCATTCACATCAAGAAGTGATTTATGCTGATTTTAACAACAACAATAATGAGAATATTTATAATTTATGTTTAAATTTTTTTTAATATATTTTCATGTTTTTTCTTAATTAAGTAGCATTAGATTAAATAAAAAAAATAATATTTTCTTTATGCATTTACATTAAGAAATGATTTATGCTGATTTTATCCTAAACCAGACTTTACCTAGGGTTTTCAAACATTTTGAGGACACTTTATGACGTTTCATGATTTTTTGGTGGTTTTAAGATATTATATTTAATAATAATTATAATACATTTAAAATAATAATAATAGTACTTTTAAAACAATACATTTTTAAGCAACAAACAACAACAAAAATACTATTTTTTAAATACTTTTTATATTTTCTTGATCAAGTAGAAGTAGATTAAATAAAATAAATAAAACAAACATACTTTTTCTTTATGCATTTACATCAAGAAAATGATTAATACTGATTTTATCCAGTACCTCACTTTACCTAAGATTTCTCAAAACATTTTGAGAGCACTTTTTATGTCTTTACAACAGTTTTATGATTTTATTATTTAAGAAGAAGAAGAAAAAGTTAAGGGAAGCCAGAAGAAGAAAGAATAAGAATATTTATTATTATTAGCAGTAGTAGTTGTATTTTTAGTATTATTATTAAAAAGTTTTATTTATGACTTTTTAATGGAAATTGCTATTTTAAAAATGACATCACATTTCCAGGTTTTCCCTGATCACGGCAGATTGCGGGAATGGACCTCGACTGAGCAGACGGGATGAAAATGATTATGAATTGGGAGCAGATGGACACCGAGTAAAATTCCCGGGTGGGTGGGAAATGAAACTTGTTGGACTAAGATGGAAAAACCTGTCCTGTTATAGACCTCTACACTCCAGTTTAACTAGTCTGAAGCAGAGAGACTGTATGAACTCCTGAGAGTGTCTGATTATAAAGTGCTGCGTGTGTATTTGTGTGGGTTGATGTGTGTTTAAAGAGTCAAGACTTATTCTCCCAGCAGAAGCCAAAGTGGGGTGTGTATGTGTGTGTGTTTGCGTGTGTGTGTGTGTGTGTGTCTCAGCCAGACGGAGGAGGGTGTATTTTTAGTTGGGACTACACTCTCTTATAATGAGCACATCCCCACTGCGATCCCGACACCTCACTGAAACACAGATCACAGTGAGAGAAGGAGAGAGAGAGAGGACTACCAAAGTGAATGTGTGATGATAGCAAAAAAGTTCAAAATGACAGACCAAATGATCCAGATGAGGATTCAGGAACAAACAAGCCAAAAAAACAACTCAGTGGGATTACTCGCATGAATAATAAAAACCGACATTAGCAAGAGCTCATAGAAATATTTTTAGCATGCTAACCAACAAATTCCAGGAAAGTCACATTTGTTGCTTATTCCTGCATAAGACAAGTGTCATTATAACAGGAATAGCTCACCCAAAAATGAAAATTTGCTCAAAACTGATTCACCCCCAGGCTATCCAAGATGTAGAGGAGCTTGTTTGTTTGTCAGAATAGATTTAGAGAAATGTAGCATTACATCATTTGCTCACCAATCAATCCTTTGGAGTGAATGGGTGCCGTCAGAATGAGAGTCCAAACAGCTGATAAAAACATTGCAATAATCCGCAAGTAATCCACACAA
Organism: Garra rufa; assembly: GCF_049309525.1. Taxonomy (NCBI): domain Eukaryota; kingdom Metazoa; phylum Chordata; class Actinopteri; order Cypriniformes; family Cyprinidae; genus Garra; species Garra rufa. The sequence goes on from NC_133363.1 coordinate 57,577,207, forward strand.
AACAAATCCATCATTAAGGATTTCAAACCATTGCTTCAAGGTAAAATATCCATCCAGAGTCCTCTATCCATAATACAGCTTTCTTCAGTAAAAAGTTATCTTGTCTGAATCAGTGTTAATTTTGACAGCAAATTTTGATTTAGTCTTTTAGTTTTAACAACCGGAAGTTTTTTTATTTTTAGTCTAGTTTTAGTCGACTTAAAGGAGTAGTTCACTTTAGAACAAAAATTTACAGATAATGTACTCACCCCCTTTCTTTCCCCTTCTTTCTTCAGCCGTAAGGAAATTATGTTTTCTCTCCATATAATGGACTTCTATGGTGCCCCCGAGCTTGAACTTCCAAAATGCAGTTTAAATGTAGCTTCAAAGGGCTCTAAACGATCACAGCCCAGGAAAAAAGAGTCTTATCTAGCAAAACGATGGGTTATTATTTTCTAAAAAAAAAAACAAAAAAACAATTTATATACTTTTTAACCGTAAATGCTCGGCAAGATGAACGTTTGAGATTAAAAAGTATATAAGTTGTAAATGTTTTTAGAAAATAACAAATCGTTTCGCTAGATCATCGTTTCTGCTGGGATCATTTAGAGTCCTTTGAAGCTGCATTTAAACTGCATTTTGGAAGTTCAAAGTCAGGGCACCATGTTTTCCTCAAAAAACCCAATTCTTTATGACCGAAGAACGAAAAACATCAACATCTTGGATGAGAAGGGAAAATGCTTCTTCTAATCCATTCTGATGAAGAAGCAAACTCATCTATATCTTTGATGGCCTGAAGGTGAGTAAAATTTCAGCAAATCAGCAAATTTTCATTTTTGGGTGAACTATTCCATTAAAGGAACACTCCACTTTTTTTGGAAATAGGCTCATTCTCCAACTCCCCCTGATTTAAAGTTGAGTTTTACCGTTTTGAAATCCATTCAGCCGTTCTCCTGTTCTGGCGATATCACTTTTAGCATAGCTTAGCATAGATCATTGAATCCTATTAGACCAATAGCATCGCGTTTAAAAATGTCCAATGAGTTTCGATGTTTGCCCTATTATAACTTGACTCTTCTGTAGTTATATCGTGTACTAATACCGGCGGAAAATGTAAAGCCACGATTTTCTAGGCCAATAAGATTAGGAACTACGCTTCCATTCCGGCGTAATAGTCAAGGAAGGTTGCTGCCATAACATGGCCGAAGCAGGCGCAGTAATATCACGCAACAGAACAGGAGAACGGCTGAATGGATTTCAAAACAGTAAAACTCAACTAAACAACTCGGGGGAGTTGGAGAATGAGCCTATTTCCAAAAAAAAAGACAAATTCAAACGTAGTGAGCAGAGGGAGTACACTCACTGGTACGACTCATTGACACTGTGATTGATAACTGAGTAGGATACACAAGGACGACCACTGATTTTGTGATAAGCTTGTGTGGATGGAGTACTTCATTAGCAAAAAACAGACCTCGTACTTCAGGACTTGCCAATGACTAACTACCGATTGGTCACCTCCACTCCCTTGGGCGCTAAACAAAAGCTGAGACGTGACGTCAAGGACAATGACACACACAGAGACAAATATAAGCTCATTTCACACTTTTATAAACTCTCCAAAAAAAAAAAGAGAATCGTCAAGTGTAGAACATCTACTATAATATAATTAAATATTTGGCACTGCATGAAAATCAGCTCATCTGTAAAGCCTGACATATGAAATTATAGTCCAAAAAATCATTAAAAAAATGGAGCAGCTTATTGAACTTTTACACAAAATTGTATCATAAAATTGTATCATATTTGATAAATCAGGCTTTTATGGTTCATACAGTGTGACAGTGAGAATATGAAGCTAATACTTGAGGAGGAAAAAAAAGTTTTATTAAAAGGCTCAAACTGAGCAAAAATGCTATTTGGTGCAGATGTTGATATTTTAAAAAGTAAGATTAAATCCTGAAAAATTGTGAGATCTTTATAACACTATAGCAGACTTGCATAACATGCATATAAATATCAGTTGTCACTCTGTATCTCCCAATAATATGTCTTAGTAAGATGATACTTGAGCTCTGTAGTTAAAAATGTGCAGTATAATGCAATGCAATGCAATACAATGATGATTGAAAGATCAAACAAATAAACGTTCCTCAAAAGCCTTAAAGAAGAAGTTCATTTAAAGAATAAAAATTGACTGATAATTTACTCACCCCCATGTCATCCAAGATGTTCATGTCTTTCTTTTTTCAGTTGCAAAGAAATTATGTTTTTTGAGAAAAACAGGATTTTTCTCCATATAGTGGACCTCAATGGGGATCAGCGGGTTTAAGGTCCAAATTGCAGTTTCAACGCAGCTTCAAAGAGCTCTACACAATCCCAGCTGAGGAATAAGGGTCTCATCTAGTGAAACAATCAGTCATTATCTAAAAAAATTATATTTATACACTTTTTTAACCATAAATGCTCGGCTTGCATTAGCTCTGTGATGCGCATCTTCATTGCGAAAAGTTGAAAAGGTCACATGTGACATATGCGGTAGTGATGTAATGACAGCAAAATCTCACGATACAATAATGTCGCAATATTAAGTCCACAATATAATATTTATTGCGATATTTAAAAAAAGACAAATGAAAAATTGAAAAAAAAAAAAATTAAGTTCTGAACATTTTAAAGTTAAACTAATAGAATCTAATAAAGCGGTTCAAATTAAGAGTTCTATAAGAAAAACTCAAAAAAAAAGTCAGTGAATTGACTTGTACCTGAACTTTAAAGGAGACTCAACCCACTTTTTATTTGGAAGAAGCCAAAAAATTTGAATATAATAATAACAGCAACAACAACGAAGACAGTAATAGCCATATATTGTACACTGCAAATAAATGAAAATTAAATTTTCATAGGTTTATATTTTTGCTTTACACTACAGTAGGGAAATTACAATACTTCTTTCCTAATTTCTACACTTGAAAGAGATATTTTGAATTTAGCCTGCAGTAACATTACCCATTTAAACCATTTAAGCTGTCAGCAATTCATACTGCACTTTTAAGCTTTTATTTTGATGGAAAACTCCAGCTTCAGTGAAACAGACCAACAAAAACACGCAATCATCTGCTGTGACAATAAAGCATAACTGGTGGCTATTGCATTCCCAAACACATGCTAAACTCACAGCACATGCAATAAACAAGTTCACTACATTCATTCACAGTGAATGGAGACGTTCTGAGGCACAGAAAACACTGGATTAAAAGCAGATCACTTGAATGAAGTGTGCGTTTTACTTTGAAACACACAGCGGAAAGGGACTAAGCAATGGGATGTGCCTCAACTTTACCATTTCAGTGCACTTTTACCACTCAGACAGCTATTTTCTACGCAATTGCTTTGATAGAGGGAAACAAGACACAATTATAATTTCAACGTTACTTCTTCTTCAGACATTGTTCTTTAAAATAAAAAAGTATCAGCTGTATACAAAGTTACCAACATTTGGATTTCCACCACTGAAAATGGGTAACATTCAACAATCTGGACATTAAGCCTCATTGAGATCATCATATCTTAGGGACTGAATGACATTGGGCCTTGAAAATTAATTTTCCAAAAGAAAAGTTTATTAACAACTAGATTCTAAAATCATATTGCAATATCTTTAATACTTCTTGAGGTATAGGCACACAAACTTTGAAAAAAGAATATTTATGGCACTCAGACTGGTATGTTCAATGCAGTTGTCTTCACAGAAAGAAATGAGATACATCTCCAGTTTTAACATTATTTGTTCTTCAGACATTCCTCTTTAAAATTAAAAAAAGTATAGAATTTTAAGCTGACCCACATTTGGTTTTTGACCACTGTGAATGTGTACATTTTAACGATTTACTCCTGGAGCCATATGAATTTCTCAGTAATTATTCATCCATGACATTTAATATTTTAGCTTTCATCACTATACATGTCTATCTTTCTTCAGAATGAATATTAGCAAAATCTAAAGTTTTTGCAAGGGTTCTCTAGTTGATTTGTCACGGAATGCCCCACCTATCAATCAGAAGACAGAAGGCATTTAGACCATTTCTTTAGCAACATTTTGATCATGTTGATAATATAGAGGCCTTTAGAGGAAATCCATGCATCAAACAGGGTGTACTAAATGTCCAGCAATGGAGAAATATGCCTTTTTTTCTTCCCAAATGGTGTAGTTACAGCATCTACCAGCAGAGGCAAACTATCAAACACCAACAGACCCTTTCCAGAAAGCCAAAAACTGCCCATAGACAGCAGTTCCAATATTTCTGGAACCAAATCTCATAAGGCATTTAAAATAAAGATGGCAAAAAGAAAGTTTGTTAAGACCCAATATCTAAAAGGGCATTCAAATATCTTTAATACTTCTTGAGTTACAGGCATGCAAACTTTGGAGAAGAACTTGAAAAGTGCCGTTTCCCCATTTTTGAATGGCCACCATTGGCACATAATGCAACAAAGTTTGCTAAAGTCAACAGATTTCACTAACATAACTACCAATCTCTGTGCAAAAATAATATAATGATGCTGCCATCTTTCTGAAGTAATTTTTAACCCCCTGTAACCTGACTCTGAATCTAAGGTGAAAATTGCCATTTTGACCTCCCTCTACAAAATAGTGGATTTCTCAGTAATTATTCATCCATGACATTTAATATTTTGGCTTGCATCACTATACATGTCTATCTTTCTTCAGAATGAATATTAGCAAAATCAAAAACTTGAGCCGGGGACCTCTGGTTGATTTGACACAGAATGACCCACCTATCAATCAGAGGACAGAAGGCATGTAGACCATTTCTTTAGCAACTTTTTGATCATATTGATAGTATAGAGGCCTTCAGAGGAAATCTATGTATTAAACAGGCTTTATTAAATGTTCAGCAATGGAGAAATATGCCCTTTTCTCCCCAAATGGTGTAGTTACAGCAAACACCAACAGACCATTTCCAGAAAGCCAAAAACTGCCCATAGACAGCAATTCCAATATCTCTAGAACTGAATCTCATAGGGCATTGGAAATAAAGATGCCAAAGGGAAATGTTCATTAAGACCCAATATCTAAAAGGGCATTAAAATATCTTTAAGACTTCTTGAGTTGCAGGCATGCAAACTTTGGCGAAAAACTTGAAAAGTGCTGTTTTTTTTTAATGGCCACCATTGGCACATAATGCAACAAAGATTGCTAAAGTCAACAGATTTTACTAACATAACTACCAATCTCTGTGCAAAAATAAGACAGTGATGCTGCCATGTATCAAACAGGCTTTATTAAATGTCCAGCAATGGAGAAATATGGTGTAGTTACAGCATCTACCAGCAAACACCAACAGTCCCTTTCCAGAAAGCCAAAAACTGCCCATAGACAGCAGAGAAAGCAATGTAAAAATTGCTTATTTTGAGACTTGCATATAGCAACAAAACTGTTTTGAACCAGCCATTACCTTTTGTCGGCAGGAGGTGTTTCTTTGTCGGCTGGCGCCTCCTGTAGATCTGGAAGGTTGGCGAAGTCATCTTGTTCGGCCAATCCGATCGCGAGCGACAGTACAACCATCTTCCCCTCTCTGTCACAAGACACAGAATCAAGCAAATGGTCAACAGAAGCCATTGTAAACTATAGAAAGAAAAGCTGATCAGAATGAACTTGGATGCTGACTTGACAAAGTCATGTCTGAAAGCTAGAAAAAAAGGTTAAAAGCTTCCAGTTTAAAAGTACACACAGAAGGAATTACAGTTTCTAAAAATAAAGACTGTAACAGTATGTTGGCAAGTTTGAGAACTTTTTTGAAAGAAATTATTACTTGTACTCAGCAAGGATGCATTCAGTTGATTAAAAACGACAGTAAAGACATTTATAACATTTCACATGCTGTTGTTCCCATCAAATAAACTTGAGAAAAATCATGGTTTTCACAAAAATATTGAACAGTTTAGCCATTTTCAACATATCAGCATATTAGAATGATTTCTGAAGGATCATGTGACACCGAAGACTGGAGTAATGATGTGATTTGCATCACAGGAATAAATGACATTTTAAAATATATTGAAATAGAAAACAGTTATATTAAATAATAATAATATTTCACAATATTACTGATTTTATTGCATTTTTGATCAAATAATTGCAGCCTTGGTCAAGTTTTATTTTTCAACAATGTTTTAAAATGTTTTTGTAAAAAACTTTTAACACTAAAAACTGTTGCACATGCATAACATTTTCATTTTTGTTTGATTTTTTTTATATATTTATTATGAATAAGAGACTTATAATCAAAAATCTTAGCAATCCCAAACGTTTTAATAGTATTGTTAATGCTTTTTCGTAGGTGATGGTTAAATAAAACATTTTGAGAAAGCTGTTATGTCTCTGAAATCTTGTAGAAAATAAAAAAATAAAAATTAAACCCTTAATTAGAGTAATCAATACAGTTGATTGTAGTTGATTTTAGTTTTTAATATAGATGAAAAAATACATTCTTTTAAAATATATTTTTCAAGCTTTATTTTGCAACAATTTTGTAAAAATATGTTTGTAAAAAAAAAACACACTAGAAAACCCTTTTAACCCTAAAAACTATTGCACATGCATAACATATTTTCATTTTTGTTTAATTTTTTATATATTATTTTTTATTATTATTTAATGAGCATAAAAGGCTTATAATAAAAAATCTTATCAACCCCAAACTTTTGAATAGTAGTGTAAATGAATTATCTCTAGTATTTTGATTTGAGAGAAAGTTGATACTTCAATGCAATACATTTGCCTCTGACATTTAATAGAAAAGAAAAATTACAAATGAAACAGCAATTAAAGTAATCAATATAGTTGAATAGACATCTCAAAAAATATATTTGTTTTGAAATATATTTTTAAAGTTTTATTTTGCACCAATTTTCTAAAAATGTTTTTGAAAAAAAAAACATTAGAAAACACTTTGAAAACTGTTGCATTATTATTTTTTTATTTATTATTATTATTATTATTTATTGAGCATTTGAAACTTATAATCAAATATCTTATCAACCCCAAACTTTTTAAAAGTAGTGTAAATGCGTTTTCTCTAGTATTTTGAATTTGAGACAAAGTTGATGCTTAAATGCAACACATTTGAGACAATTTATATCTCTGAAATCTTGCAGGAACAAACTAAACAGCAATTAGAGTAATCAATATAGTTGAATAGACATCTCAACAATGTCTCAAAACTGCTCTGATTTGTCAAAAATGCAAATGTGTGCAATAAAGAGGCATAATGTCTCTTCTCATAAAAAATCCTATAGGAAAAACATCTGAGACAAAGTTGATACCTCAATGAAACATAACTGACAAGTGTATTATATCTCCTGAGCTCTAAAAGAGCAATCTATGAGCAATATGTTATCCTCCATCTCTCGAACTACAAATGTTCTTCTTTTTTAGACGCCATTAAGCCACTGATTTTATTACGATTTACGCTCATTAAGGAATTGGTGGACTGGCATGTAAAACATGCTTTGCTGTGGGCTATGACAGAATCGGTGTAGCACAGGAGCGCATTAAGCCCACACACACTCGTTTATCGATTACGGTGAGTCTAAAAGGGCTGTAAATGGCCTTCACAAGAGCCATCGGCTGAAATTCACAACAGGGTCCTAAAGGGAGATCCATTCACACCGTCAACAAGATTTGTGTGTCTTGTCTAATTTCGTCTCCAGATAGCGGCAAGTCAAACACAGGAGGGGTCAGGGACGAGAGTTTCATTTGAAAGAACTGATTGAGTACTGCATACAAAATGCGATTGGTAAACTTAAACAGAAATAAAGGGCATAAATGCATAACAAAACTGCCAGAAAGTAATATAAGAATTTACACAAATATTTTAATCTAAATTTACCAGTGCCGTGTTGCCGTGTAAGTTTATTTTTACATATATATTTTTTATAAATCTTTTAAAATATATTTAAGTTTTATTTTGCAACAATTTTTTGAAATGTTTTTGTTAAAAACACATCCTTTAAATGTTTACTATATATACACACACATTTTTAAAAATAAAAATGTTTGTTGCAATATAAAACTTGACTCAACCTTACTATTCTTTTATTTTTATTACTTTTAATTGTTTTTAAAGTCATTTTTTTAGTTGTTTTAATGTTCAATTTTGCATAAATCATTTTAAATAATTGTTAAAACTGTTGCAAAATAAAACCTGTAAACCTCCTACAAATGTATTTTTTATTGTTTTAATTTTTAAATGTAATTTTTTAAATGCTACTTTTTTTATTTATTTAAAATATTAAACTAAACTTCATAATTTTTGTATTATTTTTAGTTGTTTTTAAGTATTTTTTAGTTTGAAGTAATTCTTATTTAAAGATCAATTTTGCAGCCTTTATTTTAAATTATTGTTATTTTTGTTGCTAGATAAATCCTAAAAAACTTAACCTCCTGTAAATTTTTAAATACATTTACTTGTTGTAATATAAAACTTAAAAATTAAACCTTTTCATTTGTTTTAATTTGAGTTTTTTTTACTTAGAAATGAAACTTATCTTTTTACTTGTTTTATTTTTGTTTTTTAAATTATTATTTTCCATCAACTGAAAATATGCATTTCATATTTTCATTGTTGTTTAATTTTAACATATTAATTAATTTTATTTATTTTTTAACCATTTTTAAAAAGAAATTGTTTGTTGCAATACAAAACTTGAAAAATTTTAAAAACTAACCCTTATTATTCTTTTATTCATATTATTTTTAGTTGTTTTTTAAAGTCTTCTTTTAGTTGTTTTAATGTTTTAAGTTCAATTTTGCTACCTTTTTTAAATAATTGTTAAAACTGTTGCAAAATTAAATCTGAAAAACAGCCTGGTTTTATTATTAATTTTTATTTTTTACATTTTGTTTTAATTTTAAAATTATTTTCCATCCATTATAAATTAGTATTTCACATTTTTATTTTTATTGAATTTTTAATATATTTTTTAAATTTATTTATTTATTTTTTAACTATTTAATTTGTTGCAATACAAAATTTGAATTATTTGAAAAACAAACACTTAAAATTCCTTTATTTTTATTATTTTTTTAAATTTAATATTAATTTTACTTATTTATGTTTTAACCAGTTTAAAAATTTCTTTTGTTCCAATACAAAACCTGAAAACCTCCTGCATTTTATTTGTTTTTATTTTATTTTCCATCCATTGAAAATATGCATTTCATATTTTTATTTAATTTTTAACACACACACACACACACACACACACACACACACACACACACACACACACACACACATATATATATATATAATTTTTTAAACCATTTTTTTAAATAAATAGTTTGTTGCAATACAAAACTTGAAATATTGGAAAAAATGAACCCTTGTTTAATTTTTTTTTTTATTTGTAGTAGTTTTTTAAAGCAGTTTTTTTAGTTGTTTTAATTTATAAAATAAAACTGGAAAACCTTAAAAACCTTCTGCAAATGTATTTTTATTATTTAATTTTTTGTAACGTAAAAATTAAAGCTGAACCTATTTGTTTTTAGTTTTTTTTTTAATTGTTAAGTAATGCATAATTAATGGGGCTTTATTTATTTATTCATACATTTGTATTATTTTTCCTATAAATACATTTATCTTTCTTTTTTTTTTTTTTTTTTAAATATGAATGGGATGCTTCCCCTTTGTTTACATTCCCAGAATCTGTTTATCAGTCATTTGTTATTGTGTGTGTTGAAATCAATAAAGCGCAGCACTGCTGTAGTCCACTAGAGTAAAAGCTCAGCGCTCATAAGCCCAGAGCTTCACGGCTCCAGCGCTACGGCACAAATCACTCACGTCCCCTGAGCAGGCAGCAGCTTAATTGCCTGTCAGACAATCATGGTATCAGGGAATTAGAGCTGGAGCCGGTTACAGTTACACAATCCTGTAAAGTGAAAGATTATTGCCAGTGTGCTAAAGGATATTAACTGTGCTGGAGATTCAATTTAAACTTGTTGCACACAAATATCTATTGAATTTGGAGTTCAATCTACACGCTTCACACATTCACACTACCAGTCAAGAGTCTGGACATATCCACTCAATCTTATTTTATTGCTATTTTCAACACTTTAGAATAATAGTAACGCCATCAAAACAAACTGAAGTGTAAGAGTAATAAAGAATGTTAAACAAATTAAAACTCTCATTTTTAGGCTTCTAATTTGTCTAGATTACAGCTCTGCGCTGATTAGATATTCATTTATGATTCAATGAGTTACCATTTGTTGGCTTTTTTCCTTCAACAGATGGTCCAAAACATTCATTTTAAAAAGAAAGAGAGACAGAAAATTAACAAATAAAAATAAAATAACAAAATAGATAAATACATTTTTGACGTATAAAACTTGGGATTTAAAAAACTAACTCTATTTAAAAACTAAAAAACTATTATTTTTAGTTGTTTTAATGTTTAGTAAGAAAGAAAGAACAATAAAAAAGAGAAAGAAATGGGGAAAAATAAAAATTATATAAGTTAATATTAAATTATCAAATAAAAATAAATATATAAATAAAAATTGTACAAATATAAAATATAAACAATGAAAAATGAATCTAAACATTAAAACATACATTCACTAAAAATAAACGAATAATAAAATGATAAACATAAAATAAAACAGCAAAAAGTTAAATAAATAAAAAATAAATAAAAATGTAAATAAACATGAAAATGTAATAAAATAAAACAAACAAAAAAATTAAAGTAATAAAATTAATATTAAAATGATAAACATAAAACAGCAAAAAGTTATATATATATATATATATATATAGAATAAATAAAATGTAAAAAACATAAATAAAACAAACAAATAGAAAACAACTGTTGCATCAAATATGTTTTCATTTTTGTTTTCAAAAACAAATTTCAAACCATTCAATTTAAAAAAGTTCAAATAAAAATTAAGTAAAACATTAAATAAATAAAAACAAAATTAACAAATAAAATGTGAATAAATAAATACAAAATAAATAAATACGTTTTCAAATTTATGAATAAATAAATATTTACATTTTTCAAAAGTTTCAAACAGGTAAATACCCCTCATGCTATAAAAAAAAAAAATAAAAAAAAAAAATAAATAAAAAGTAAAATGAAAAACTTTTAAAAACAATCAAACAAACAAAAACACAGAACTGCAAAAATAATGGCTGGTTTCAAACAGGTAATAAATACCCCTCATTTGCCATTAAAATAAAATAAAATAAAATAAAAAAAGCAATCAAATAAATAACCAAAATAAGACACATTATATGAATTAAAACAAAAAAACCTAAATCAATTAAAAATAAATAAATGAAAATGTAAATAAACAAATCTAAAATAAATAAAATAAAACAAACAAACAAATAAATAAATAATAAACAACTGTTAGATCAAACATGTTTTTAATTTTTGTTACCAAATACAAATTTCAAACCATTCATTTAAAAGAAAAAAAGAAAGTTGAAAAATAAAACATCAAATAAATAAAATAAAATTAACAAATAAAAATTAAAATAAATAAATACATCAAATATTTAAAAAATTTAAATAAATTAAACAATAAAAACCTACTATTATAAATTAAATTAACAAACAAAATAATTAAATAAATAATAAAATACACAAAATAAAACTAAAAATGAAATAAATTACAAATAAATAAATACAAATGTAAATGAGCAATTACAAAATAAATAATAAACAACTGTTAGATCAAATACATTTTCATTTTCAAGTGTGTCCAAACTTGTAGTGTGAACAAACAGAACAGTGAAGTTCGTTGACTAATAGGTGAAGCACAAGCAGTGCTTTTCACCGTTCCCTCAGCAAAAATGGCAGAAACCTTAAAACAAAATAAAAAATAAATAGAGATCGTACTTGGTTCCTCTGACCTGGCGAGAACCGTCTCTTTCTCTTTACTCCTCCATGACAGTTAATCATGGTAGTAATGATGGTGAGGACAGGAGATCAATGCTGTGTAGAGTTGATCTGCCAGCAGACAACAAACACATACTGACTTCTAAACCATTGACCACACACACACACACACACACACACACACACACACACACACACACACACACACACACACACACAATAACCTATAGGGACCGTATGCTGCTAAATGACCTTGGTACAGATACACTGTCAAACAGGCTTGTGTGTAAGATCGTAGAGTCACAAACACACACACACACACACACACACACACACACACACACACACACACACACACACACACACACACACACACACACACACACATGTTGGGTTTACATGTTTTATGGGGACATTCCATACGCGTAATGGTTTTTATACTGTACAAACCGTACTTTCTATCGCCCTACACCTACCCTACACCTAAACCTAGCCCTCACAGGAGATTGTGCAAACTTTTACTTCATCAAAAAAACTCATTGTGCATGATTTATAAGCCTGTTTCCTCATGGGGACCTGAGAAATGTCCCCACAAGGTCAAAATCTACTGGTATTCCTATCCTTGTGGGGACATTTGGTCCCCACAACGTGATGAATACCAGGTACACACACACACACACACACACACACACACACACACACACACACACACATATATATACATATATATATATATATATGTGTGTGACCCTGGACCACAAAACCAGTCATAAGTTTAAATTTGACAAAACTGAGATTTATACATCATATGAAAGCTCAATAAATAAGCTTTCTATTGATGTATGGTTTGTTAGGATAGGACAATATTTGACTGAGATACATCTATTTGAAATCAGAAATCTGAGGATGCAAAAAAATCAAAAAGACTGAGAAAATCACCTTTAAAGTTGTCCAAATTAGGTTCGTAACAATGCATATTACTAATCAAAAATTACATTTTGATATGTTTACAGTAGGAATTTTACAAAAAATCTTCATGGAACATGAACTTTACTTAATTTCTTAATGATTTTTGGCATAAAAGAAAAATCTAAAATTTTGACCCATGCAATGTATTTTTGGCTATTGCTACAAATATACCCCAGCGACTTAAGACTGGTTTTGTGGTCCAGGGTCACATATATGTATAATATGAAATATTATATATATATAATATGAAATAACACTGTGCCAAACACTTTAGCCAACACTACTGGTCAAGATGCTTGATCTTCAATTTTTTTTTTTTTTTAGCATTTTCTTAATTTGGGAGTGTTTATGCTATAGATATATCCTGACTCATTTTATTAACTAATTAGCATATCATGCATATTTAATTCCATAAACAATTAACTGATTGTCAATTTTAACATCTACAACACATTTCACCTTTAAAGCCACACATTAACAGTGATTAAAAACACATTGTTAGTTGCTTATAGATTAGACTCCTGAACAGCACAGATCCACTTCATTAGATTCAGCCTCTGTGTTTGAACAGCTAGTCAACTCAGATGTGGATAAACACTCATCGATTATGTAAAGAGGTTCCCTCCTCTACGGCACACACTGAAATCTGTGTTCACTTAAAGATAAAGATAGACACGGTTGACTAATCCACGTCCTCGGGCTCCACTTCTACCCCGCGGCGTACAGGTGACAGGTGTAGAGCCATGAAGAAAACGCTCAAACCAAACAGATGGGCAAACAGAGAGAGAGACAGAAGGGCGCAGAGAGAGACGGGACGCGATCAGGCATGAGTAAGTGACGGAGCACGACGAGAAACAAAGAGCCCCGGCAGACACGAGCACGCAATAGTGCGTAAGAGAAGTCATGAATCAAGCATGACCATGTGACAGAGCGTAAAGAACGGACAGCGCATGATCGGATGGGACACAGGCCTGCTCAAAAGACACACATGGGGTGTTTTTTGGATGCTGGTGTCTCCATCAGACTTATTAAAAGGGTCATCGGATGCAAATCTCACTTTTATATGTTGTTTGAACATTAATGTGTGTTGGCAGTTTGTGAATACAACCACCCTACAATTATAAAAATCCACCCTGTGGTATTTGTTTAATCTCTAAAATATCAGCTCATTCTCAGCTTCTTGTTGGAGTGACGACACACCAAAAGAGGGCCCTCATGATAGTTGATTGACATGAGAGCCTTACCTTAGACCCGCCATCACCGATCGCCATTGTGTGACTCAGGTGCAGAGGAAGACAAGAATGTCTCAGATTGAGCGATTGAGGTGTTCTGTTGTTGGATGTAATAATGAACATAGCAGTCGTCATTAACTCCCAACATCTGAAGACGCAGAGGATTAACATTACTTCGTTTTTGAAAGGAAAGCGCAGATCCCGATCTACATATGCGTCTATGTTCGTGCGAATCATTCGTGATGCAGCTTCACCCACAGCAGAAGTGAGTATAAGAGTTTTTTATGCATCTTTACAAATTGCCTTTCTTAATAATGTGCTAGTTCGCAAGTTTCGCAGCTAAATGCGGCAAAGAAAACATTACGGCTCCTCATCCCACAGCAGAGAGGGGCGGGGCGAGCAGAGCTCATTAGCATTTAAAGGAACATGCAACAGAATAGCTCGCTCTAAAAAGGGCTGATTTTGACCAGGTAAAAAGACAGTTTTTTACACTACCATTGAGAAATTTTAACCAAAGTATGTTATAGACTTTTCATTAAGACCTTAAAGAATCATATCAATTTGTGGAAAATGGGCAGCTGAAATCACTTCCAGAACAAAAATTTACAGATAATTTTCTCATTACCTTGTCATCCAAGATCATGTCTTCCTCTTTTTAGTCGTAGAGAAATTATGTTTTTTGAAAAACATTTCAGGATTTTTCTGAAATGATTTTTCTATTGTTCCAGCGAGTTTGAACTTCAGTTTAAATGCAGCTTCAAAGAGCTCTAAATGATCTTAGCCGAGGAAGAGGGATCTTATTTAGCAAAACTGTGGGTTATTTTCTAAAATAAATGACAATTTATATACTTTTTAACCTCAAATGCTCATCTTGTCTAGTTCTGCGTGTAAAGAGGTCATCGATGCCCATTTTCAAGTTCATATGATTTTTTAGAGTCTTAATGAAAAGTCTATTATATACTTTGGGTAAAAATTCTCAATAGTAACACTATTTTACCTTGACAAAATCAGCTTTGCATAAAATCAACTTTATTTTATTTCAATTTTATTGCATGTTCCTTTAAATGCAAATTAGCTCTCCTAGCCCCGCCCCTCTCTGCCTGGCATAATGAGCTGTAATGTTTACTTTAGCCACATTTAGCCGCGTTTAGCAGTGAGTGAAACTTGCCAACAAGCGCATTATTTAGTAAGGCCATTTGCAAAGATGCATAAAAAAACTCTTATACTCACTTCTGCTGTGGGTGAAACTGCATCAGTAATGATTCGCAGGAACATAGACGCATATGTAGATCAGGATCGGCGCTTTCCTTTTAAAACGAAAGTAACGTTAATCCTCTGCGTCTTCAGTGGCTCAGATTTTGGGAGTAAATGACGACTGCTGTTCATTATTACATCCAACAACAGAACACCCCAATCGCTCAATCTGAGACATTCTTGTCTTCCTCTGCACCTGAGTCACACAATGGCGATCGGAGTCAGACCGTTTCAGCTCGGTGAGGATGGGTCTAAGGTAAGGCACTCATGTCAATCAACTATCATGAGGGGCATCTGTTGGTGTGTCGTCATTCCAATAAGAAGCTGAGAATGAGCTGATTTTAAAAAGGGAATATTACTTTTAAAGATCAAAAATATACCACTGGGTGGATTTCATTATAGGGTGGTTGTGTACACAAACTACCAACACATTAATATTCAAACAATATGGAAAAGTGAGTTTTGCATCCGATGACCCTTTTAATAGCTTAACCAACACAAGGGAGACATTTCAGCAACAGTTTTACTGGTCTTTTCAGCAGAGTGAACACTGCTGGATGCGGTGATATGATGGCATCCCAAACACAAATATTATGAGGATCCGCTTGAGGGCAAAAACATCAATTACATTCAGCATTCATTAGAAATGGAGAAGTTACTACGGAAGCATTAATAAAGTGGCTGGTTTAGAAACCCGCAGTTCATCAGACAGACATGAAAATCTCAAAAGAAAACGACTGAGAAACACAGGTTGTAACCTAAAAAAAGTACTATTTAAGGACTCCTAAACCAATTGGGGGTCTTCAGTGTTACACGATCCTTCAGAAATCATTCTAATATGCTGATTTGATGTTCAAGAAACATTTATTATTATTATCAATATTTAAAACAGTTGAGCATATGATGAATTTTGATGAATGGAAAGATCCAAAGACCAGCATTTATCTTAGCTAAAAAGCTGTTGTAATATTATACACTATACCATTCAAAAGCTTGGCAGAAATTAAAGAATTAATGCTTTTATTTAGCAAGAATGCTTTAAACTGATCAAAAGTGACGATAAAGACAAAATATTTCTATTTCAGACAGATACTCTTCTTCTGAACTTTCTATTCTACTCATCTGTTTTCAACATATTAATAATAATAATATTTTTTTGAGCAGCAAATCAGAATATTATAATGATTTCTGAGGATCATGTAACAGGAGTAATGCTAAAATTCAGGTTTAAAATCAGGAATAAATTACATTTTAAAATATATTCAAATAGAGAATGGTTATTTTAAATAGTAATAATATTTTTTTAATTTTACTGTACTTTGGATCAAATAAATGCAAACTTGGTGAGCAAGAGAGTTCTTTAAAATCATTAAAAATCTTACTGTTCAAAAACTTTTGACTGGTAGTGTAATTATCACAAAATGATAAATCCAGACTGATATTTTTATTATATATATTTATATATGCATGTGTGTGTGTATATATATATATATAATATTATCCAAAACAGAGGTAAAATATATGTCCCCTCTCTCTGCCTCTCTGTCACCCACTTCAAATTTTATAATTAATACAACCTTATTTGAATTTATATTAATATCATTAAATATAAATTATGCAAAATACAGTTTCAATTTATGCACCCCTTCTCTTTCAACTTTTTTTGAAAGCCCGACTTCGGCATCATTTGAATTTTATAATTAATGTAATCTTATTTTAATTATTATTATTGAATTAATATAATTAAGTTATGCTATAAGTTATGCAAAATATAGTCTATGCATATATATGCAACCTCTCTCTCTCTACTGCTTTTTTTTTTAAATCTAACCCTCAACTTCAAACATAGATCCTCTAATTCTACTAATATGGATTATCAAAATAGCCGTTCATTATAGCCAAAATAAACTTGTCCACCTATACTGTCTGTTCAACACTCCTGAATCCAATCCAAAAATAAATATACTAATATATTAATATTATTAAATATTATTTATTATTATTTAATATTATTAAACAAAGTCATTAGAACAATGACAGTCTACATTAACCGACACATTATAGGGATATATTGGGTTCACAGTGAATTATCAGAACTATTTCAGTAAGACAGTAATATTGTGGTTTACCTGGCAACCTAAAGCTGCAGTAGGTATATATTACATATTAGCACAAAAAAACTTGATATTTTGAGGACTCAATTGAAAACGTACACATAACGTATTAATCATACTTACAGGCTGTGGTTTAGAGACACTTATTGGTCCAAATAAAAAAAGTACAGACTTATGGACAAGTGTTTAGCGAATGGTGTTGAACTCGCCAAGATTAGGGAAGCAGTCCTTAGTAAAATGACAAGCACACAACAATTGTATTGCTGTGGTATCATAAAAAAAATTATTTGAACCACTAACTCTTCACATCATCATCTTTTGGCAATGTGAAAAACAAAAAACCAAAAACCAGAGTCTTCTCAACATGATGTAAACACACTAACTAGCTGAAGTGGCCAAGGGGGAATTATGCTAATTTTAGTCAAAATACCAAGGATATTATCTTGACAATAATTTAAATGGAAATTATCACATTGACGAATAAAAAAGAACTCTCAATGTCTTCACTTTTTGACAGTTTTTGCAAAACATGGAGCTTCTGCTGATTGGTATTATTATCAGTATGTATTGCTCCTGGCTGGAGTATGCAAATGTGCTGTTAGTTGGTTGCACAAAAAAGCAAGAAGCTTTGCTGGAAAGCGTGCAAAAGAGAGCACAGTGAATCACTGAGAAATTTACTAACATTAATACATCTACCTGATTTACAAGGTCGGAGAGAGCAAGCCACCATCAAATTATTTCAAGAGATGGCCCAGAATGATCATCCTTTTCATGATCTACAAAATTCACAAGAGTGACCTGGCCAAGAAAGCAGCACAAATAACAGAATATATACATATACAAAAACTTTTTTTCCTAGCTCTGTTCGAACAGATTATTTGAATGTAATATGTAGCATACCTTTGATTTAGAGAAGCTCAAAGACAGATAAGATGGAGTTAGACCACAAATAGACTTATAAATAAAACAATACCAATTGAAACTTCTTCAGGTATGCAACAATGGTAACTCCACCTCCTCATATTAAGTACAACGATGTGTTTGATAACTACAACCAGTAATAAAACGTAAAGCACTATGAAAAACAGAATCAAGTTTTTTAAAATAATGTCCCGGGGCGTTCATATACAACAGATCACCATAATCACATAGAGTGGTACGAAGGTAGTAGATATCAAATATTTCCTTGCTCTAAAACAAAATAAAGATCTATTTCTGTAGTAAAACCCCAAATTGAGCTTAAGTTTTGAAATGAATTCATCAATATGTAGCTTAAAAGTTAACTATCAAATAGGATGCCCAGGTAGTAATAACTTCAAACATATTAAATTTTTTTATATATGTGAAAATGTGTATCTTTTATTATTTTTGGAATAGTATTACTGAATATTCTGAAATATAAAGTTTTATATTTTTCGGGTATATTTGTATTTTATGTTTTTTTGTGCAACTTTATCTTTCAATGTACTTCATGATGTTTTATTAACAAGGTTCGGGAGGAGCACGATCAGATAATCAATCCATTCGACACAGGTGCAACTCGTTTAACCAATCATTGTTTAACCGTCTTACCTCCATCCAGCGACAGTTTCTTGGCTTCCCTCCTCCACCCCTACTCCCCACTTCTAATCTGTTTCTATCCTAAACTAGCAGGGGGAGTTCTCTGGGTCTGGCCTGTATTCCAGGCTCGGAACCCTTCCCCAGGACAGCACGCCAAAATATGCTTATTACTCGCTCAAGCAGATTAGATGTAAGGGCGAACTCGTGAACTGATATAATTCAATCTCAGTATTGCTAAGCAGAAAAGTAAATAAATCTAACTTCAAACTAATGTGTTACCTAGTGACGTATATCGGTAATAGGCAGAAGATTTGAAAATATGACAACTCGTTAAGGCGGCTCTAAGTCAGCTCTTTCTTTTGAGAGATCTTTACTTATCACGCACTTTTTTGAACTTAGTAGACTGCTTGCATTGAAGAATAGCTACATTACAAACTGCAAAAAAGATATTTTTCAAAAACCCATATGACCTGTTCTTTAAACGACTGTCGCTCGCAACTTGTGGCGTTACATTAATAGCAATCAGTCTATAATCCCACCCACTTTGAAGCGGTACTAAACTGCAAACTGAGCCAAGTTGTACCAAGCAGTAGAAAAGTGCCCTGTTTTTGACTGTTTGGAAACTCTCATTATGATTACAATTTCATTTGATGCCACTAGTGGTGCTAAAATGACTCACTTCACCTCTAAGAGGAACATTCATAAAATCAGTATAAACTGGCAAATGATACTCACAGAAACGACTTGACGTCCATGCCTCTGGTCCGGATCTGTCCCATCACGTGGTCCCAGCTTCCGGGATTGGAACGCGATCGTGCCCCTCCACCCGACCTGTAGCGGGACGCCCCTGCCCCAGCCGGGCTACCACGCACCCCCCGCGGGCCCCCCCGGTGGCCCCCACCCCCGGGCCCAGTGTGCAGTTGGCCCAGACTCTGGGAGGTGGCTGGGGGGTCGTTGGGACCTGGCGGGGGCTGGTGGGTTAGGGGCTGCTGGAGGCTTTGCTGCCTGACCAGGGGCCTGGGGCGGGCTGCTGAGGACGGGATATGCTCCAAGGTGGAGGTGGTGGAAAGAGAGGGGTCCCCAAAACTGGCACCGCATCGTACGAATGGGGCCGAGTTGTGGGACGAGAAACAGGGAAGTCACAAGATAAAGGGAAGAGAAGGTAGACACGATTAATGAAGACCAGAGAGACCCAAGACGAAGAGGGAGAGGAAGCCAGACATGAAAAGACGACAGAATGAGGAAGAGTGTTGGGACAAGGAAGAGAAACAAACGAGACCGCAGGGTTGAGGGAGGGAAGGGGAGAGAACGTGAAGGAATAGACATTTTAAGACGTCCATTGGGGGGAGGACAAATGCACGATGAGGGAATGAAGGAAGAAAAAGAAAGTAAGGTTAGCCAGCAGAATTAGCCAAATATAAAAGATACATACTACATTCCCCCCTTAGTCCACTGACAGGGTGATGGTGCTGGTACTGGATCTTTTTTAGGCTGAAGCCTAAGCAAAAATGTAGTACGTTACTGTGATCTTGTTTCGTGGCACCAACACCAAGACCATGGGTTTGATACCCAGGAATTGTATGAGCTGCTGATACACTGAATCCAATGCAAGTTGCTTTGGATAGCAGCGACTGCAATATGCCAAATGAAAATTTTGATCAATTTCTAATCATGTACCAAATTTAGTACCCAAGAAGGATAGGACCTTGCACCAAACTGGTTCTGATGATGTTCACAGTTCCTCCAGGACAAGCCCCGGCACCATTTCAATGGAAAAGGGGTAGTTGTGTTTCTTGAGGCATGACCAGACAAAGGTGTACGTCTTGTAAACCCAACTTTTTTGTGCTAAAGACCTCTCTACATCTTCCAACACCTCAATTCAATTATCATTTTTTTCCATTCAGCCCCTCCCGGCATCATGTCTGATTAGTGCAAAGTCCTGTTAATGCTCTACTGGAGGATTTACTGCACCAGGGTTAAGCACCACACACCCCTATTGAGGTCCCAGTGCAGTAACTCTCGAACGGTGTCCCTGGTGAAAGTATTTGTGAAGGGGATGGATGTCAGCAATAACTCAAACTCTGCTACTAGGCTTTTTATACACTTGTCAAGGTTGCAAAAGGAACGGCGGCTTGTTAATGGACATGAATATATGTAGATGAGTTAAATGAAGGAGTTACTACTTTAGATTCTGTGATTGTCTTTTAAATGTTACGATGGATAGCTAGCATGATTAGTAGAGTTAGTGAGTAGGCATTTCTCACTATAGCGCATGACGTGATTTAGCCAAGTAGGACGTGTTTCTGAATCAACATTCTTTGTCATACTATTACACCATCCAACACAATCCCATGCCAATTCGTAACTATTTTATGCTTTGGTGAATTGGTGGCTGATTCCTATGAATTTGTACAATCTCTTATACATGCTTTCATATGATCTGCTTACATTCCAGTGATGGTTATGATCTTTAGGGGTTGGCTTAAAGGTTTGATCAGCTTACTTTTTTCTAAATGTTGTACATTTACGTACAAATTCATACAAAATTGCCATCTCATAAAATAGTTACGGTTTCTCATGTGATCGAGTTGAGTAACCTTAAGTAAAGGCCGTTTCACATGATTTATGTCAAATTTCCCAATGTATTATAAAGCCATTGTGTTTGCAAGTCAAGTGTTTTAATGTGACATCTGACGTTCAAACTATTTCTGCTATAATAGTCTGAAATTTTGAAGCTCAGCCAATGATTACCAGCAAATTATTATTATTATGGTGCCAACACACAAACACAACCTAGGGCTCAAAACCAAGAATTATTTATGCTGTAGTTGGGATTTTAATTTTCCCTGCCAAAAACAATGGTCAATTTTGATTTCTAGCAATTTGATTTTTAAATTTACTAGAACATTTTCATTATATGTTGGGTTTCCATTGCATTGTTCTATTACAAAAAGAAACAAACTGGAAATTAAAGTTCTATAAATTCACAAAAAAGAGCCATGAATGCAAACCATTATTGTTTCTACCAATGTTTCTAATGCTACATTTACAAAATGACACAATTTTAACAATATCATCCAACTGAAAGTTTTTGAACAATATGAATTTAAATGCTTTTTAAAGAGGTCTCTTCTGCTCACCAAGCCTGCATTTATTTAATCCAAACTACAGCAAAGACAGTAAAATTTTGGAATATTTTTACTACTTAAAATGACTGTTTTCTCTTTGAATATATTTTAAATGTAATTTATTCCTGTGATTTCAAAGCTGAATTTTTAGCATCATTACTCCAGTCACATGAACCTTCAGAAATCATTCTAAAATTCTGATTTGCTGCTCAAAAAAGGTTTCTTTGATGATTAGAAAGTTCAGAAGAACAGCATTCATCTGAAATAGAATTTTTTGTAACATTATTAACGCCCGTATCATCACTTTTGATCAATTCAAAGCATCCTTGCTAAATAAAATTATTAATTTCTACAATTTCTCTCCCCCTAAAAATTACTGACTCCAAGCTTTTGAATAGTATATAATGTTACAAAAGCTTTTTATTTTAGATAAATGCTGATCTTTGGATTTTCTATTCATCAAAGAATCCTGAAAAATCCTGTTTTCAAATATTGATAATAAAAATAACAATAATAATGACAGGGACGGATTATGGGTTGTGTGGGCCCCTGGGCAAAATGTTCGCGAGGGCCCCCCTCAGCCCGGGCCGATGGGCTCCGACTTTTTTTTTTACACCCCAGGGCTACGGCTTTGGGCCAGTTTTCACATCATAGTTCAAACCCGGGCCGGCATCGGGCCTATTTTAGGCTTCTCCTTATTTTCATAATTTAGACATCCATCAATTATGGTGAAGAAAAAAAAAATGCCGCGCTGGTGGAAACAACACGAAACTTCACTTTCGCTTTCACTTTTGAGACCGACTCGGACGCCGTTTAGTGTGCTTTTGCAGCTGAATCCGCGTTCAAGCACACACAATAGGCTAAAGCTCGCCCCAAGCACCAGCAAAAATAAATAACAAACAATGAATGTGTCGAGGAAAGAGTAAGGACATATCTGAATTATTTATTAATAAACTCGTGTATTCTGAGTTATTGTCGCAAAGATCCTGACTTGCAATCTCCTCTTGGACGCGCCTTTAAAGAGAAATTCATCTTTAGGGATTACATGAAAGAGTTTTTGTTTTCGATTTGTTTTATTTCGTTAAGTAATAATTTAAAGCTTTCTATAAATGTATTTATTATGTCTGTGAGGGATGCATTTCGCTTCATTTTGTTAAGCACTCCTGTTCAAGAACCAGACGGCAGAAAGCACATAATTTTTGTTTTCTTTATTTTATAAAAATGCTGTAACGTTTTTTTTTCGATGTATTACTCGTACTTTGTTTTATACTTGAACTGTTTTATATCTATAGATTTCATTTTAGGCAAGTCGTGATGATTTGAGAAGGCAAACTGATCAAACAGACTATGATCAGTCTTCCGCTGGGCGCTGTTCGGTAGGCTAATATATATATATATAACGAATAAAAAATGCTCCAAGCGTTTTTCTAAATTAGCTAAATAAAAAACGAAACTAAATATAAAAATTTTGCCATTACATACAAAACTGAACTATTTTATAGCTGAAACAGTAAGTTGTTTTGGGAGAAGGGGAAAATATATTTTTATCCCGTCTATTGCTTCACCGTTTTTTCGAGAATGAACCCAGCGTAAATATGCAAATGTCACTCCCAAAACATATCAGCTTGCATGTGCCGAAAAACGAAAGTTTCATACAAATTTTGAATGGATTATAGCCTGGAAAGTGCAAAGCACACTCCCCTTATTATCACTAAAAGTTCATAGAGATCTCACAAAATTCCGTTATAATTAATAAAGCTCTCTAAACTACACAATTAATATTTTATTTACATCACGTCTACACTCATAAGATGATTCACGAGCGCACAAAACGGCACTTAATAAAAACCGATCAGGCGCTTTCAGCAGTGAGTGAATTCTGACAAGTGTTTCTAATTGTTCGGAAACAACAGATATGTCTGTGATTGGCTACATTGCTCAACGCTGCAAAAACACGTTGGATAGTTTGCCAGATCTTCAATTGCTTTGCTTTCATTTGAGGGTTATATAGCACCGTCTAGTTCCCCAGTACAACCGAGCCTAAGCTTGGCAGTTGCAGCTGTTGCAGTCCCCCCCACGTGCCCCAGTAAAAAAATGCTGTGCCCCAGTAGAATTTCAAATTTGAGTTATAATTTACGTTGATAATCCCAAAATAAAGATATTAAACTACATGCAACAACTGAATCATGCAACTAACGAGTAATGGGGGGCCTGTGCCCCAGTAGAGCTTTAGGTCTAGCAACTCCCCTGGTAGCAACGTAGCACAACCAGATCGTACCATAACAAACATTATTTGTTTGAATTATCCAGAATGTGCTAGTTCGAAATAGAAATGGAAATGTCTATAAAAGTGAACCAAAATGCCATGTACCTGTTATAATCTGCAATTGTTGCTTTGCAGCTTTCCCAAAGAAGACAGTGACATCCTAGTAGCTAGGTGGCAGTCATATCATGTGCAGGGCCAGGAACAAATAAATTCAAGGACACCAACAGAATAAAATGGTAAAGTAAGCGAAATCACAAATACTACCCACCCATGTCATATTTAATAAACCAGTAACTTAGATAAACAGCAGGTTTATGTACTTCTCCCTCGGGCCAGATGAAGATGATTGGCGGGCCGCATTTGAATAGCCCTGAACTATACTATGATGTGCATTTAGATCAATTGAGAAGTGGGTAAACTCTAATTCTAAAATTTCAGAGGTGGGTAAACCGTGTTTACTTGCGTTTAGCCTCCACTACAGCCCTGGGAGTGATTACACTGGTCAAACTCTTACACTGCTACACTGGTCTGGGGGCCACTCAGTGGGCAGGTTAACCGCCTCCATCCCACCATTCTACCGCTCCCTAGTCAGAGGGCCTTCTGTAAGGCTGTTAACACGTCCCCCTCCCCTCCCCCCAGAAGCCAGGGGCCCCATGGTAGGGGCCCTTGTAATCAGATGGCCCTCTAAAGGTACACTACACCCTCCTCCCTAGGGCCTCCTAGTAGGGCCCTCATAATCAGAGGGCACTCTAAAAGCCCCCATCCTCCCTAGGACCCCCTGGTAGCCAGAAGCCAGGACCTCACCACCACCAGCACCACCACAACCACCACAATTCAAGGGCCCTTGGCAAACGCCCTCCCTATAGAGTCAGGGCAGGGGCCCTTGTAGGCAGAGGATCAAAGAATGTAGGCCCTCTAAAATAGACAAACGAAAATACATTGTTGATAAGCGTTGCAAATTGTTTTGGGCTAGGGGCCCCATGGGCCCCCTGCACCCCAAGGGCCCCTGGGCAGCGGCCCCGCTGGCCCGGTCCGTAATCCGTCCCTGAATAATGAAGGATCATGTGACACTGAAGACTGGAGTAATGATGCTGAAAATGTAGCTTCGATCACAGGAATAAATTACATTTTAAAATAAAATCAAATAGAAAGCAGCTATTTTAAATAGTAAAAATATTTCAGAATTTTACTGTTTCTGTTGTACTTTGGATCAAAAAAATGCAGACTTCTTTAAAAAAACATTACAAACCTTACTGTTCAAAAACTTTTGCCTGGTCGTATATAAAACATTATTTTACTGCAAAATCAACAGAATTTGCAACAAAAATGTCAAATGCATCATAGAAAACCAAGTTTGCATGGCAAAAAATATTAAGTCCTGCAATATTAAAGGCATATTCAAAAATCAATTATCTCATATATTCTAAGATGGACAGCAAAACAATATTTGAGTGTCAAAGGCATCAAAGGTTGAGAGGTGCACTGAAG
>NC_133363.1:57603636-57682508 GCF_049309525.1 Garra rufa
ACATGTTGAGGATGAACTCCTTGGGTGGATAGGAGCTCCAGCGCTGCTGCACACTGCTGCTGTCATTGTTATTCCAAAAGTCCCTGTCAAGATCACTGCGGACAGACAGAAAGACAGCTGAAATAGCCACAGTGTATCTTTAGGAAGAGTTAAACTGAGAAAAAAACTGCAGAAACAGAGTTCAGACAGACAGAGGGTCCAGAGAGAGAGAGAGAAAACACTGGTGTAATACTACAGTAACTGGCTGAGTGGAACGATCCGGCCACAGAGAGACTTTTTAAAAAAAGCTTTCTCTTGTCTAACAGTGTTCCACAGCTCCTGTGTTTTTAAGTGGCACAAAGTCTTGAAAAAGTAAAAGATTTCTGAACACGAGAGCTGATGTAAAAATAGCTCTAAGGGTGAGATTAAAGGGGGTTTGAGATGGATATCTTGCACAAACAACTTAAAGTCATATTTATTCTGTGCTGTCAGAACGCTGGATCTGACTCACAGAGGATCGAGCCTTTCATAACCTACTGTATTTCAACTTCTAATCTCTATAAAAACAACAGAAGCAACGAATACAGAAAAGGAGAAAACATCAGAGGTAAGACACCCAATTATGGGTGAGAAATCACATTTAATAACAGTACATCAAACTCTATAGTTGTTTTTCTGTAAATTAAGCAAAAAGAATCTGGTATAGGGCTGTCACTAACTATTACTTTAGCAATTGATTAATCGGTCGATTATTCTGACAATTAGATGAGTGACCGGATATTCATATAGGCCAAAGTGTGGAATACATATATAATAGCGATGAGGGAATAATAATTTGTTCAAATAAAGTATCAAAAGCAAGTAATCAAATGGTTTTATTGAACAAAACTGTCAAAATACATAATGTAATAATAAACCAGATGAGTCCTCCCCAATTTGACTTTGTTGCAATATGGAACTCTTGCATTATTATTGACTTTTTACTTTATTATTTTAATACTGTAAGGTTGCTTTGACACAACTTGTATTGTAAAAAGCGCTGTATAAATAATCTTGACTTGACTTGACTTAAGCAGCTGCATTCCATTTAGGAGTTACAGGCATTTTACTAAAAGTGGCCCTGACCATTTTGAACTTTTTGGTGTCATTTTTCAACAGTGACTTGAAAGTTAGACTTTTTTTTAAATTATTGATCTCTCCAGAGAATCTTTCTGCACTGGTTTGGTTCCGCTCGGGTGAAAAACCTAGGACTGGTTTGCAAAAGTAGTTTTTTTTTCCAGAGTGAGTGAAAAACCCAAGACTAGTTTGTAAAAGTAGCTTTTCTTTTAACATATTCTCAATCGTTTAACAAATGATTCGATTGACAGCAGTGGTTCTAGAGGCAAAGTTGTCCAAAATGAGGAGTTCTATTGTATGATACAAATATCATGTGTATGTGTACAGTGGAATGCACAATTGTTAATATAATCAAAAAATGCAATATCGCCCCCTAGTGGCTGATTTCTTTCAAATTTCTCACAGACTTTTGGGGTCTTAAGTCAAACAGCTGCACCAAATTTCGTTCCAATCGGCCTCTGTTAACCTCGTCTAATAGGTGCTCAAACTTTTTTGGCCAATGACGGCCATATTTCACTGAGAAACGCAAATATCTTTAATAGACACTTGTAGCACTTTGGACCAAGAATGTACACAGTGATTTTTTTACATTGATAGGACAAATGATTATGTAGGTATACCCTTTTTATGTTTTTCCCTCTTATAGTGCCACCAAGTGGCCAAGCTTCACAATTTTTGTCATGCGACCTCAGATTGAGCTCTTACATACGTGTTCTGAGTTTGGCTGAGACATCTCATTCCATTCAGGAGTTACAGGCATTTTACAAAAAGAAGCCCTACCCCTTTTGAACTTTTTGGTGTCCCTTTGCAACCGTGAGTTGAAAGTTAGACTTTCTTTTTAATTATTGATATTCTACGCTCAGGGGAAAAACCTAGGACTAGTTTGCAAAAGCATTTTTTTTTTCCCCAGATTGAGCGAAAAACCTGACTAGTTCGCAAAAGTTTAACAAACGATTCGATTGACAGAAGTGGTTCTAGAGGCAAAGTTGTCCAAAACGAGGAGTTCTATGATACAAATATCACGTGTATGTGCGAAAAAAAAAACTTGCAATGCACAATTGTTAATGCAAGTGAAAAAATGCAATAACGCCCCCCAGTGGCTGATTTCTTTCAAATTTCTCACTGACTTTTGGGATCTTGAGTCAAACAGGCCCTCCCAGTTTCGTTCTGATTGCCCTTTGTTAACCTCGTCTAATAGGTACTTAAACTTCATTGGCCAATGACGGCCATGTTTCATTGAGATACGCAAATATCCTTAATAGACACTTGTGGCACTTTGGAGCAAGAATATGCTCAGTGATTGACATTGATAGGACAAATTGTTGCGTAGGTATAGACATTTTTATGTTTTTCCCTCTTATAGCAGCTTCACAATTTTTGTCCTGCGATCTCAGATTGAGCTCTTACATACGTGTTCTGAGTTTGGCTGAGATATCTCATTCCATTCAGGAGTTACAGGCATTTTACAAAAAGCAGCCCTGCCCCTTTTGAACTTTTTGGTGTCCCTTTGCAACCGTGAGTTGAAAGTTAGACTTTCTTTTTAATTATTGATATTCTACGCTCAGGGGAAAAACCTAGGACTAGTTTGCAAAAGCATTTTTTTCCCCCCACAGATTGAGCGAAAAACCTGACTAGTTCGCAAAAGTTTAACAAACGATTCGATTGACAGAAGTGGTTCTAGAGGCAAAGTTGTCCAAAATGAGGAGTTCTATTGTATGATACAAATATCATGTGTATGTGTACAGTGGAATGCACAATTGTTAATATAATCAAAAAATGCAATATCGCCCCCCTAGTGGCTGATTTCTTTCAAATTTCTCACATACTTTTGGGGTCTTAAGTCAAACAGCTCCACCAAATTTCATTCCGATCGGCCTCCGTTAACCTCGTCTAATAGGTGCTCAAACTTTTTTGGCCAATGACAGCAATATTTCACTGAGATACGCAAATATCTTTAATAGACACTTGTAGCACTTTGGACCAAGAATATACACAGTGATTTTTTTTACATTGATAGGACAAATGATTATGTAGGTATACCCTTTTTTTATGTTTTTCCCTCTTATAGCGCCACCAAGTGGCCAAGCTTCACAATTTTTGTCATGCGACCTCAGATTGAGCTCTTACATACGTGTTCTGAGTTTGGCTGAGACATCTCATTCCATTCAGGAGTTACAGGCATTTTACAAAAAGCAGCCCTGCCCCTTTTGAACTTTTTGGTGTCCCTTTGCAACCGTGAGTTCAAAGTTAGACTTTCTTTTTAATTATTGATATTCTACGCTCAGGGGAAAAACCCAGGACTAGTTTGCAAAAGCATTTTTTTCCCCCCAGATTGAGCGAAAAACCTGACTAGTTCGCAAAAGTTTAACAAACGATTCGATTGACAGAAGTGGTTCTAAAGGCAAAGTTGTCCAAAACGAGGAGTTCTATGATACAAATATCACGTGTATGTGCGAAAAACTTGCAAAGCACAATTGTTAATGCAAGTGAAAAAATGCAATATCGCCCCCCAGTGGCTGATTTCTTTCAAATTTCTCACTGACTTTTGGGATCTTGAGTTAAACAGGCCCTCCCAGTTTCGTTCTGATTGCCCTTTGTTAACCTTGTCTAATAGGTGCTTAAACTTCATTGGCCAATGACGGCCATGTTTCATTGAGATACGCAAATATCCTTAATAGACACTTGTGGCACTTTGGAGCAAGAATATGCTCAGTGATTGACATTGATAGGACAAATTGTTGCGTAGGTATAGACATTTTTATGTTTTTCCCTCTTATAGCAGCTTCACAATTTTTGTCCTGCGATCTCAGATTGAGCTCTTACATAAGGCTTCTGAGTTTGGCGGATATATTTCATTCCATTCAGGAGTTACAGGCATTTTATTAAAAGCGGCCCTGCCCCTTCTGAACTTTTTGGCGTCCCCTTGCAACAGTGAGTCAAAAGTTAGACTTTTTTTTTTAAAGTATTGATATTCACTCTCCAGAGAATCTTTCTGCACTGGTTTGGTTCCGTTCAGGTGAAAACCTAGGACTAGTTCGCAAAAGTAGGTTTTGCAAAATATCAGGCTAATGATTAAATCTAAGGCGTTATGTCTGGCATGAGCCAAGGATTCTAACGACATAAGTCACTTAAGTCTGCGACTGAGGGTTTAGGAGTTATGAGCGATTTCGTACTTTTGATCGACTGGGGCGAGCCTTAGCGACATTGTTGGTGGTGTGAGTGCTACCATCCCTCCAAATTTAAAGTCTCTACGACTTCCGGTTTAGCTTGTAGAAACCCTAATTATAAACAATAGAGCTAACATACACTAAGCATTATAACAAAGGAAAATAACAGTCGAGGATTTTTCTAATTAAGTACTCAACTGAATTGAGAAATCATGACAGCCCTAATCCAGTAAATACTTCAGGTGTTTCATCTTATTTCATCATTTTTTAATCTGAAACATAATGGGTGGCCACACACCACCAGATGAGATGATTAATAACTATGAAAAATTGAATGAAGTCTAATGTTACATAACATACTGTACATAAAAAACACGTTTCCAAACTTAAGCATATTATCCACATTAGAAGGCAATTAAGTTAGCAATGAGGTATCGTTTCAAATGGACCATCCTGTGACTTAAAAACTGCCAGCTGTGATGTTTAGTGATTTCATTTGTTCTGACAATGTCTGATTGGTCTCTATTAAAACTTTAAGCCATATAAATGGATCTCCCATTTAATATTTAATTTGGGTCGATGGAGGCATTTAATATGATAATAAAACTCTGAACGTATTGGAGGTGTTCCAGGTACTAATTCATTTAACACACACACACACACACACACACACACACACACACACACACACACACACACACACACACAGAAAGGTGTACATTAAGACACATGCAAATATATATACATATAAGTATATATCCACATTTAAAAAATCTGCTCATAAGCACTCATCAAACAGAAGTAAACCTGGGTAGTGTTTGAAAGTTTTACACACCAGCTGGCTAGTAACTTGTTTATTTATTAAGACGCCATCTGGCTGGTAAAACGTTTAGTATCTGGTAAATACACATGATTTAAATCTTTTTTTTTTTTTTCAAATGATCTAATGCTACAAAGTAGCAAATTTATATGGCATCATATTTCTTGCAGCTAATTCTTTTGACTGGCTCAAATGTTACAAAATAATAATTACATATTTTTTAAAGTAAATTAAATATATTGGTGTTTAAGTGGCACTTAAAAAATATTACAACAAAGTTAAATAAAATATAGAATAATCTCAAAAGGTCTTTCAATTTCAAGATATTCTCAAAATATTACTACTTTAATCTCTAAACTGTTTTTTGTTTTACAGTAAATTATTTTTATTATATATTATCTAGTGGTTATAAATATACAGTTGAAGTCAAAAGTTTAACACTGTGTTATTACCTGAATGATCCACAGCTATGTTTTTTTGTTGTTTAGTGATAGTTGTTCATGAGTCTCTTGTTTGTCCTGAACAGTTCAACTGCCCGCTGTTCTTCAGAAAATTCCTTCAAATCCCACAGATTCTGTGGTTTTTCAGCATTTTTGTGTATTTGAATGCTTTCCAACAATGACTGTATGATTGTGAGGATCCATCTTTTCACACTGAGGACAACTGAGGGACTCATATGCAACTATTACAGAAGGTTCAAACGCTCACTGATGCTCCAGAAGTAAAAACAATGCTTTAAAAGCTGGGGGTGAAAACTTTTTTGTTTTGGAGATCAGGGTAATTTTAACTTATTTGGTCTTCTGTGGAACATGTAAGTATCTTTTGTAGCTTCTGAATGGCAGTACTAAATGAAAAAAAAAAAAATTAGACAATTTAAATGTACACTTGTACAATTCCGTTCAAAAGTTTACACCCCTGGCTATTAATGCATCATTTTTTCTTCTGGAGCATCAGCGAGCGTCTGAACCTTCTGTAATAGTTGCATATGAGTCCCTCAGTTGTCCTCAGTGTGAAAAGATGGATCTCAAAATCATACAGTCATTGTTGGAAAGGGTTCAGATACACAAAAATGCTGACAAACCAAAGAATCTGTGGGACCTGAAGGATTTTTCTGTAGAACAGTGGTCAGTTTAACTGTTCAGGACAAACAAGGAACTCATGAACAACTATCACTCAACATCAAAAAACACAGCTGTGAATCATTCCGGTAACAACACAGTATTAAGAATCAAGTGTATGTAAACTTTTGAACGGGGTCATTTTAATAAATTCAACAATTAGTTTCTCTTGTGTTCTATATGTAAACTTATTTTATGTGAAATATCTTATTCAGGTCAGTACTAAATAAAAAAATAACATGCATTTTGTATGATCTTACTCTTTCTGGTAAAATTTAACAGTGTGCAGATTCTGCAAGGTGTATGTAAACTTTTGACTTCAACTGTATTGGCTTGTACTGTTAATACTTCTACTTTTCTTTCATTGTGTTATAGCTTTATTCTTAAAACTTTAAAACAATCAATGTTTTGATTTTATCTTAAAATCATACATATTTTTCTTTTACAATATTATAATGTATGAAAAGTTCCACACTGCTGTCGTGGGCTCCATTCCTCCTCCAGTAAAAGAAATCTGAATGTTTAATTCACAGTCTGAGGAACACAATGAAATGTGTGGCGGAACAGCTCTCCCTGCCCTTGTGCGGTCACAGGTGATTAGCTGTCTGGCCTCTTGCACTGATATAAAAACAGTATCCATCTGCTGTGAGCTGCATTGGTGTCTAATTAGAGCATTGCCTGATTAATATTCAGGCTGCAGTGGTTACCAGAGCAAGTGCTCCAAGTGGACCAGTGCTGGAAGTGTGCTGCTTCACACTGCTGACCTGATAAACATCATCAAGTGTGTGAAAGCCATCATTTCACACACACTTGCTATTTTTAAAGTACCTCGAGGTTATTCCTGTGGTTTGCTTAGAAATACTGGCTGGGTTCAGAATGAAATATCCTTTAGAGTTTGCCTGATACCAAGATTTTGGGTTTAGTAGCAGTTCTGGTTCCTCAGTATGGATAGTAAATTGATACTGTACCTCAGTATGAACAGATGGAAGGTAGACCACTGAATATGCATGACAGATTTGCATAAAATGTAATGGGAACATACAATGTACATAAATTCAGTTAAAATTTTAGTTAAAGGGGATCTATTATGCAAAAATGCATGTTTTTGTCATTTTTATTAGTTCTTGCTTTTTAAAATATGTTTATATTGTTTTTATCATTTTGTTTCGGTTTTATTTTTTTGTTATTTATTAATGCAAGTTATACTAAAAGAAAAAGAGAAATTATGCCTTGGCATCTAGCTGAAGTTAAATTAAAAGTTATCTGAAATAGATTAAAATAATTGAATTTATTTCATGCAACACATATACATACATATAACTATATATATACATATACATATATATATATATATATATATATATATATATAGAGAGAGAGAGAGAGAGAGAGAGAGAGAGAGAGAGAGAGAGAGAGAGAGAGAGAGAGTTTGGGGTTAAGTAAGACTTTTAGTAAGATTTTCTTTTTAAAAGAGTCTCTTATGCTCATCAAAGCTCCATTTTATTTCATCAAAAATATTTTATTTTAATAGTGATCAACACTATTTTAAATTGCATTAACATTTCACAATATTACAGTTTTTTTCTGTATTTTATTTAAATAAACACAGTCTTGATGAGCAGAAAACTCTCCTTTAAAAAGTTGAACTTTAAAAAGTATTAAAAATCTTACTGATCCCAAAAACCACTTCATGTCAACTATACTTGTTTTGTACTAATTTACAGCACAACCCTACATAAGTTATAGATTAATTATAGATCTTGATAATGCGTTGCTTTTTCAAAATTGACAGAAATAAAAAACTGCTATTTTGCATTTTTAATCCAATTCTTTTTGCCAAAAAAAAAATTACAATTCAAGGTTAAGTCAGATGCATTGCCATATCATGACTCTGTGTATACAGAAAATTTGCATACTGTGCACAGCATAGAAAAGGCATACTGCAAATATGAAATTATGATGGCAGTATGGCATTAACCAGAACATAAGAACATAGCTGCATTTTGATATTTGCAAACAACAAGCCAGTGTTGTCCATAGTACTGACCATGACAAGAGCCACAGCTGTTGTGAGAATCAAATATAACACTTCTGACACTATAAATTCAATTGAACACTCCTGAATAAATTAGGAGGAGGGAATATGAAACATATGTGTATCAATAACACATTAAGTAATGACACATTTGCTGTTTGTTATATTCCAACACGATCAATGCTTGGAATAGCTTGCTACTTCCAATATTTCTGTGCACAGTATGTGAATTTGTGTTATTATGTAATATGTAAAATAACAATGAAAAATGCAAAACAACACTGTATTTGTTTGGTATACATGCATACTGAAACAAAACACCCCTATTGAAGATTTATGGTATGTATGTGTATTTTGCAGTATATGGGCCATTCTAGAGAACTGGTTCAAAGTCAGGGTTGGAAACGTCTTGGGAAAAAAAAGTGTATTTTTTTTCCACAAATTCGTTATGTATTCAAATTGTATAACATCCAAGGTACACATTTCTACTAATTGTGCATATAGTACATTACTCTCATGCTGAATTTTTGTTTATGCAGTACTGGATAAACAATGGTGTATAAAATATACAATAATGTACTGCAAATACACCACTATGCTTCATACAGTATTGTTGTTATTGAATTGATCTTGTAGTGGAAAAATACATTTCAAATGTTTTTGTCAGGACTATCCTCAGTTAAGACAAAATTTCATTTTAAATTTGTTAAACTGATATTGTTCATTGCATTTGAGTCCTGTCAACTTCATTCTTATTTAGGAGGACAACTTCACAATTTAAGTTCACTAAACTTAAATTATGTTTATTGCACTTTTTTATAAAGTCCAGTCAACTTTATTCTTAGTTAAGACAACTTCACAATTTAAGTTCATTAAATTTAAATTATGTTTATTGCACTTGTTTTATAAAGTCCCGTCAACTTCATTCTTAGTTAAGACAACTTCACAATTTAAGTTCACTAAACTTAAATTATGTTTATTGCACTTTTTTAAGAAAGTCTAGTCAACTTTATTCTTAGTTAAGACAACTTCACAATTTAAGTTCATAAAACGTACATTTTAACATTTTAAGGCAACACGAACACTTACTTTTTTTAAAGTTGAAACAACAAAAAAAATGTTTTACAGTGTAAGGTAGTGACAATTTTATGAGATAACATCCTAAAAAACAAAGATGTCACTACTGAAACTTGTTTGTTTCGATCAAAACTGCTTCGGTATTGACAATTTTAGATACTTTCGAACCTAGCTCAAAGATGCTAATTAGCACATGGTTAACTATAGAAAAATAGTGTTTGGTAGTGATGTTCCTTAAAGTTACACAGATTTTTGAACACATTTACCTCAAAATGATAGGGCCTATCTACTCACCCCTTGTAGCTATGAGAGAGAGAGAGAGACATAAATATTTTGTTATCATAAATGTAGTCTCAGCCAATGGATTAAAATATATACTGTTCCGGTAGTGACATGAAAATGCAGGACTTTTTTTTTTTTACATTAAATGTAATAATTTACATAGAAAATGTAAAATAAAATTTTTTTAACTTCATTTAAAAATGTGTAAAAAATACTTAGAGTACCTAACTAAATGATGACTTCATATATATTATACTGTATGTATATATATATATATATATATATACACACACACACAAGTAGGATCTCAGCGCGAATCAACCAACCAACTAGGAACTTGCAACATTAACACAAAAGGACACTTGTTGATCATCCAAGGAAGGAGATTGTCAAATATGGGGCAACTAACCAAGATTAATAGTCAAAGAGATCTTGCACATCACATGAGAATCATTAGAGATTTCGGTTGGTGGGCTCCCCGACCCAGGGGACACAGACTGAAATTCCTTCTACACCCTTTTGACCTTTTGTTCCTCACAGAACACATCCTTACGTTCACAGTATGGCACAGGAAACTGCCCTTTCACATATACACCTAAATTGTGCTAAAATGACTTATGAGCAACTCATCATTTCTATGCATAACTTTCTATCATTTGTAACCCACACATTTGCCTATTATGTTTTAATCACTTATTGTGTATGTCCTTTTAATAACTATTGAATAGCTTAATGATTTATATTGGTGTTTGGTATGCCTGAGCTTGAAATTGCATTCTTGTAATGTTTCTATAATTCAATTCTTTGTAAAATGTATTTTAGTCTTGTTATCAAAATCATGTCCAAATTTGACTCTGCAAAGAGCGGGAAAATTGGGACCTATGGAAGTAAAATACTGACAAATGTTTTTGAAGCAAAACAGGGTGCTGTATAGCACTAACTGAAATAAAATGCATGGTATTAACAGTGCTTGCGTTTTAAGGTTGTGCAATTCAACATGGGTGGATATTTAGGCTGTGAATTTTTCAAGTGGAAACATAAAATTTCATTTGTAAAATTTTCAATGTTAATAATACAGATTATTTTAAAATACGACTTTCACAATTGCATTGTTTACAATTTCAATATTAAATATTCATATTATTTTAAAATACAAATTTAACAATTGCAGTGTTCAAAATTTCAATACTAAATAATTTCAATACAACCTTTGATATTTGACAGGACATTTCGGTGCGTATTATTTCGCTTCCAAAAATTCAGCGATTCAAATTCGCCAAGCAATTCGATGCTATACATCCGGGTATGGCAGGAAGAGCAATTGAGCATCGATACAAAATCGACGCCTGTTGCTTTCCGCTTCACCAGCAGGTGGTGAAAGCGAGTCTTGCTGAGACCATTGCGGTCCGTGTACCTTTTATTCATTTATGAAATAAGCAGAAATTATATATATATATATTGTCGTGTCAATCATCTCGCAGGATCACTCGTCTCGTGCGCTGTTGCACCTGCTGTATCGTCCTGAAGCGGATGATTGTCTGTTGTTCCGCTTAACTACATTGATATTATTTCTATAAAAATTATTTTATTATACAATTTTAATATAGATAGATAGATAGATAGATAGATAGATAGATAGATAGATAGATAGATAGATAGATAGATAGATAAAGTATAAAATAGCAGGGTTTTTTTTCGTTTAAACTGTCTTTTTTAACTCTAGCCTAATATTTTATTTCCCTGGGCCCACCCAGTTGGTGAGCAATCGGTGGATGGCCGAAAGTCCGTGAAACACCGACTCTGCACAAGCCTATCTAGCTATTGATCAACATTTTACCTAAGCATCTAGGCTGAGCAGATTTAACCTAAATTTCAGCAAAATAAAACGTTTCTGTGGCTATATTGGTATATGTATATTACCTGCAGGCACCTCTTAATTAACAAAAGTTCACTTTGCGCTCTTGGCTTCTGCCTCCTCTATGGTCCTGTCAATCATATCGCTGGATCGCTCGTCTGGCGAGCTGTTGCTCGTGCTGTATGTAACACCGTGAAATGGTCTCAGCAAGACTCGCTTTCACCACCTGCTGGTGAAGCGGAAAGCAACAGGCGTCGATTTTGTCTCGATGCTCAATTGCTCTTCCTGCCATACCCGGATGTGTAGCATCGAATTGCTTGGCGAATTTGAATCGCTGAATTTTTGGAAGCAAAATAATACGCACCGAAATGTCCTGTCAAGTATCAAAGGTTGTATTGAAATTATTTAGTATTGGAATTTTGAACACTGCAATTGTTAAATTTGTATTTTAAAATAATATGAATATTTAATATTGAAATTGTAAACAATGCAATTGTGAAAGTCGTATTTTAAAATAATCTGTATTATTAACATTGAAAATTTTACAAATTAAATTTTAAGTTTCCACTTGAAAAATTCACAGCCTAAATATCCACCCATGTTGAATTGCACAACCTTAAAACGCAAGCACTGTTAATACCATGCATTTTATTTCAGTTAGTGCTATACAGCACCCTGTTTTGCTTCAAAAACATTTGTCAGTATTTTACTTCCATAGGGACCACGTGACTGATAAGATAAAATTGGGATTTATGGTTTGGGAGGAGAAACCAGCAGTACCCCAACTAAGGACAATGTTTTAATTGGTCAAGACACCATTTGGGATGTGTCCAAAAGCTGAGTTTAAATACTCAGGACACCATCAAATCTCTCTCTTACACTCTCTTACTCTTCGCGTGCTTCGTGCCGCCGCGTTTCGACACTGGTGTTAGCGTTCTTTTCGAACGCTCCCTGGCCTGCATGCCAGCTGCTCCTCTAAAGGAAACAGGAGGAGATTGTTACACTTCTGTCTTTTACTTTAATTCTTTTATTTCTTTCCGTTGAGAGTTTCGTGTTCTAGTTAAGTTTTGAAGCAAGCCGTGACCCAAACGTCTGTGCTGACCTGAACTTTAACCAGCGCACAACGCCGCATCCTCAGCCAATGCCCAAGACTTCACATCGAACGACCACCGAACTCCCAACCAATCTGCAACCTCGGCAAACCCCTTTCTGGAACGACGCGATGAAAGGAATTCCCTCAACACAAAGGCAACGCAATTACAACCTCCAGATTCTAGCTGAACTGGTGCATTTGATGTAAAGTTTAATAACCTCTTTGAGAGACTCAATACGAGGGTTAATTAAGTGATTGATGGTTGTTCAGGTCTAAGCAATTGCACATATTGCTATAAACTTGGGATTTCATATTTTCATCTTCTAAACATTCTTTCCTCACTTTCTCTCTTCTGCAACCTGTGTGAATGCGTGTGTGTTTACATGTTAGATTAGTTTGAATGTTTTAGGTTTATCCAATAAAATCGTATTTTTATTAGAAAAGATAAGTATCTTGTGTTTCGTGCTTACAAGTTATTGTCTTAAACTGTCGATCTAATATATAGTGTTTTCACTATATTCTGGATAATAATATCCATTGCAGAGTTATGTTGTATGGCTATTTCCATGAATCGCGAGTCGACTCTGAACAGCCGTAAAACAGCGACTCTGTTCAAATTCCCTATTGAATCATATTTAATTCCCTTTGAGCTAAATATATATATATACACACTGATATTTTAAATATTATTGAGGGTTTCAATAGGTAATAAAAGGATCTTAATAAACATCTAAGAGCTGAATACTTAAATTCTTTTTTAATGTGTTTTTTGGTTGTGCAACAGCAGTTTGCACCAATTCTGTAGAATGGATCATATCCTGTGCAGTATTCCTTTCTGAACACAGACACTTGGATTTTCAGTTCTACCACTGAGGAGCACAAGAATCACCGTTTTCCTCTCATTACGAAGACATTAACTGCAATAGTTAAGCCCTGCAGGAGGCACCTACTTGATGGCTTTATTTTCTCCTCGTCCTCTCCCAGACACAGACACCGAGTCTGGGGTCCCTGCTGTCTCCACCCCCGGCTTATTCCTCATCCCCTTCAGAGAGAAAGAAAGAGAACAAGACTGAATGAATGAGAAATTGAAGATTTCCTAAAATAGTTTCATCAGGTGCCATATTTCAGCAAATTCTGTGCAACTGCTGCAAGTCACACAGTTTAATTAATCAGTAAAGGCAGACAGATGTAGTGATAGAGCTAATACATGCCATCAACAGCCAAAGAGGGGCTTTTTGCAGATATTAATGACAAATCTGAGACCCTCGGGGTGTTTACACACTAGAGAAGCTCTAATGGAGTGTTTGATGGATTGGAAGGCATGAGATGTGCTTTGAAGATGTGGAAAGAGCAGGTCAATCTGCAATCAAGCGGGAATA
Organism: Garra rufa; assembly: GCF_049309525.1. Taxonomy (NCBI): domain Eukaryota; kingdom Metazoa; phylum Chordata; class Actinopteri; order Cypriniformes; family Cyprinidae; genus Garra; species Garra rufa. The sequence continues at coordinate 57,617,558 of NC_133363.1, forward strand.
CAGGGAATTGGATCTGCAAAAGCACAAGCAGATGCCTAAATCAGAATGTGTTGCAGAAGTTTACATTTTCGTCATCCTTGAGAAACTGGAGTAGACGCTCTTTCGAAGTAGGAGTGGAAAAAATGCAAAAACTTTATATTTTATTTCAGGTTGAGAAAAAAACTATATAATAATCTATATTTAAAAAAATATAAACCACATTTGATTTTAATGCATATCTTATATTGACTCTTTACTTTATATATAAATATAAAATAAAGAGTCAATGTTACATATATACATATATAATAAATATAATCATTTAAAATAAAGAGTTAATGTTTATTTAATATAATATTTACAAAAAAACAGATAAAATAGAGAGTCATGCTAATATGATCAAACACTGTTAATATTTATTTATTTTAAGTAATAAAAATATTATTAACAGTTTTATTTAACTATAATAACCCTGATTTACAGGTAAATATTAGTATTTCAAATAATATTTCTTGAAAAAAATAAAAATTATAAATAACCAAAAAAATACTAGTTAAATATAATATATATTTTATTTAAATTATATAATAATTATAATATAATTATCATTTATATTTATATTAAACAAATCAAATATTAAAAAATATTTATAATATTTAGTCAAGTCAAGTCAAGTCAAAATTTATTTCTATAGCACATTTAAAAGCACCAAAGTGCTGTTATAATATTTAATATTTATATTAAAATGAATTACTAAAATGAATGATACATTTAAAATGAAATTTATAATGCTAAATTACTAATATTAAAATACAGAAAAAAAACAGAATTAAATATTAAGCAAATTTGAATAAACTGACTTCTAAACTGATCTCATATATTAAATAAATTAGAGAATGCCATAAAATCCCATCAAACATTGAATATGCATTGTATAAATTAAATAAAAATGTTTTAGATCATTTATTAATTATACCTTTAAATTTATATTTATTATATTTATTATATATTTAGTTAACTTAAGTAACCCTGGTTTACAAATAAATATTAACAGTAAAATACATTTTTTTTATTTTGTATTTATGTTTTAAAATGTATTTAAAAATATTTTTTAATTTAAGTATTAATTTATTATTAAATATTTATTATTAAATAAATACATTTATTATTAAATGTAAATAATTAATATAATGAACAATACATTTGAAATGAAATTTAAAATGAGAAATTATTAATATTAAAATATAGAATAACAAACAAAAATAAATATTAACAAAATCTGAATGTACTGACTATCACATATTGAATAAATTAGAAATAAAAAGTGCTCTTTTACCATGACCCATAAAATCTCATTTTTAAATGGCATAAAATTCTATCAAAAATTAAATGCACAGTATAAAAATTAATATTTGAGATAATTTAATAATTAAATAGAGCACTTTTGACCTTTTTAATGTGCCTGTGATGCCTAGGAACACTGTATAGGAAGAAAATTGTATGAAAAACATTATATAGAGACTCAAATGTGGCCAAATACTGTGTAAACCCACATTCAGACAAAGTCACACATGCATAATTAGCCCTAAAACTCAAAAGCTTAGTTTCAATTAACTTTCGAGCCAAAGGACTACAGTTCAGCTTGAGAAAACACTCGTATGCTTCCATAATGCACCATATGCAAACAGTTGTGCTATTGGCAGACAACCGAGACAACTCTACTGATCGATGCAACCAATTACATAAAGGCTAATTACATCATTTCCTGTCTGTCAAAGATGCACTCCTCCCCACCATCTCTTGATTGGCCAATCCATCTCAAAGCGATTCTGCAGGTGGAGTATTCATTACAAAGTCCTCTGAAAGCCATCAGCCGCCAGCAGTTGTGTAAGAGATGATAAATGATCCGAACGGGAGGAAGAAAGAGCAGCGTCTTGGCCTGGGCGCAGCAATAGCCTGCCAGTTTCGAGCATTTAAATTACGCCGCCTGCCAACGTGCAGTCGCTCCTCTGCCGTGATCTGTCTACCGACATAATGAATGGTAACAAAAGAGGAAGTGAAACAAGCGTGTTCATACACAGGTAGAAACATCTTGTGATTTGCGACACAAGCCCACTCATTTACATTAGCAGACATGAGCAGGAACTGGAATTTGTACCACGTCCCACAAGAAGTGAATTAGAATTTGAATGGGAATTTAGTAAGAGAAATTCAACAAGTTTTAGAATTTATAAAAACGACCCCGTTCAAAAGTTTACATACATTTGATTCTTAATACTGTGTTGTTACCTGAATTATCCACAGCTGTGTTTTTTTGTTTAGTGATAGTTGTTCATAGGTTCCTTGTTAGTCCTGAACAGTTTAACTGCCTGCTGTTCTTCAGAAAAAACCTTCAGGTCCCACAAATTCTGTGGTTTTCCAGCATTTTTGTGTATTTGAACCCTTTCCAACGATGACTGTATGATTTTGAGATCCATCTTTCCACACTGAGGGACTCATACGCAACTATTACAGAAGGTTCAAAAGCTCACTGATGCTTCAGAAGGAAACACAATGCATTAAGAGCCGGGGGTGAAAACTTTTGAACGGAAATAGGTGTAAATGTCTTTTATGTAAAACATCTTATTCAGGTCAGTACTAAATAAAAAATAACATGCATTTTGTATGATCCCTCTTATTTTGGTAAATTAATTAACATTTTGCAGATTCTGCAGGGTGTATGTAAACTTTTGACATCAACTGTATATATAAATGCACCATTTATTTTGACTAATTCTGACTATTTGTTATACTATTATTTTTTTCATATAATTTTTTAGATTTTAATTTTTATATCCTCTGTTCATTTTAATTTAAGTTAAAATAAATAATGAATAGTCAAGCTAAAGTGGTCAAACAACCAAAAAGATTTACAAAAAGATACTAGCATTTAAAAAAATATTTATAAAAAAAATAACATTAAAAATTGACAGTGGTAATATGGTCAAACATTGTTAAAATTTATTTATTTCATTTCAAGTAATTAAATACAATTTTAAAAGTTAAATATTCTAAAAAAAAGTTAACTAACCCTGGTTTACATACAATTTCACCACCCATTTTGACTAATTATAAAATATAGAAAAACAAACAAATATGAATATAAAGCAAATTTGAATGTACTGACTATATCATATATTGAATAAATTAGTGCAATAAAGTGCTTTTCCACCATGTCCTATAAAATACAAATTTACAATACAGTATATAAATTAAATACAATCTCAAACACTGGGAATACCCAATTTTACGTGTATATTAATGACAAAAACATGAAACGTGTTACTAAGAATTACACTTACAAAAGTCCTCTGACCTTTCTGACCTTATCCTTTTCTCATTCTAAATCTTTAAATTAGAATTATGCAAAACTATGGTTATACATCAATGAAAGATGGACTGAACGCACTGCTTTTGACTTTAAAAAACCTTTGGCTTTTGAAATGGCAAAAGTTCATGCAGTACTGGAAATTGCTTGGTGTGTAGTTCTGCTAATGTAAGGTGAATTTACATTGAGAGCATACACTTAAAATTAATCAAGAATAGCTGGTCTCATGCATATTATCCTGGTCATTAACACCAGGTCAACTTCACATCCAGCTATACTATTTTAGTATGTGCTGAGAAGGACTGTAAAAATAAATCAAAGGCTATACAGTTGACTCACTTTTTTTCATTTTTTTAAACATCTTTTTAAACATCACTTACAGTAATTTTCCACAAGAATGTGGTTTATTAAAATTAAATGGAGGTAATTATTATTTCATGTCGAATTTAAAATTAACACCTCCTCTCACGCAGACACAGTTGTTTCAGATAAGAAATGCTAGTGTAGAAGTCTGACAGGCATGCAGTACGCTATCAAGTGTGGGGGAAAAAATCAAGGAGAAAAACAGCAAAGGCAGAGTAGGAGTGGGTTTTCAAACAGAATTCACAATCACAAAAGAAAGGCGAATGAGCATGGGGAAATATGACATCATCGGCTGATAAGAGAAAGCCAGAGACAGGGAGGGAGATCTTTCACAGGTGGTCGCCTCACAACAGATCCAGCTCTTCCTCACATGTTAAGAGCACACAGAGAGAGAGATGCATCCTCAGATCTCCTCACTGACACTCTGCATTCCTCTCCTTCATCTTATTTAGATGATTTACTAGTGAGAAATGTTTCCCACCAGTCACATCAGAAAGGTGTTAGACAAAGAAAGATGGACAAGAAACTATTAACATAAATATGATATATGAAATGGCGTATGATAGAATGAGTGATGAGGTGAGATAGAATGACAAACAGAAAGATAAACAGAACAACAGAATGACAACGATACACAGATGCATAGAACAATAGATGGAAAGACAGAACAACAGATAGGTAGATGGATAGACAGAACAACAGATAGGTAGATGGATAGACAGAATGACAGATGGACAGATGCAACAGATGATGGATGGATAGACAGAACGACAGGTTGATGATGAATAGACAGAATGACAGATGCTAGATAGGCAGATGGATAGAACGACAGATGGATGATGGCTAGACAGAACAACAGGTAGATAGATGGATAGACATAATGACAGATGATATAGATAGATAGATAAACAAAACAACAGGTGGACAGGTGTATAGATGGACAGACAGAATGACGGATAGAGGAATAGATAGGTTGATAGACAAAACAACAGATAGATGATGGATAGACAGAACAACAAATAATGGATAGATGGATGGATAGACAGAAAGACAGATGGACAGATGGGTCAATAGAAAGAACAACAGATAGATGATGGATATACAGAACAACAGATGATGGATAGATAGATGGATAGACAGAATGACAGATGGATATACAGAAGGATAGACAGGTTGATGGACAGAACAACAGATAGATGATGAATTGACAAAATGACAGATGATAGATAGACAGATGGATAGACAGAATGACAGATGGACAGATGGAACAGATTATGGATAAATGGATAGGCAGAGTAACAGGTATATAGATGGATAGACAGAATGACATATGATGGATAGGTAGATGAATAGACAGAAAGACAGATGGATAGGCAGAACCACCGATGATGGATAGATAGGCAGAATGACGGATGATAGACAGATAAGACAGAATGACAGATAGATAGATGGATAGGCAGAACAACAGATGATGGATAGACAGATGGATAGACAGAGTAACAGATGATGGATAGACAGTTGGATAGATGGATAGACAGAGTAACAGATGATGGATAGACAGAATGACATGTAGATAAATGGACAGATAGAATGACAGATGGATAGATGGATAGACAGAGTAACAGATGATGGATAGACAGATAGATAGACAGAACAACAGATGGATGATGGATAGGCAGAACAACCGATGATGGATAGACTGAATGACAGATGATGGCTAGACAGATAGATAAACAGAATGACAGATCGATAGGCAGAACCACAGATGATGGATAGATAGGCAGAATGACAGATGATAGATAAGACAGAATGACAGATGGATAGATGGATAGGCAGAACAACAGATGATAGATAAGACAGAATGACAGATGGATAGATGGATAGGCAGAACAACAGATGATGGATAGACAGAATGACAGATGGATAGATGGATCGGCAGAACAACAGATGATGGATAGACAGTTGGATAGATGGATAGACAGAGTAACAGATGATGGATAGACAGATAGATAGACAGAACAACAGATGGATGATGGATAGACAGAATGACAGGTAGATAAATGGATAGACAGAATGACAGACGGATAGATGGATAGGCAGAACAACAGATGATGGATAGACTGAATGACAGATGATGGCTAGACAGATAGATAGACAGAATGACAGATCGATAGGCAGAACCACCGATGATGGATAGATAGGCAGAATGACAGATGATGGATAGACAGACAGATAAGACAGAATGACAGATGAATAGATGGATAGGCAGAACAACAGGTGATGGATAGACAGATGGATAGATGGATAGGCAGAACAACAGATGATGGATAGACAGAATGACAGATGGAAAGATGGATAGGCAGAACAACAGATGATGGATAGACAGATGGATAGATGGATAGACAGACAGAGTAACAGATAATGGATAGACAGATGGATAGACAGAGTAACAGATAATGGATAGACAGATGGATAGATGGATAGACAGAATGACAGATGATGGATAGACAGATAGATAGAACAACAGATGGATGATGGATAGACAGAATGACAGGTAGATAAATGGATAGACAGAATGACAGATGGATAGATGGATAGACTGAATAACAGATGATGGCTAGACAGATAGATAGACAGAATGACAGATCGATAGGCAGAACCACCGATGATGGATAGATAGGCAGAATGACAGATGATGGATAGACAGACAGATCAGACAGAATGACAGATTAATAGATGGATAGGCAGAACAACAGATGATGGATAGACAGAATGACAGATGATGGCTAGACAGATAGATAGACAGAAAGACAGATAGATAGAACAACAGATGGATGATGGATAGACAGAATGACAGATGGATAGGCAGAACAACAGATGATGGATAGACAGAATGACAGATGATGGCTAGACAGATAGATAGACAGAAAGACAGATAGATAGGCAGAACCACCGATGATGGATAGATAGGCAGAATGAAAGATGATGGATAGACAGACAGATAAGACAGAATGACAGATTAATAGATGGATAGGCAGAACAACAGATGATGGATAGACAGAATGACAGATTAATAGATGGATAGGCAGAACAACAGATGATGGATAGACAGATGGATAGATGGATAGACAGACAGAGTAACAGATAATGGATAGACCGATGGATAGATGGACAGACAGAGTAACAGATAATGGATAGACAGATGGATAGATGGATAGACCGATAGATAGAACAACAGATGGATGATGGATAGACAGGATGACAGGTAGATAAATGGATAGACAGAATGGCAGATGGATAGATGGATAGGCAGAACAACAGATGATGGATAGACAGATAGATAGAACAACAGATGGATGATGGATAGACAGAATGACAGATAAATGGATAGACAGAATGACAGATGCATAGATGGATAGGCAGAACAACAGATGATGGATAGATGGATAGACAGAGTAACAGATGATGGACAGACATATAGATAGACAGAACAACAGATGGATGATGGATAGACAGAATGACAGGTAGATAAATGGATAGACAGAATGACAGATGGATAGGCAGAACAACAGATGATGGATAGACTGAATGACAGATGATGGCTAGACAGATAGATAGACAGAATGACAGATCGATAGGCAGAACCACCGATGATGGATAGATCGGCAGAATGACAGATGATGGATAGACAGACAGATAAGACAGAATGACAGATGAATAGATGGATAGGCAGAACAACAGATGATGGATAGACAGATGGATAGATGGATAGGCAGAACAACAGATGATGGATAGACAGAATGACAGATGGATAGATGGATAGGCAGAACAACAGATGATGGATAGACAGATGGATAGATGGATAGACAGACAGAGTAACAGATAATAGATAGACAGATGGATAGATAGTTAGACAGAGTAACAGATAATGGATAGACAGATGGATAGATGGATAGACAGAGTAACAGATAATGGATAGACAGATGGATAGATGGATAGACAGAGTAACATGATGGATAGACAGATAGATAGAACAACAGATGGATGATGGATAGACAGAATGACAGGTAGATAAATGGATAGACAGAATGGCAGATGGATAGATGGATAGGGGGAACAACAGATGATGGATAGACAGATAGATAGAACAACAACAGATGGATGATGGATAGACAGAATGACAGATAAATGGATAGACAGAATGACAGATGCATAGATGGATAGGCAGAACAACAGATGATGGATAGACAGAATGACAGATGGATAGATGGATAGGCAGAACAACAGATGATGGATAGACAGATGGATAGATGGATAGACAGACAGAGTAACAGATAATAGATAGACAGATGGATAGATAGTTAGACAGAGTAACAGATAATGGATAGACAGATGGATAGATGGATAGACAGAGTAACAGATAATGGATAGACAGATGGATAGATGGATAGACAGAGTAACATGATGGATAGACAGATAGATAGAACAACAGATGGATGATGGATAGACAGAATGACAGGTAGATAAATGGATAGACAGAATGGCAGATGGATAGATGGATAGGGGGAACAACAGATGATGGATAGACAGATAGATAGAACAACAACAGATGGATGATGGATAGACAGAATGACAGATAAATGGATAGACAGAATGACAGATGCATAGATGGATAGGCAGAACAACAGATGATGGATAGATGGATAGACAGAGTAACAGATGATGGACAGACAGATAGATAGACAGAACAACAGATGGATGATGGATAGACAGAATGACAGGTAGATAAATGGATAGACAGAATGACAGATGGATAGGCAGAACAACAGATAATGGATAGACTGAATGACAGATGATGGCTAGACAGATAGACAGACAGACAGAATGACAGATCGATAGGCAGAACCACCGATGATGGATAGATAGGCAGAATGACAGATGATGGATAGACAGACAGATAAGACAGAATGACAGATTAATAGATGGATAGGCAGAACAACAGATGATGGATAGACAGATGGATAGACAGAGTAACAGATAATGGATAGACAGATGGATAGATGGATAGACAGAGTAACAGATAATGGATAGACAGATGGATAGACAGAGTAACATGATGGATAGACAGATAGATAGAACAACAGATGGATGATGGATAGACAGAATGACAGATGGATAGGCAGAACAACAGATGATGGATAGACTGAATGACAGATGATGGCTAGACAGATAGATAGACAGAATGACAGATCGTTAGGCAGAACCACCAATGATGGATAGATCGGCAGAACGACAGATGATGGATAGACAGACAGATAAGACATAATGACAGATGGATAAATGGATAGGCAGAACAACAGATGATGGATAGACAGATGGATAGATGGATAGGCAGAACAACAGATGATGGATAGACAGAATGACAGATGGATAGATGGATAGGCAGAACAACAGATGATCGATAGACAGATGGATAGATGGATAGGCAGACAGAGTAACAGATAATGGATAGACAGATGGATAGATGGATAGGCAGAACAACAGATGATGGATAGACAGAATGACAGATGGATAGATGGATAGGCAGAACAACAGATGATGGATAGACAGATGGATAGATGGATAGGCAGACAGAGTAACAGATAATGGATAGACAGATGGATAGATGGATAGACAGAGTAACAGATAATGGATAGACAGATGGATAGATGGATAGGTAGAACAACAGATGATGGATAGACAGAATGACAGATGGATAGATGGATAGACAGAGTAACATGATGGATAGACAGATAGATAGAACAACAGATGGATGATGGATAGACAGAATGACAGATGGATAGGCAGAACAACAGATGATGGATAGACTGAATGACAGATGATGGCTAGACAGATAGATAGACAGAATGACAGATCGTTAGGCAGAACCACCAATGATGGATAGATCGGCAGAACGACAGATGATGGATAGACAGACAGATAAGACAGAATTACAGATGGATAAATGGATAGGCAGAACAACAGATGATGGATAGACAGATGGATAGATGGATAGGCAGAACAACAGATGATGGATAGACAGAATGACAGATGGATAGATGGATAAGCAGAACAACAGATGATGGATAGACAGATGGATAGATGGATAGGCAGACAGAGTAACAGATAATGGATAGACAGATGGATAGATGGATAGGCAGAACAACAGATGATGGATAGACAGAATGACAGATGGATAGATGGATAGGCAGAACAACAGATGATGGATAGACAGATGGATAGATGGATAGGCAGACAGAGTAACAGATAATGGATAGACAGATGGATAGATGGATAGACAGAGTAACAGATAATGGATAGACAGATGGATAGATGGATAGGTAGAACAACAGATGATGGATAGACAGAATGACAGATGGATAGATGGATAGACAGAGTAACAGATAATGGATAGACAGATGGATAGACAGAGTAACAGACAATGGATAGACAGATGGATAGAACAACAGATGGATGATGGATAGACAGAATGACAGATGCATAGATGGAGAGGCAGAACAACAGATGATGGATAGACAGAATGACAGATGCATAGATGGAGAGGCAGAACAACAGATGATGGATAGACAATGACAGATGGATAGATGGATAGACAGACAGAGTAACAGATAATGGATAGACAGATGGATAGACAGAGTAACAGACAATGGATAGACAGATGGATAGAACAACAGATGGATGATGGATAGACAGAATGACAGATGCATAGATGGAGAGGCAGAACAACAGATGATGGATAGACAGATGGATAGATGGATAGGCAGACAGAGTAACAGATAATGGATAGACAGATGGATAGATGGATAGACAGAGTAACAGATAATGGATAGACAGATGGATAGATGGATAGGTAGAACAACAGATAATGGATAGACAGATGGATAGATGGATAGATGGATAGACAGAGTAACAGATAATGGATAGACAGATGGATAGACAGAGTAACAGACAATGGATAGACAGATGGATAGAACAACAGATGGATGATGGATAGACAGAATGACAGATGCATAGATGGAGAGGCAGAACAACAGATGATGGATAGACAGAATGACAGATGGATAGATGGATAGACAGAGTAACAGATAATGGATAGACAGATGGATAGACAGAGTAACAGACAATGGATAGACAGATGGATAGACAGAGTAACAGACAATGGATAGACAGATGGATAGAACAACAGATGGATGATGGATAGACAGAATGACAGATGCATAGATGGAGAGGCAGAACAACAGATGATGGATAGACAGAATGACAGATGCATAGATGGAGAGGCAGAACAACAGATGATGGATAGACAGAATGACAGATGGATAGATGGAGAGGCAGAACAACAGATGATGGATAGACAGATGGATAGATGGATAGGCAGACAGAGTAACAGATAATGGATAGACAGATGGATAGATGGATAGACAGAGTAACAGATAATGGATAGACAGATGGATAGATGGATAGGTAGAACAACAGATGATGGATAGACAGAATGACAGATGGATAGATGGATAGACAGAGTAACAGATAATGGATAGACAGATGGATAGACAGAGTAACAGACAATGGATAGACAGATGGATAGAACAACAGATGGATGATGGATAGACAGAATGACAGATGGATAGATGGAGAGGCAGAACAACAGATGATGGATAGACAGAATGACAGATGCATAGATGGAGAGGCAGAACAACAGATGATGGATAGACAGAATGACAGATGGATAGATGGATAGACAGAGTAACAGATAATGGATAGACAGATGGATAGACAGAGTAACAGACAATGGATAGACAGATGGATAGAACAACAGATGGATGATGGATAGACAGAATGACAGATGCATAGATGGAGAGGCAGAACAACAGATGATGGATAGACAGAATGACAGATGCATAGATGGAGAGGCAGAACAACAGATGATGGATAGACAGAATGACAGATGGATAGATGGATAGACAGAGTAACAGATAATGGATAGACAGATGGATAGACAGAGTAACAGACAATGGATAGACAGATGGATAGAACAACAGATGGATGATGGATAGACAGAATGACAGATGGATAGATGGAGAGGCAGAACAACAGATGATGGATAGACAGAATGACAGATGCATAGATGGAGAGGCAGAACAACAGATGATGGATAGACAGAATGACAGATGCATAGATGGAGAGGCAGAACAACAGATGATGGATAGACAGAATGATAGATGATGGCTAGACAGATAGACTGAATGACAGAAGATGGCTAGACAGATAGATAGACAGAATGACAGATGGATGATGGCTAGACAGAATGACAGGTAGATAGATGGATAGACAGAATGAGATGGATGAATAGACACATGGATGGATAGATCAATATGGACAGGATGGATAGATCGGATGGACAGAATTATGGGTGGAGAGACAGATGGATGAACAAACAGACAACGATAGACAGACAGACAGATAGACAGAACAACAGAGCGATAGGTATACAGACAGAGATAGATGTATGGATGGATGGATGGATGGAAAAAAAGGTTGACAAGAATTTTGTGAACAAACAGACCTTTTCACAGTATGAATATACAGCATTTGATGTGCACTAAAATCATTCCAGCAGATACAAGACATCAACTTTAGCGAGCTTTCCGTACATTTCAACATGCTGATCTCTCATCTCTCAACATTCTCCAGATTCCCTCTGCTCAGAGAGTCAGAACTGGATCAGACAGAGAGAAACTCTGTAGTCTTGACCTGAAACCGCCCAGCACTGTCAACTCTATTTGGGAGGAGAAGGAGAAAGCAGGCAGTCTGTCGGCGCGGAGCGTGGGGTGTTGTGGGCAAAAAAAACATATGAATCATTAGTGAGCCCTGCGGCGTGGCAGTATGAGGTATGAGAAACATAAAGGCCAGGAAGACTCTCGCTGTGCTGCCTTACATAACACATCCCGGCTTATTCACTCATTAAGGATCTGTTGTTCTGCTGCCGCTGATCAAAAGACTGACCAGAGACGCTCTAATTAAAACAACAACACTAACCCTTATTTGCAGCAACAGTCAAAGTCCGTTTCTAAAGGGGTTTGGATCAAGAAGACTCGCGACTGATTTTGACTCATCAACGGCTTTTTGCTTGAATCAAGGAAATATATGTAGGATAACTACGTTTTTTGGACTGTGATATTATTTACTTGACAATCAAGCACATTTTACCCTCAAATTGTCATTATATTATACCTTCTTTTGTAATTCCTTTCATTTTGCTGATTTGAATAAACCTTCCTTTTTTCCATTAATAATGGTAATTATAAAAACTCAAAAGCAAAACATCTGGATGCATTAAGATAATGAGAATTTGCTGTGAACATGTGCTTAATTATCATGAACATAATGTTTCCATGCAAACAAAAATGCTTAATTGTCCTAAACACAAGTCATTTTCTTTAACCAAAGTATAATTGGGTGTTTCTTCAACAGGATTTTAATTTTTATTAAAACGAACAAATTGTTCTTTAAAAAAAAAAAAAAAAAAAAAATTACAAAAATATTGTTTTGGCAACAAAAAACACAATATTTATTAAATATATTTTATGAAATAATACATTTAAGTTAAAATGCTAAAATTGAAACAAATAAAAATAGACTAATTAGAAAATAAATAAAAAATAAAAAATAAAAGATTAAATCTAATAAAAATGACACAAAAATGAAAATAAAAACATAAAAGTAAATTACATTATAATTGAATTACATTATAATTAAATTAAATGATAACAATACACAGTTAAGGTCAAAAGTTTACACACCACTTGCAGAATCTGCGAAAGTTTAATTATTTTACCAAAATAAAAGAGATCATACAAAATGCATATTTTTTATTTAGCACTGACCTGAATAAGATATTTCACATAAAAGACGTTGACATATAGTCCACAAGAGAAAATAATAGTAAAATCCTGCCAGTCCCACAAATTCTTTGGTTTTCAGCATTTTTGTGTATTTGAACCCTTTCCAACAATGACTGTATGATTTTGAGATCCATCTTTTCAGGCTGAGGACAACTGAGGAACTCATATGCAACTATTACAGAAGGTTCAAACACTCACTGATAATTCAGAAGGAAAAATTATGCATTAAGTGCTAGGGGTGAAAACTTTTGAACAGAATGAAGATGTGTACATTTTTCTTATTTTCCTAAATATCATGATTTTTCTATTTAGTAGTGGCCTTCAGAAGCTACAGAAGATACTTACATGTTTCCAAGAAGACAAAATAAGTTAAATTTACACAGATCTACAAATTCAAAAAGTTTATCCCCATCGTTTTTCCTTCTGAACCTTCTGTAATAGTTGCTTATGAGTCCCTTAGTTGTCCTCAGTGTAAAAAGATGGATCTCAAAATCATACAGTCATTGTTGGAAAGGGTTCAAATACACAAAATGAGAAACCAAAGAATTTGTGGGACCTGAGGATTTTTCTGAAGAACAGCAGGAAGTTTAGCTGTTCAGGACAAACAAGGGATTCACAAAATATTAAGAATCAAGTGTATGTAAACTTTTGAACAGGGTCATTTTTATAAATTCAACTATTATTTTCTCTTGTGGACTATACTGTATGTAAACGTCTTTTATGTGAATATCTTATTCAGAGATTTACTGAGTCAGTACTAAATAAAAAATAACATGCATTTTATATGATCCCTCTTATTTTGGTAAAATAATTAACATTTTGCAGATTCTGCAAGGTAAACGTCAACTTTTGACCTCAACTGTACATCACATTTCAAACAGAAACCATGCCTTCATGTTTTCCCCCTACTTTTCAAACCTGTTATTTATAGATTATATTGTTTTACTCAGACTTTCAATCTTAAAGTATAAAAAAATAAGCAATATGACATTTTACTTGTTTACCAAATAGACAAGATGAAATATGAACACTGTAAATGTCAAATCATACATTTCATACATGTCATACATTTCATCCGAAATATTAAAAAAACAGTCATTCCCAGCTCAGAAAATGACAGAATCTTTCTGCGAGACATTCATGTTCACTTTTGAATGTTGTTAAGAAAGTAAATACATTGAAGTTAAAGGGGGTCATATGATGCGGTTTCTTGTTTTCCCTTGTCTTTGGAGTGTTACAAGCTGTTTGTGCATAGATAAGATCTGTAAAGTAGCAAAGCTTAAAGTCTCAAACCCAAAGAGATATTTATTATAAAAGTTTTGACTCAGCCACGCCTTCCTAAAACGGCTCGTTAAACACGCCCATAACACCGCCCACATGTATATGGAAAGAAAGAAGGCGTAACTTTTACCAGCTGTAGTAGTGTTGCAGCCGCCATGTTGTGGAGACGCAGTGTGTTTCAATGCGAAAACGAAAGTACTTTGTTTAGCCGTCCAATTAGTGGTTAAGTTATATTTACAACACTGTTCTGGAACAGTGCAACGCAAATATTCGAGTAGGTGCTGCACATTTCACGGAGGACTGTTTCCTGAAACCGGGAGAGCAGCTTACGATGCCAGTTGTATACAAAGGGTTAAGGCTATAAAGTGAGGCAATTCTAACGTTGCAAGGAAAGTCTGCCCTTCTGACTAACGGCCTGTGAGTACGTTTTCATGTTTAAAGAATTTACTACTGACTATTCAAACGCGAGTTTTGAGCAGTGTAGAGTAGGGCTTGTTGTTTTTCGTTCTATGATCGAAAATGCAGACATGGTGCAATATGTAAAAATACAGTATGAGACATTATAATCAGTAGTTATGTCCCCACTGGATGCAACAAATGCCTCGTTTATAATGGGTTTTATTGTTTCTGTACAGTCACGCCGGGAAACATTTCCTGTATACATAACATTTCCTTCACACGCTTAGGTATTCAGCCAATCACAACCCACCGGATAGCTGGCCAATCAGAGAACACCTCGCTTTTCATCAACGATGAGTTTTGTAAAAATCGAAGCGTTTCAGAAAGGCGGGGCAGAGAGGAGCAACAATAATGTACAGTATGTGAAAAATAATATGTTTTTTGAACCTCAAACTGCATAAACACCAGAGGTGGAAAGTAACGAATTACATTTACTCGCATTACTGTAATTACGTAGGTTTTTTGTGTACTTCTACTTATTAAAGTAACTTTTAAATTTTGTAATTTTACTTTTACTTAAGTATGTTTTGAATTAAGTATTGTACTTAACTACATTTTAAATCTTATCTGTTACTGAGTAAAAATAAATTTAAAAAAAATTTTTTATAAAAAAATTAAATAAAATTGTGCCTGGAGGGAAGGAGGGGATCGCGCACCAGAAACTATTTGACAATGGCACAGTTTTTTCCTAAATACTTGAATGTCCCTGACCCATTTTGACTTAGTTTTGCACTACTGTTTTAGTGTTTAACAAAAGGATGCTCTACTGAATCCACAGTTTATGCCACATTCAGTGGTTGTGATGTTTAATGTTTTATGGGATCATTTGCACTAAAATGACTATTTCCCTAAATGTTTTATATGGTTATTTATTGTATTTTATTTATTTGTTTATAATGCACTTTAATTTGTAAAGTTGTTTCCTCAATTAAAAACAACCAGGTTGAGATTTATATCCCCTTGTCTTTTTTAACTACATTAGAAACCCCCACCTACCCCTGCTGTTAAAAAAAATTACTCAGTAAATTTTATTCAGAGTAAAATTTTAAATGAGTTACTTTTTACTTTTACTTGAGTAGATTTTTTGACCAATACTTTTACTTGAGTAGCATATTTTATTACTCTTTCCACCTCTGATAATCACATCGCATTACGCCAAATTCACAAAATAATGCTCTTTTTAGCAACATCATATGACTCCTTTAAAGAAACACCCATTTTTCATGAGATTCACACTTCTAAGAAATCAGTCACATATTTAATTTTGCATTAATAAACAGCTTTAAGTGGACATTTTTACACTAGGTTTTACAGAATCACTGTTTTTACACTAGGTTTTGCAGAATCACTATTTTGCTAATAATTTCGCAGTCACCAAAGGGGGAACAATACCATTTTAGTTTAGATATGAAAATGGCAAAAAAGGAAGAGCAATGCACAAGAAAATGTGATGAATAGCATAAGAAGCTAGTTTGTAATCCCTCATTGTAATAACATTAAGACGGTAGATGCCCACAGGCCGGGCACGTGGTGGGGAAGCCATTACTAAGTGTAATTAAAGCTTGAAATCTCTTTTTAGCCACCCTGCAGTCTTCCCGTCTGCCTCTCACTCCTCCTCTCATATCCTCCCTTTCACTTCCTCCGTCTGGCCTGCGCTGACCATCTCAAAACCCATCACTCGTCTCAGCTGACGAATGCAAAACGTGGATTTGTAATACGCACGGTTGTGAAACCCTGCCTCCACGTTTGGCTACTCTTCTAGGCAAAAAGCAAGTGACACGTTAAATGTTAAAGGTAATTAGTTTTGAATGATAGGTGATCTGTTTATTTTGGGAAGAGGGTAATTCAATTAAACCGAGCACAGGTGATTAATTTTGTTTGTGGATTCTATTTATCAACCGGCTATTAATCAAAAAGTGGGTGTAATCACATTTTCATGTTTATATATAAATCATTTAGCCTAATTATTCTTTTTCCTTGATACACGCTCTTTCCTCTCTCACGATTCAGTCTCATTTGGCCGCCTTGCGCAGAATTGCTTTACACGAGTTGAATGGCAAATCTTGTTTTGCAGATACCGAGGCTGAATGGAAAACTACAGGCTCAACGGCTAATTATCCAGACAGAAAATAAGATTTACAACTGTTGAAAGGCAATCTGGATCGAGGTCTGATGTAAACACAAATGAGGGCACGTCATGCCCCCCACTCCTTTCTGCAATACTAACAATATGCTGTTTAAATCCATCCATTATGTTTTTAGTTTTTGGTCAATTTATTTTTGTACAGAACACCAATCTGTCGAAATTGGAAGCAAAACTAATTAGATGACCCCAAGGCAACCCCCTATTTTCTACTGTTTTACAACTGAGCACTTAACATGTTTTTAGAATAGGTTTAAATTTCAAACTTTAAAACATCATGGCTCTGTGCCAAATCCTAGTGAGCTGCCAAAATTAGCAGCTGTGTTCTAAGGCAGCATTCTGACTGAAACCGAATTCCAGTGGAGTTGGGAGTTACAGCTGAGGTCAAAAGTTCTGTTCCGAAATCTGCAAAATATTAATTATCTTACCAAAAAGAGGGATCACACAAAATGCATGTTATTTTTTATTTAGTACTAACCTGAATAAGATATTTAGCATAAAAGACGTTATATAGTCCACAAAAGAGAATATTAGTATTTTTGACCCTCTTAAAAAGTTTACATACACTTGACTCTTAATACTGTGATCCACAGCTGTGAAAAATCCTTCAGGTCCCACACATTGGTTTTTCAGCATTTTTGTGTATTTTAACCCTTTCCAACAATGACTGTATGATTTTGAGATCCATCTTTTCACACTGAGGAGAACTGATGGACTCATCTGCAACTATTACAGAAGGTTCAAACACTCACTGATGCTCCAGAATGAAAACAATGCATTAAGACACTGGGAGGGGGTGAAAACTTTTGAATTTGAAGATCAGGGTAAATTTGACTTATTTTGTCTTCTGGAAAACATGTAAGTATCCTCTGTAGCTTCTGAAGGGCAGTACTAAATAAAAAATATATATGATATTTAGCCAAAATAAAAATGCACACATCTTCATTCTAGAGGTTGACCGATGTATCGGTTTTACCGATTAATCGGCACCGATAGTTGATTTGCGGAACTATCGGTTATCGGGAAAAAATCCTTGGCAACAGTTTTTCCGGGTTGCGTTCTTTGCTGAAGCGGCTCATGCTCCACTCCGCTGTCATATAGGATGAGCAGTTAAGTCCGACACCAATGCTTAATGTCAGGATTGTTACCATATATTTGCATTGGTTTATATCAAGCTGGTCATATTGTTAGTCAGCAAAGTTGCAGATTTAAAGACGTGACGTGAGAAAGCAAACCGTGTTCATTTAGCCGACAGAAATCCTGCTGCGCCACAGCGCGCCATTCATAGTTTCACATTACATCATATCTGTCCCAAATCTTTGTTAATGTTCATAAAGACTTGACTCTGGACTGGAAGATTTAGAATTGTGCATTTAAGTGAAACGTTTGTATTTCTGTAGCTCTAATAAAGTCTGTATGCTTCATATAGAGCTATATTTTATGTTTTAGCCTTTTCTTCAGGCCGCTGAAGCATGGTAGTTGCGCACTTTATTTCACAATGCCAGGTTTCCTTGTTCTTATTTGATTTTACTAACTGATCAACAAAAATATGTATTAAAAATTAAGATAAAAATGATAAAAAACGAAATTCGTTTAAGAAGGGATTTTCCACAAATAAAAACGTACGAAGTGGTCAAAAATTGTGTCTGACCCTCTCCAATTCTCCAGGCGTATTGCCGTCCAATTCATACCACGTCCTTTATGACATTTACAAATTACACAAACTTCTTTTGTAATAAACAGATTAAACTGAAACAAAACACAAACAAATAATATTTAAACATAATGTAAAACAAAAATCTTAAATGGCTACAACAATATAGATCGCACTTTCTCTTTCCGCTTGATCTGTTCTTTAAAAAAAATCCTTGCCAGTTTTTTGATCATTCTTAAAGTAAACATTTGCCCGTTTGGTGATTAAATAAACTGTTTTAGACTTCCCCTTGAACTACGCGTGACGCGTCCTGTGTGTCTGTGTGATACCTGCGAGTTGTCCGCGCGACGCAGTGCTGCACTTTTGCACTTTTCTGCACAAATTTGATATAAAATGTAATTAAATTGAATCTTAATTTTAAGATGGCAGGACTGGCATACAGAGATTCCAAATATAAACAAAAAGCATAGAAAAAGCAATTTTATTTGTAATTTTGTTAAAATGTCCCATTTGTAACATCAACTAAGATTGATGAAAGCTGTAGAATAGAAGTGTTGTTCCTTGTTAGAGTGTTAATTTCAACATTTTCTGATATATTGTTACATTTTGAAGTTTATTGTGTTAACATTAATGAACTATGAAATAACTTTAATGATCAATATATAATTAATATTAATATTTTTATTTTAGCGGTACTTTTTTAAAAATAGTAGAGCACTATTTTAGTTGCCTTTCAGTATCCATTTAAAAAAAACTATCGGTTAATAAATCGGCATCGGCCAGTGTGGTCAAACCTAGCTATCGGTATCAGTAAAAACCAATATCGGTCGACCTCAACTTCTTTCTGTTCAAATGTTATCACCCCCCGGCTCTAAATGGAATTGGTTTTCCTTCTAAAGCATCAGTGAGTGTTTGAACCTTCTGTAATAGCTGCATAGAGTCCCTCAGTTGTCCTCAGTGTGAAAAGATGTATCTGAAAATCATCCAGTCATTGTTGGAAAGGGTTCAAATACAAAAAATAAATGCTGAAAAACCAAACAATTTGTGGGACTTCGTTTAACTGTTCAGGACAAGCAAGGGACTCAACAACTATCACTAAAAAAAAAAAAAAAACGGCTGTGGATCTTTCAGGTAACAACACAGTATAAAGAATCATTTTAAGGTCTTTTATGTTAAATATCTTATTCAGGTCAGTACTAAATAAAAAACAACATGCATTTTGTACGATCCCTCTTATTTTGGAAAAATAATTAACATTTAGCAGATTCTGTAAGGTGTATGTAAACTTTTGAGTTCAACTGTAAATACATTATCATGTAGAAGTTTGGGGTCTGTATTTATTTATTTATTTATTCTTTCTTTCTTTTTGGTCTCTCATGCTCACCAAGGCTGCATTTATTTGATCGAAAATACAGTAAAATATTGTGAAAAAAAAAAATTAGAATCTAAAATTACTTTTCTATTTTAATACAATTTACAATGTAATTTGTTTCTGTGAATTTTCAGAAGCCATTATTGTCCTGGTGATAACTAAAAAAATAAAAATAAATTAGACATGTAGGGCAAAACTTACTTACAGTCAACAAAATGTGTTGAAGTGACCATCAAAATAAAGTGAAACGGAATATTGTTACAAAAGATTTTGAATAGATGCTGTTTTGTTCATTTATTCATTCATTTATTCCTCAAAGAATTCTGAAAAACTTATCACAGGTCGCAGAAAATAGTAATCAAGACTGTTTCCAAACTGTTTCCAACACTGATAATAAATCAGCATATTAAAATGATTTTTTAAAGATTATGTGACACTAAAGACTTGAGCAATGGCTGATGAAAACTCAACTTTGCATCATAAGAATAAATTATATATTAAAATGTATTAAAATAGAAAATTGTTATTTTAAGGCGAAACACTGCAGGTGAATAGGGTAAAAAATTTTTTTTACTAATATTTATCACCTTACTTACCCAGTTAATTGATTACATTGATAATTGCAAACATTTTTTGTATTACAAGTTTTCTAAAATGCTATGTTTAAATATGCAAACGAGGCATTATTTATTGAAATATGTGCTTATTTGCATACATTTCTAGTATAAAAATCTAAACACTGGATGAAGCCAGTTTCAAAATTCTTGTGTCATTTTTTTGACATGTTAGAGTCAAAACAAATTACAGAGGGGATTTTGGTTATCTCATTTTGTCACTCCATAACAGAACAGACAGAAAACTCATTGTGAGAAAACAGCCTTTAAAAATATGTATTGTAATTGAAATCTATTGATATAACTACTGTAGATAAAGTGCTACAAAAGAAACTTTTAACAGTGTCTTTTGGATGTTTTCGTTCCACTAATCTGAAAAATAAAACACTTTAGGAAACACCAAAAAACCCAAAATCTCAAACTTGACAGGTGCATGAAAAAAACTGTGTTTTTGCCCGCAGTGTCTCCCTTTTAATTATAATTATATTTCAAAATATTACTGATTTTAACTATTTTGGATCAAATAAATGCAGCCTTGATAAGCATAAGAGACCTTAAAACATTAAAAACCATACTGATCTCAAACTTTTTGAAGAGTAGTGTAGTAACACTATTTATTTTTTAGATTATTTAATTAGAACTGTTATCAATCCAACTGAGGTTAATTAAATGTTTTATTAAGTATCTTTTTTACTGCGCTTGTTGCAGTGCATTCTGAGATTGCATTCTCCAAGACATACTTGCAAAGACTCCCTGGAATCTTAATTTTACTGCCTTTCTACAAATGCTAGGATCATGCTTAGTGTGTTAAAATGTTGCCTACATGGTAGGCCTACTAGGTTTCATGCATTTTTTTTATGCATTCATGTTTCAGATGTTCACAGATTGTTGTCAGAGTGTAACAGAGAAACTGAAGACACTATAAAAACACACTACAAAAGCATATCAGCTCTTATATAGCTGATTGGATATGCAATCTTAGCAACTAACAGATGTCAGTGTCTATTATCACATCTGTTTAAGACATTATAAAACGTCCTGTTGTGCAGGAAGTGACATCACTCACCAGTTTGCGTTGGCACCATCCACAGACCCCGCATAGCGCCACCAGCCAAACGACACACACCGTTAAACCCACCGATACCAGGAACACACTCAGAGACAAAGAACCTGCGGAGAGACAATTGCTTAACATTAGAGTTGTGGAAGTTAATGCATTAACACTGCATGTTGCCGTTCACTTTTTGTTGACACGTTTATTCAGTCTGAGTCATGTCAGTGCTGCCTATATAGAGCGCAGTCACTGGTGTGGATGCATCTGGGTTAGGATGCTGCTTAAGACAGGAAGGCAGCTCAATAGGAACAAGCATTTTTTTTTAAATAGCAGGGAACATTTTTTCAATTTATTAAGGAATGCCACGAGGCTGTTTCAATGCTTAAGGGGTCATTTAGCATTTCAAAGGGGGCACATATTTAAAAGTTTATGCACACATTTTTTAACTAAATGAAATTTTGCTAAAATGAGTGGCTGTGTCATCAGAAGTGACTCACAGCTTTCTTAGGCACATATATCCTACAAAAAACATACCAAATTCTCTCTCTCCAAAAAAATTAAAATAAAACAAAAATCTATTATGCTACATATTTAATCATATTGAACATGCTTTAAAAATATAAATATAAATAAAATCAGTGTATGCATGTGTGATGTATAGTACATAATGAAAAAACATGCTTTATAAAATAAAACTAAATATAATATATTAAAATAGTGCATGAGTAATAAAGGTCAGGTAAAAATAATAAAGAAACATGTTTTTTTAATAAAGAAAAATCAACAAAAAATTTAATTATTTAAAATAATCAATTATTTAAAGTAAACTCAAACTCAGTTTATATATATATATACACACACACACACACATGAATGGTCTCATTTTTTTAAAAAGTAATGTGCTCTTTAATAGAATAAAATTAAAATTAAATATTAAAATAGTGTATGAGTAATAAAAGTAAGGTAAAAATTTATAAAATCATATAATAATCTAAAATAAATAAATAAATAAATATGGAAATATAACAAATATGGCAAATAATTACATGATGAGTAATAATAATATAACGAGTAATAATGGTCTCAACTGTTTTATAATAAAATAAAACTAAAAAATAAATAAATAAATAAATAAAATACCATGACGATGTACATAATGAAGAAACATGCTCTAAAATAATATATATATAAAAAATAATAAAATAGAGTTTGAGTGATAGTCTCAAATAAAAATTCGAAAGAAATATGCTTTATAATAAAATAATAGTGCGTGAGCGATAAAGGTCAAGTAAAAAAATCAAAGAAAAATAACAGAATAATCTAAATAAAATATTAGTAATAAATAAATAAATATATTAAAATAATTGCTTTTGAGTGACAATTGTCTCAAGTGTTTTATAATGTTTTTATAATAAAACAATATAAATTTTAAATGAAATAAAAAAAATGTTAATATGCATGATGAAGTACATAATGAAGAAACATGCTCATAATAATAAAACTTATAAACTAATAAACTGTTCTTTATAATAAAATAATATACAAAATAAAATATTCAAATAGTGTATGAGTAATAAAGGTCCGGTAAAAATCATAAGGAAACATCTTTAAAATAACAGAATGTTGTAAATAAAAAATGTAAATATTGAAATATAACAAATATGCCATATAATTACTTATGAGTAACAATGGTTTCAAGTGTTTTATAATGTGTTTTAATAAAATAAAACTTAAAAAAATAATAATAAATAAATAAATAGTATGCATGATGAAATACATAATGAAGAAACATGCTCTGAAAATAACATATTAAAAAATAAATAATAAAATAGGGTTTAAGTGAAGGTCTTAAATAATATAAAAATTTGCATAATATAAAAAATATTAAATAATTGTATACGCAATAATAATGATCAGGTAAAAATCATAAAGAAGCATGTTTAAAATAATATAATAGTCTAAATAAATAAATCAATATTGAAATATAACAAATATGCCAAATATATAACACATATTAACAATGGTTTCAAATGTATTATAATGTGTTATAATAAAATAATATAAAACATAAATATGAAAAAGCACATGAGTACATAATGAAGAAACACGGTTTAAAAATTTAATAAAACAGGAAAAGTAAAACAAAATAAATCCTAAAACACACTTTATAATAAAATAAAATAAAATAAAATAAAATAAAAAATTAATACTGTATGAATTAAGTTCATGTGAGTGATAAGTGTCTCAAATAAAAACCTTAAAGAAACATGCTTTATAATAAAATAATATAGGGTATCTAATAATAATAATAATAATAATAATAATAATAATAATAATGCATGTGAGTGATAAACACCTCAAATAAAAACCCTAAAGAAACATGCTTTATAACAAAATAAAATTACACTACAGTAATAAATGTTTATTAGGCATGGGGGCACATCTAATTCATTATTTCTGTACTATACTGCCCCATTGGCATTTTTTAATTAGATGAAGCAACTTTTTTAAAGGACATAAAATGATTTAATTTCTGTGGTACAGCAGTGAAGTGAGAGGGGGCGGTGAAATAAAACACAGGCAGCTGCTCAGAAAAGTGATTCATTTTGACTGAGAGGGGCAGAACGGAGAGCGGCCATGCAATCCAGTTAAACCGAATAAAACACATGTGAAATATATAACCGTCTGGTCAAATATAAGCCAATTGACCCGTCATGACATTACAGTCCATGAGAGTTTAGGTGAGGTCTGAGTCACAACACGTCCGTGAGGCTTTCAGAGCGGAGGAGATTTAGGTGTTGAAGACCAACAAAATGGAAAGGATCTGAAAGAAAAGCGATCGCCGCTTTCTTGTGTCCTTTTGAAACTGCTGTTTAGAAGCACAGCTGAAAAGTTTGAAGCTTGGATGGGTAATACTTTCGATCAAATAAAGTGAAGAGAAAATTTGACAGTAATCCGCTGTGAAGGCGAAGAAAAGAGGGAATATTACATATTGTGGAAGAAAAGAAGAAAAAGAACCAAAGAGTTTCTGTCAGAAAGGGGGCGGAAGGGAGCAGGATAAATGATTTTATAATGCCTCTAAGAAATATAAAAATGAGGAGAATTACAGTGAGAGGAGGAAGAGGATATAAATGTGTGAGGGAGAGCGTGTGCTGAGGTTATGGGAATATTTCTAGCCTTTTATTTAATGTTATCAGCTTATTAGTCTTGTGTAGCCAGACTTCTGACTAACGACAAATTCTGATTCACATCCCAGCTATAAGAACCACCTACTCAAACAGGAAAAAACTGTCTGAAAAAGAAAGAAAGAAATAAAAGAAGACTTTGTAAGTAGTATTTATTTCTTGCTTTTCTAGATAAAACATCTAAACACCCTTAAACAAGATATATTTACTGGAGTAAAATCGTGCTAAGATAATAGGCTTTTTTAAGACTAAAAAAGAATTTTTTCATTTAATTATAAATATTTTTTATTGTTATTTAAGCATAAAGCAAGAGAACTATTTTCCAATGAGGTGAAAAAAAATCTAAATATATTCTATTAAAACAATTAATATATTTTTAAGCTATTTTAAGTACGTACTTTTTACGTATTTTTTAGTTTTTTTATTTATTGTAAAACGACCTCTTTCATTAAAAATATTACAAATAAATAAATAAAAATTAAAAACACTCAAGAACAAATCTGGATGAAACATGCTTTATAAAAGAATATAAAGAATGAAAGATTAATAACCATTAAAAAAAACATGGTTAAAATAATATTTAAAAAAATAAATAAAACAAAAGCATGTGAGTAATAAAGATCTCAAGTAAAATTCTAAAGAAACATGTATCATAATAAAATAATACAAAAAAAATTTAAAATATGAATAATAGTAAGAATAAAATTAATATTTACAGTGCAATGAGCACTTTTTGTGTGTAATTTGGAAAGCATTTTGTCTAAAATAGAGACATCAGAATGAAAAACCTGTGTGGGAAAAATTAATAAATTATTTTGATATAACCGAGTGACATTCAAAAAATGTATTGGAAAAGCACAAATATGCATTAGTGACTGTAGTGATCAGAATTCATCTTTTTATCTTGAAAAAAGGATACAGAATTTGGATTACATCACAATCTTGGTTTTAATCTGGATTAAATTCTCAGTTTGTGTTGCTCAAAACGTTTAGTAAAAAAATTAATTTTTCTGGATTTCAGGAGCAAAAATGTAATAAAAATGTAACATTTTTTTTAAACATTTTAACATGTAATATATCCCCTAATCCCAAATAGCTGTCAGTATCAAAAAAAAAATATTGTTGTTTTTTTATGACAAATTGTAGACAACACAAGCACAATCATCAGAGATGGACCAGTCAGAAGCAGTTATTTGTGTAAATGCAATGCAAAACACTGGCACATTTCTCTTTAGGGGCTCCGTAGAGCACTAATAATCCAGATTTGAAAATCTGAAAAAGTGTGTATCTGGATCAGAGTGATCCAATCCAATTTTTTTTTTACCAGATACTGGATAGCAAAACATGGGATATCCAATCCAGATCTTTCTGATCCAGATCGAACAACCCATTTTCAAGATTTGATCCAATCCGATGGCCAAAATCCAATCAGATTACTGTTGAACAACTGGCCCCTGTAGACATTTGCATTCACCTGTGGATCTCTTCACTTTAGTTAGTTTAGCAACACTCATTGTACCATGAAAGACGAGAAGCTCCTTCTGGTCTAAAGTGTCTCTGTGGGGTAATATCTGCAAATCGCTCCCCATCGACTGCACCATTACCAACTTTATCTATCATTGCTGGCCTTTTAGAAGCAGAAACAATGATAGAGAAGACAGGAAGCAATATGGAGAAGATGAAGACTCAAATTTCTCTGACAAGGCAAGATTCAGAACTGATAAACTCATTAATAAGTGAATTTGAGGTAAATTGGCTTAATTTACATAAGAATGACAGATAAACACTCAAACACTCATTTTTGTTTTTCAAACAAGGTTTTTTGACTCCAAAAATCATAATGCATCTCAGTAAAATCTGTAGTCTCTTATGAAGTCTCTTATGCTCACCAAGGCTGCATTTATTTGATCAAAAATACTGTAAAACATAGTCATATTTTAAATAATGTTTCCTATTTGAATATATTTAAAAATGCAATTTATTTCTATGACGCAATGCTGAATTTTCAGCACAACCATGGTCTCTGATCAGTGATTTGTGAGTCGGACGATATGACACTCCATATAAGCCAATTAGTTGCTTAGTGGAAATCAGTGATCACCTGTAAATAACACTGAGAAAATCCTCTTGATAAAGTCTGTTATGAGACACTGGCCCAAATAATAACATCCCTGCGGCCCGGTGCATTGTGGGTCATGGCACCTTGTGACAAATGGGGCCGTGTCGTGTCTCATCGGACATTTCTCAAGCAGCGGCGGGAAGGATTCTGACAGGGTTGTGCCAAATATCTGACAAGATTATTTGTGGGTTAGATCCAAAGCTAAGCCACGAGAGCAGATCCTTCACTAGAGTGTGATGGCACATCTGAACATGTCTAATGGCACTGACTGATAAAAAGCGACGGATTTCAGTCGAACTTTCACAGCTGATGATGTACAGTAGACACATGATTGTTTATTTAAAGTGATTTAAAGGGATAGTACAACTGTTTTTCTATCAGGATCTATTTAGTGTATCTCACTCCTTCAGCCACACAAACTATTAGAATAACAAGGACGAATGATTAAAACTCATTAGGCCTCCGCAGCGTCTGCTGATAAACATTAGCATTTTTGGAACGAGCCCAATCATACAACACTTGCTCATCCTGGAAGGCAAAAACAGGCTTTTTTACTTTCCTGCTGCGGAAAACCAATCGTCTAGACGCTTGTCTGAAAGCCCCCTATGGACGTCTCATTGAATATCTCAGATTACTACAACGGAGAGTTCAAGTAATCAAACAAGAAGGTTCTTGGTATTGTTATAGAAACAAAAGGGGGACGTACTTTTAAATCAATGAATGTGGGCGATCTCAAACTGTTTTGCATCTGATATTGTACATACACCTGCTATTTGCAAGGTTTTAAAGGATAGACTGAATATACAGAATGAGTTTATTATGAATGCCCATTTTTGCCACTGAATAAAAAATTTAAAAAGGTAAAGGAAACTTTTTTTTCTCAGAATTGCATGATACAAATTCACAATTCTTTATAACACACAATTGTGAGTTTATATCTGACAATTCTGAGAAAAACAGTCATAATTGAGAATTAATCGAGCAAAAAAGCTTAATCATGCAGTTTTGAAAGAAAAAGATAAATTTGCGAGTTTATAACTCACAATTCTCAAAAGAAAGTCAGAATTTCATGTTTATATCTCACAATTCTGAGAAAAATGTCTGAATTTAAAGTTTATTTTACAATTCTGAGAAAAAAGGCAGATTTTCAAGTGTATATCTCACAATTCTGAAAGTCAAAATTGCAAGTTATCACAATTCTGAGATAAATTTTAATTGTGCAATTTTGAATCTCGCAAATTCACAATTCTTTATAACACACAATTGTGAGTTTATATCTGACAATTCTGAGAAAAACAGTCATAATTGAGAATTTTTATCACACATTTCCGAGCAAATAAGCTAAAATTGCTAGTTTATCTCATAATTCTAAGAGAAAAAGTCAGAATTGCAAGTTTAATCATGCAGTTCTGAAATTAAGAGGTTAAATTGCGAGTTTATAACTCACAATTCTGAGAAGTCAGAATTTCAAGTTTATATCTCACAATTCTCAGAAGAAAGTCAGAATTTCATGTTTATATCTCACAATTCTCAGAAGTCAGATTTGAGAATTTTAATCACGCATTTCTGAGTAAAAAAGTTAAAATTATTATATCTTACAATTCTGTAAGAAAAAGTCAGAATTTCATGTTTATATCTCACAATTCTGAGAAAAAAAGTCTGAATTTAAAGTTTATTTTACAATTCTGAGAAAAAAGGCAGATTTTCAAGTGTATATCTCACAATTCTGAAAGTCAAAATTGCAAGTTTTCACAATTCTGAGAAAAATTTTAATTGTGCAATTTTGAATCTCGCAAATTCACAATTCTTTATAACACACAATTGTGAGTTTATATCTGACAATGACAAGTCATAATTGAGAATTTTTATCACACATTTTCGAGCAAATAAGCTAAAATTGCTAGTTTATCTCACAATTCTAAGAGAAAAAGTCAGAATTGCAAGTTTAATCATGCAGTTCTGAAATTAAGAGATTAAATTGCGAGTTTATAACTCACAATTCTGAGAAGTCAGAATTTCAAGTTTATATCTCACAATTCTCAGAAGTCAGATTTGAGAATTTTAATCACACATTTCTGAGTAAAAAAGTTAAAATTATTAGTTTATCTTACAATTCTGTAACAAAAAGTCAGAATTTCATGTTTATATCTCACAATTCTGAGAAGAAAGTCAGAATTTCAAGTTTATATCTCACAATTCTGAGAAAAAAAGTCTGAATTTAAAGTTTATTTTACAATTCTGAGAAAAAGGGCAGATTTTCAAATGTATATCTCACAATTCTGAAAGTCAAAATTGCAAATTATCACAATTCTGAGAAAAATTTTAATTGTGCAATTCTGAGAGAAAATTTTGAATCTCGCAAGTGACTTTTTTCTCAGAATTTGAGTTTATATATCACAATCCTGACTCCATCAATCTATCCATATGTCTGTATATCTATCCATCATTCTGTCTATCCACCTATCTTTCCATCCATCCATCTATCTATCTATCTATCTATCTATCTATCTATCTATCTATCTATCTATCTATCTATCTATCTATCATCTGTGATTCTGTCTATCCATCTATGCATCTGTTTGTTCTATCGCTCTGTCTATCCATCATCTGATTCTGTCTATCCATCTATTGTTCTGTCTATTCATCAATTCATCATCATCTGTCATTCTATCAATTTATTCATCTGTCATTCTGTCTAACCATCTGTCCATCTGTTGTTATCTATCTATCGTTCTGTCTATCTATCTCATGCACAAAGCAATTTCAGATAGTATTGTATCATTGTATCACACCATATTGCATCACATCCAAATGGCTTCACTTATTATTAATATGATGTTTTATGAACTAATCCCATTCAAGTGTAGTGGTTGAAATGCATTAGTACATTCTAGAACAATGCTTTCAGGTTGTGCACCGGTTTGAGGTCCACAGGGAAGCTATTAGTAAACCATGTATCAACAAATGATGTGAGTGCCCTTAAAGCAGCTAAATTACAGCGAAAACTGGGCCCTCTTTGATCTGATCAAAGTAAAAGTGCAGACTGCGGACAAAACTGGATAAGAGCACTGCTAAAGATCAGGAAGAATCACAGAGCAAAGGACCAAGCCCAAAACGCCAACCCTGACAGCGGGTCAGCATGAGCGCCGCCCAAACAGCAGGAGACGGCAGCGTTCAGGCGCTCTGGGTCTTCAGCAACCTACTTTACAAACGGGCCGGCAGAGGCTGGAGCCGATTCACAGCCCTTCATGTCTGCACAGCACTTCAAGAGGCTTATTTAGGCTAACTCGGGCCCCCGCGCGGTCCCCAAAGATCCAGCTGTCTGCTGGTGTCATCAACTTAGTGTCTATATGAGGAACTGTGTTTCTCCATCACTGGGAGATGGGAAAAAAATGGAGCAACTAAATATATGTTTTTCATTCATATTGGAAAAAAATTAACAAAAATGGAAGGGAAAAAAATTTAGCAACCAAATGTTTTTTTTTTTTTTCATTCATATTTGACAAAGACAAAGTGTACAGCAGCCTGCTATTTTTCCTATTTTATTTATTCACTCTTTATTTGTTCTGACAAGTTACTGGGAACATTTTGCCAACAATATGGCTTACCATGTTATTTTGGTATTTTTTAATCAATATTTTGAATGGGTTAATTTATATATATATATTTTTTTTTTCTCATTTATATATGATATTTGGTCAAGATACAACTATTTGAAACTCTGAGGGTGCAAGAAAATAGAAATACTGAAAAAAAAATCACCTTTAAAGTTGTCTAAATTAAGTTCTTAGCAATGCATATTACTAATCAAAAATTAACTTTTGATATATTTACGGTAGGAAATTTACTAAATATCCTCATGGAGCATGGTCTTTACTTAATATCCTAATGATTTTGGCATAACAGAGAAAAATCTATAATTTTGACCCATACAATGTATTTTTGGCTATTGCTACAAATATATCCATGCTATTTAAGACTGTATATATATATATATATATATGTGTGTGTGTGTGTGTGTGTGTGTGTGTGTGTGTGTGTCAACATTACTTAACTTTGTTATAATTTGTCTATATATTGTTTTTATTATTACTTCAGTTTTAGTTTATTATTTTTATTTTTTTTTATTATTATTATTTAGTCACATTTACTTATTTTGGTACATTAAGTAAAGTAAAGTTTATTTTAGTAAAGTTTATATTATTTCAATTTATTTCAATTTTATTTTTAGTTAATACTGTTGATCAAAATCTGATTAGGAAAAATGAAAAAAAAAATTAACAAGAAAAATGAAAAATAAAAATGTATATATACATATATACACACACACACACACACACACACACACACACACATATATATATATATATATATATATATATAGTTTTTATTATTTATATATATATATATATATATATATTAATTTTAGTTTATTATTATTTAGTTTTTTTTATTTATTTTAGTACATTACGTTGTTTTGGCAAACTCTTTGATAATAAAATAAGCTTTTTAAATTATTTTATTTCAGTTAATGTTTTATTTTATTTAAAAAAACACATTTTTTTATATAGTTTTAGTTAACTATAATAACCCTAAAAAATACTGTTTATGAAAATCTGATTAAGAAAATTTCTTTGAGAAAAAAAAAAGTTAAAAAAAAAAAAGAATAAAATGCTTTCTAAGAAGAAAAATGCAAAAAGAGCCAATAATATAACTGTCCTATGC
The DNA here is from genome assembly GCF_049309525.1 of Garra rufa. Taxonomy (NCBI): domain Eukaryota; kingdom Metazoa; phylum Chordata; class Actinopteri; order Cypriniformes; family Cyprinidae; genus Garra; species Garra rufa. The sequence continues at coordinate 57,649,835 of NC_133363.1, forward strand.
TGAGCATTTCTCCATCTTTGGAAGATAGAAACTGGAGCAACCGAATGTTTTATTCGTTCATATTTGACAAAGACAAAGTGTACAGCAGCCTGCTATTTTTACTATTTTATTTATTCACCCTTTATTTGTCCTGACAGGTTATTGGGAACACGTTGCCTTTATAATAACAACCTGGCTAGCAATCTGAAACTCTCTCGGCGGTGATGAAATAGATGTAATTTGCCACATGCTTCAGCAGGGCCAGCTCGGTGAGAAACGTCTGACCCAATAAAGACAATCAGGATGAGCCAATCAGAGATTATGTAATACGGAGCTATGATGCCGGACAGCGGCCCGGAAGATCCGGCTTTCCATTACAAGATACTTTCCATCTAAAGATGATCATATTACACCAAAGAACTTCATCTATTTTTAAAGCAAAATGTCCTGCTGGGGTTTCAGCAGTCATGGGTACATTGCTGCTCAAGCCTGAATGTTCTGGCTATATTTGGGATTATTATTATAACGAAATTCTTTGGTTTTCCAGCATTTTTGTGTATTTGAACCCTTTCCAACAATGACTGTATGAATTTGAGATCAATCTTTTCATACTGAGGACAACTGAGGGGCTCATATGCAACTTTTACAGAAGGTTCAAACACTCACTGATGCTCCAGAAGGAAACACGATGCATTAAGAGCAGGGGGTGAAAACTTTTGAACAGAATGAAACGTGCACATTTTTCTTATTTTGCCTAAATATCATATTTTTGTTTTATTTAGTACTTCCTTTCAGAAGCTGCAGAAGATACTAACATGTTTCCCAGAAAACAAAATAAGTTAAATCTACCCTGATCAAAAAATTCAAAAAGCTTTAATGCATCATGAACCTTCTGTGATAGATGCATATGAGTCTCTCAGTTTCCCTCAGTGTGAAAAGATGGATCTCAAAATCATACAGTTATTGTTGGAAAGGGTTCAAATACGCAAAAATGCTGAAAAACCAAAGAATTTGTGGGACCTGAAGATTTGTTTTTGAAGAACAGCAGGCAGTTTAACTGTTCAGGACAAACAAGACAAAAAAAGAAACTGTGGATCATTCAGGTAACAACATAGTATTAAGAATCAAGTGTATGTAAACTTTTGAACGGGGTAATTTTTATAAATTCAACTATTATTTTCTCTTGTGGACTATATGTAAATGTCTTTTATGTGAAATTTCTTATTCACGTCAGTATTAAATAAAAAACAACATGCATTTTGTATGATCCCTCTAATTTTGGTCAAATAATTAACATTTTGCCGATTCTGTGAAGTGTATGTAAACTTTTGACTTCAAATGTATGCTATTTTAGTGAATTTAATTTTAAAACAATGGAAAAATGAATACTGCTCACAGAGTGTTGGGCTGCTCAAAAAATAAATAAATAAAAATAAAAAATAGAAAAACATCTGACCTGAAATTGCTTCTACTCTTTTCCTCTCTGAGCAAGACCCAGAAACACTGATTCTCAACAGCTTGGACTCAAAGATGTAGCAACGGATCCATAACAAGTTAAATCTAATCTTTTTAATTCATTTCAAACCACAACTCAACACAAAAGACAAAGCAAGCACATATTAACTTGCTCTCGAGGTTTGGGAACGTAGGTATCAACTTCTTTCATGAGCAAACAGTGTATTAACATTACATTTACATTTATTCATTTAGCAGATGTTTTTTCCAAAGCGACTTAAAAATAACAAACACATCTGTAGGAGGCAATAACACGAGAAGTGCTAGCAATACAGAGTTTCAAACATCATCCAGAAAAGTACAAGCTACAACAGGGAGCGACTAAGAAAGAGTGAAAGCATAGAAGTAGTCAGCAGGATGCAGTTAAGTGCTCTTATTATCAACTGTACTTTTTTCATCCAGTGTATGTGCTACGTTATGCACACCCGTTCAGGTTATGAATGGAATACAGCGGACTGACAGATGTAGATATAGAGCAAAAGCACTGCTAGATTATGAACTGGAGGCGACCTGCCAGCCCGTCTCTGCGTACAGGACCCCTGAAGAGGCCAGATGGGAGCCCTGCTGCGCCCCCCTGCAGTCATGACACGCACAGCCAGAATATTCCTGAACAGGAACATGTCCAAACTTACAGCTTGTGTTTTTCATAATCCATGTGGAAAATGTGCCTTAATGTCTTGAGATCTCAGATGTAATATACTTTAACCTGATGGACACAAGGGCTATCATCTTAAAAGAGCAGGTCATATGGTTTTTTAAAGTGTCCTAATATTGTGTTGGAGTCCCCTACAACAAGGTCAAAAAATCTGTAATTTTCTCAGAATATACATTTATACAGAGTCATTTGTCTATAGTCCCAAAACAGTTTTGTTTTTTCGAAAACCCGTTTTGAGCGTAATGTCTGCCTCACTTCCATAAGCCTACTCTGCTCTGGGGTGCGTTTCCCGTACAACGACATAACTCGCTGGTTAACCTCCATAGTACGATGCATCGTTGTGGAAACGAACTAGCTAGTCACGACTGTTTCGCATCTCCGTCGTTTGAACCACATTAGTTCAACAACTTAGGGCCGTTGTTAATGACGTCACCGAGTAATAACTTCTGCTATTTAACTGATTAGGGTCTCTCAAAAATGTAGCTATATTGAACATGGCACCTAATGACTCATTTACTATTTTTGTTCCCTGTCATTTCGCTTTATTTGATGTTTGCTTCATTGCGCGTTCTCTCTTACGTCATATTCCGGGGTTCCCTCAGGCATTTGTGCACATGCGCACTATTCATAAACAACGCTTATAAAGGACGCACAAAAATACATAGAGTAAAACGCATTTATTTTTAGATAAAATTGAGGATATAGATTGTACTGCGTGTTAGCTTGCAAACTGTGACCAAGAACATAATTTATAGGGCCGGGACTCGATTAAAAAATTTAATCTAATTAATTAGAGGCTTTGTAATTAATTAATCGAAATTAATCGCATTTTAATCGCATATAAATATTTGACCTGAGAACAGTGAGAAGTACGTTTTTTCATATGGATTTTTAGTATACCATTGAATAATGACTGAATACATAAGCTTAAGCAACAAAATATTGTTTATTTTTGTTCAACCAAGTCCAACAGACCAGTGCAATATTGCCATTAAGTGTAGCAATAGGCTCGATGTGCTGCGGTAAGATGCGAATTCCTTGTTGCATAGCTTGCACACAACCATGCTCTTATCGACGCTTCCATCCATTCGTTTTTTGTAACAAAATTTCCCATCCACAGGGCCAACCAAAGCGGTCTCATCAGCTTCTTTGTCCATGTTCACTGTGGTTTGTTTTGCTGCGTCCCAATTCGCCTACTTATACTATGCCCTATAAGTATGTACTCTTTTTGTGAAGAAAAGTACATACTTTTGAGTATGTAGCAGAATAGTAGGCAAGCTTTGGGACATACTACTTCGTCATAACTGCGTCTTTAACGGACGCTCTGTTGCTTAGTTACCTTAATCCTGTCACTGTTTAAACTGCCCTGTCAATCATCACAGTTAACATTATCTACGTTTCGTTTAATTTAATTTCCTACCGTATTAGAGAGAAATGAAGAGGCACGTTCTTTAACGAGTCTTTCATGCCGAGAACTCTGCTCTTGTGTTTGCTTAATTATGCATTTAAACGTTAATGACCAAACCTATCATTATAAATGTTGCTGCACATGGAATATAACGCGGATAACATTTAAAAAATATTTTTTATCAGGTTACACACTGATTATTTATCACTCAAACCCCTTTCTCTACCTGTCCGTTGGTCGCGCATATCCTCCATGTTTGTAGTTTTTTAACACTTTTTATGCGTGTTTGTAGTTCTAATCGAATCCTCGTTCACGGCGCAGTGTGTTGCGGGCAGTATTAGCCGTTAGAGTGTGCATTGATCGTTAAGTAGTAGACCATCCGGGAATCTTTGGAATACTTTTTTAAACATACTACGATTTGGGACGTACAATACTATTTAGGACGGGCGCAGACTTGTCTGAACGCTAGTTGGTGCTCCAGTATAATCGGTCCGCCGAGTCTCATCCAGTGAGAAACGTTCCGCTGTGCAAAACTAAGTGCGATATAAAAAAAATTTTAACGCGTTATTTTTGTGTAATTAATTCATCTAAATTAACGCGTTAAAGTCCTGGCCCTAATAATTTATTAGGCCCACATGTGTTACTAAGAAGCAACAATGCTTCTAACCACAGGTCGAGAGCTGTAGTTCCAACCAAGTAAGTTTGTGACGCTGTTTGCGAATGTTCGTTTGAACTATGGTGTTGGGAAACACCCAATCGTTGAACTTTGTTGGTAACGACGGAACTTGCGACCATAGTTGGCTAACGATGCTTTTAGGAAACGCACCCCTGATTGGTTAGCTGGCCAAGCTAGTTGTGATTGGCTCAGAGAGGAGTACTTAAAGGGATCATCGAATGCCCATTTTCCACAAGTTGATTCTTTATGGTGTTAATTTAAAGTCTATAACATACTTTACTTATTTAAAATTTCTCAATGGTAGTGTAAAAAAACCACTCTTTTTACCTGGTCTAAATCAGCCCTTTTTAGAGCGAGCTATTCCGTTGCATGTTCCTTTAAATGCTAATGAGATCTGCTCGCCCCGCCCCTCTCTACTGTGCGATGACGAGCCGTAATGTTTACTTTAGCTGTGTTTAGCCGCGAATCTTGCTAACTAGCACATTATTAAGAAAGGCTATTTGCAAAGATGCATAAAAACCCTTATATTCACTTCTGCTGTGGATAAAGCTGCATCACGAATGATTAGACGAACATAGATGCATATGTGACCCTGGACCACAAAACGAGTCTTAAGTCGCTGGGGTATGTTTGTAGCAATAGCCAAAAATACATTGCATGGGTCAAAATTTTAGATTTTTCTTTTATGCCAAAAATCATTAGGACATTAGGTAAAGATCATGTTCCATGAAGATTTTTTGTAAAATTCCTACTGTAAACCTATCAAAATGTAATTTTTGATTTGTAAAATGCATTGTTAAGAACCTAATTTGGACAACTTTAAAGGTGATTTTCTCAGTATTTTGATTTTTTTGCACCTTCAGATTCCTGATTTTCAAATATATGTATCTCGGTCAAATATTGTCCGATCCTAACAAACTATGCATCAATAGAAAGCTTATTTATTGAGCTTTCATATGATGTATATATCTCAGTTTTGTAAAATTTTACCTTATGACTGGTTTTGTGGTCCAGGGTCACATATGTAGATCGGGATCTGCACTTTCCTTTCAAAAACTGAAGTAACGTTAATTTTCAGCGGCTCAGATGTCGGGAGTAAATGACGACTGCTATGTTTATTATTACATCCAACAACAGAACACCTCAATCACTCAATCTGAGACATTCTTGTCTTCCCCTGCACCTGAGTCACACATTGGCGATCAGAGTCGGACTGTTTCAGCTCAGTGAGGGCGGGTCTAAGGTAAGACGCTCATGTCAATCAACTTTTTGTAGGAGCGGCCTCTGAGACGCTGAGAATGACCTGTTTTTAAAAAGGGTATATTACTTTTAAAGATTAAACACACATTAATGTTCAAACAACATGTAAAAGTGAGTTTTGCATCCGATGACCCCTTTAAGCAAGTTAGCAAATGCAGCCATCTGTGTTGCCAAGTCCGCGGTTGTTTTTGATGTGGCGACACCAATAACATTATATTTAGCCCCTGGAATGCAAATTTACCAGGGGAACCCTGACAAAAAGTGTGTATTTTACACCCTGGAAAACAATTTTTAATGGGGACCCCATTAGTTTTGGATGGATTTTGTTGTGAAAACCTGGCAACCCTAACATGCAATTTTTAAATAAAACAATAATATAGTGCTCCAATCCACTCCTAAAATAATGACATTTTAAGACCTATGCAAGCGAATCGTAACCACAACGTTTAGCTGCTAAACTGTAAACACACATAAAAACAATAATGTTGGATAAGTTAGCTGAGTGCTAACGTGACTAACTGATGAAACAACACAGTTTGTAAACCAAAATATGTCTAAGCTACTTTCTTTATTATTAAACAATGTAATTAGATTAACGACAGTCTACATTAAATCAACACATTCTTAGGAAATAGTGGGTTCACAGCGAATGATCAAAACTATTTCAGTAAGACAGTAATTTCATGGTTTACCTGGAAACCTAAAGCCGCACTAGGTATACATCACATATTAGCACAAAAAATAGATATTTTGAGCACTTACTTGAAAATGTACACATAACGTATCAATCGTACTTACAGGTTGAGTTTGGGGACGCTTGTTAGTTCAAATAAAGAAGATTAGAAGCCAAAGAAGATAAAAGCCAAGATTAGAGAAGCAGTCATTGCTAAAATGACGAGGACGCAACAAAAGGTTCAAACTGTATTGCTGTGGTATCACAGAAAAAATATATATATTTTAACCACTGATTCTTCACCTCATCATCTTTCAGCAATGAAAACAAACTTGCTTTCACAGCGCAGAACACAGCGTCTTTTTGACATGAGTTAAACTAGGGTGACCATATTTCAGTTTTCAAAAAAGAGGATGTAGGACAGGGCAAGGGGTTGGGGTCCTAGTTTTGGTATCAAAATATGTCATTTCCATACCAAAACTAGATATTTTACAGTCACCGTTATCCAGATTGATCATAAACATAGCTAAAACGGTTCCTACCACAGTGGCCATCCTTCACAAAACTAATATCTACCACAATTTTATCACAGATAGAATGCAAAATGTTTCAATACAAGCATTTCAGTCAAATGCAATGTTTCAAACTTTTAACCCATTGTAGAAAATCAACATGCCGCAACAGTTTAAAATCAGACAAATTCCTTGTAATAAACGTGGATTTGGCAACCCTACACCCAACACGGGCTGCATCCAAAGCGATTTAAAATAAATTTAAAAAAGCGATTTAATCATAAAACGCAAAATCCAAAAAAAAAAAAAAAATTAAAACAAACATAGAATTTCTGAAAAGATAAAACACTATTATGGTTAATGTTTATGAATTCAGTTAATTATGTTAATAAAATGTAATTAAACAATTCAAAATTAATCCAAAAAGATCAAATGAAAAACAAAGGATGTAATTTCAGATTCGGATTTCATAAAGCCCTCCTTTTCTCAAGAGAAGCAGGTTGGCTGCGAGAAACAACAAGACATTAGTGACATTTAATATGTGATTATTCTTTCCTAGAGGGTTTTATCTTCCCGGTGTAAGTATAAAAAAATTATAATATAATTAATAACATTCACCCTGTGGAAACCTAAACACCTTTGCACTTTCCCTTCAACCAACTATCTTCATTATCCTTCTACAATATTCACACTCAGTCTTATCCAGTCTCCAATTATTCCCTGTGTGTTATCCACCAATAGGATAAAACCAACATTAGATTTAATGTTTCAGGCTTCAGTCACACTGATGTTTATTTGCAATACTTGTAAAGCTTTCCCTGTCTTTACACACAAGCAAAACTTGATGCATATGATTACAAATCCTCTCAGTTTCTCCACATTTTACACATCTCGCTTCTGTAGCGGGCGACTCGCTCGACTGCTTTATTCATGCGCTTGTGAGGGTCTGTGTTTCAGAGCGGCCCGTTAATTCAGACAAAGTGAGCTAATCAAACACAGCCCAGCATGTGTGTGACTGACAGCTGGCTTTATCAGAGCGCTTCACCAGCATTTTGCTGGGAGGATCCAGGGTTTGCATGTGTGCTCAATGAGGCCTGTAGTTATAAAACTACCCTCGAGGTTCCCACACCTCTGGACAAATCAATTTCCAAGACCATTACTGGCTAAAGACTTGAAAAAAAGAAATGCATTCATGCATTCATTATTTTTGAACTTGTCTCCAAACTTTCTCTAAAAAATCCTTAAGAGAGTAAAATGAAAACAGCCACAAATGAGATTGTAGTTTACAGTTCAGAGAAATGAAATGAACAAGTTCAACAAGGTAAACTCTCAGATAGTTATTTTTATCTGATTAAAATTTATAGAGCAGAGTTTACTGGAAAAATAGCATGGGTATGCCTATATTTGTAGCAATAGCCAAAAATACATTATATTGGTCAAAATTGTATATTTTTTTTAATGCCAAAAATCATGTTCTATGAAGATATTTTGTGAACTTACTACTGTAAATATATCAAAACTTAATTTTTGATTAGTAATATGCATTGCTAAGAACTTCATTTGAACAACTTTAAAGGCAATTTTCTCAATATTTTGATTTTTTTGCACCCTCAGATTCAAAATTTTCAGATAGTTGTATCTTGACCAAATATTGTCCTATCAAATGATATTTCTGCAGTATTCAAAAAGCAAATTAATACATTCTGATTTTCTCAGACATTCACACAAAATCAGTTAACATAATGTTATTTTAATGTATTTGATATTTAAATATATTTATATTAAATATATTTTAATAGACCAATAAAATAAAATAATAACATAACAAAATATAATAAAATTAAATTAAATAATCCAATTTATATGATTTGAATATTAAATATTTTTATTTTATTTTATTTATCTTAGGGTTGTCAAGTGATTAATCGTAATTAATCGGATACAAAATAAAAGTTTGTTTATTTAATATATGTGCATGTACTGTGTATATCTATTATGTATATATAATCACAAACATGCATGTATATATTTATACAAAATGTTATAATTATTTATAAAATATTTATATTTATATATAATATAAACTATAAATAAATAAATATATATCTAAATACAAACATAAAAATATTTTTAAAATACATACGTGTGTGTGTGTGTGAGTATTTAGATATATTTATATATAATATAAACTATAAATATTTTATATATAAATATGAATATTTATTATATAAATATAACAATTTGTATAAATATATACGTCTATTTATATAAACATAATTAATATGTACAGTACACGCACATCTATTATGAAAACACAAGCTTTTATTTTGCATTAAACACCATTCAACATTTGACAGACATATTTTATATATATTTATGTGTATTTATTCTATATTCAAATAATATACTACAGTAATATAGCGTTCAAATAATAAAGAAAATAATATTGATTAAAATAATAAAAAATGTATATTATTTAAATATAAAAATTTTCTATGAATTTAAATTGCCCCTCGGAGATTAATTTGCAAAAATTAAAAAATTAATTTTATATTTAAATAATATAATTGTTATATTTTTATATTCATTTATTTTGCATATTGTTTAACTTATTGAAATACATTCAAATAATATGATGTAAAATAAATAATAAATACAATAAAATAAATTCAAATAATATACAATATAAAATTAATCGCATGCAAAATAAAAGTTTGTTTATTTAATATATGTGTATGTACTGTGTATATCTATTATGTATATATAAACACAAACATGCATGTATATATTTATACAAAATGCCATATTATATATACACACACATACACACACATACACACATATATATATATATATATATATATATATATATATATATATATATGTACATGTGGGAACTTTTTCGCAAGACGCAAAATACGTAATAAAAGTTTTATATTATTTTACATTATTGCATTTTGTTTGAATTTATTTTACATTTAAATAATATAAAAATTTCAAAAATATGTAATATAAAATAACTTATCCAGTGCTTAGTTCTTCCTTTGAAGTGCTCATTCTGTCAGCACAGTACATTAAAAACCACTAACAATAAAACCTGCAAGTTATTACACCCAGAACTTGCATAAAGCCATGCAGCCAATGGTAACTGATCATGCCGGTCAGCACTTACTATTTCTATGGACCAAGAGTGTATCACCTGGAGCTAATACTAACACTATACTAATCCACCAGCTACACCAGCACCAAACCTAGACCTGGTTTGTTTTAAAAGATAGTGGGAAACATCACATCTTCAGAAGTATAAGGAATGGAGTGGGCATATCATGAGGACAGGTAAAGAGAGATGAGTTAAAACAGACAGATGCAGGATGGAAGATGAGATGAAAAGGCCTGAAGTTAAGACAGTAAGTGCTGTTGAGGATGGAGGAGGGTGGGAAGGTCAGCTGGGAGTGGAGGATGAAGAGGACGAGGGGATGAAAGAGAAAGAGAGTGAATTAAGAGCAGGAGGGATGTGGGTAGAGGACACACCGGAGCGAGAGAAAGAGAGAGAGAGTGATGGCACCTCATGAAGGAGTATGACAGATGAGACACTGAGTGCCACTTGAGTGACAGAATACAGAATGAGAATGAAGGAGGAATGAAGGATGGTGGAAATAAATTAGTGGGAAAGGAAAGCCTGATGCCTTTAGTCTGCTGTTTGCCAGAAACACTCTCTTCTATAGAATATAACGTGTGTTTGTGTGTTTATATGCTTCAATGCAGTTTAGTCACCATGAGATGATCATTAAGAGTGTTAATAAGGCTGGGAGGTATAATTGTATATATGTGATCCTGGAGCACAAAACCAGTCATAAAGGGTTAATTTTTCAAAATTGTGATTTATACATAATCTAAAAGCTGAATAAATAAGCTTTTAATTGATGTATAGGACAATATTTGGCTGAGATACAACTATTTGAAAATCTGGAATCTGAGCAAAAAATCTAAATATTGACAAAATCGCCTTTAAAGTTCAAATTAAGTTCTTAGCAATGCATATTACTAATCAAAAAATTAAGTTTTGATATATAAAAAATCTTCAAGGAACTTGGACTTGTACAGTTTATTTTTGGTTATTGCTACAAATATACCGTTCTACTTAAGACTGTACATATTGCAGCATTTGTGCAGCTTTCAGTGGGCAGGACTGATTTAATAACATGTGAAAGTCACCAAGAAACAAAGAATACTGCAAAAAAAACTATAAGGACACATCTTAAGTCAAGATGAGCAAGAACCATTTCATACTTTTCAAAACCACTCAAATACTGTATCTAAAAAAAACAAAACAAACACAAATTAAAATATTTTAATTCAAATTTATTTTATAATTTGAATTAAAAAAAAAATACGAATTTCAGTTTGTGATGCTTAAAAACCAGTCAAATATTGAAAAAAAATTATATATATATATATATATATATATATATATATATATATATATATATGTTGCTTAAAATGACTGCCAATTTTAATGAACGTATATTAAATATGCATGATGGGATCACATGCTAGCAATGTTCAAGTATTCATATATCAGTGGTTCTAAATTAGTTTTGCTTTCAGAGACATACAAAACAAACAAAGTCTTATTTTTTACATAAAATTTATATTAGTATTATATTATATTATTATAAAAATATATATTTTTAAATATATATATTTTTATGCTCAGTTACCAAAAAAAAAAATCCTTTACCTTGTAGTTTTTGGTTGTTTTGTTTTTCCATGTTTTTTTGGAGAATGAGAGTATGTCCCACCAACAATAAAATGGCAATATTTTGATTAATTTGACTTGCTTTAACTGACATATGAATTTGCTGTATCCAAAATATGTGCTCAAAAATATGTGCTCACCTATTTTTGTGAAGTTTTGAGTTTTCATTTAGGATTTATAGGCTTTTGGGTATATTTGGCTATGCCCCTTTCTAAACAAATTCATCTTAGCTACCCAAAAAGTAAAGTTCAATATTTTTTGCTAATTATTCATCTAGAGAGTCCAGAGAATTGTACAACAGTGTTTTAATTGAGGTTGAGCAAAAAAAAAAAAACACCCAGGACTAGTTCGCAAAAAAATAGTTTTTTAACATAAATGTGAATAATTAACTATTTGATTAGGAACAGTGGTTCTTGAGACAAAGTCAGTATGAGGAGATCTTTTGAATTAAAATATTGTATTATTATAAAAAAAATGTATATGCTCAATTACCACAAAAAAAATCCTTTACCTTGTAGTTTTTTGTTGATGTTGTTTTTTTTGAGAGTGAGAGTATGTCACACCAACAATAAATTGGCATTATTTTTGACTAATCTGACTTGCTTTAACCGACAGAATTTTCTGCAAAACACTGTAGAGTTTGACTGTCATCAACAACAACAAAAATGGGGATCTTATTCTCCCTACTTTTAATGTTGCATAAGTCTATTTCAAATATGCACAATGCTAAACTTAGTTGCATTCTATTATTTTCCTCTAACATTGCTTTTTCACTGCCATCCCAATTCAATCATAACAGACCAATTAAGAACCAGTGATTTATAACACACTTTACAGAAATTACGGTAAAACTTGGTAGCATCAACCTGCAGCATTATTACCGAAAACCAATCAGTTCTGACATTTCACCATCTTCATATAATGGCTAGTGGCTCAATAATAACAGATGAAGCAGGACGTTCTTGTAATTTGAGGAAATAACACCGGCAATGCTGTATTGGGAGAACGCGAGCCTGTCACGAGCGGTTTAAGAGATGTCGTGATGATGCATTGCATGTAGAATTTGAGGACACATCCTTTGAACTGATTTGAATTGAATGAGACAGACTGGAATGTTTACAAATGTCATTTCACAGTCCACTCGAATGGCTGTTGAGAGGAAGACACTGCTCGTTTATCACCGCCGCAGACTCGGAACGTGGCGTAAAGACGGTTGTTAGCTGTTCGTAACAGATATCTGAAACGATCTCACCGATCATGGTGACTGCTGAAAAATCAGTGTTTTCAGATGGGCTTCAAGTCACATCTGCTCCCTCAGAGCACCGTGAACGCAATTGTAAAGCGTGCGTTGACAGAGCGTTTAGTGAACACATGAGCCCACGACTGGGCAAAACAATCTCCCTGAGGGTGTGACAGTGTTACCACTGGATGTTAAATTGTCTGTAGAAAATGTGAATGGTGTTTGCCAGCGCAGAACTCACCGGCTAATGCCAGAGTGTTGCTATGCGGTTGCTAGGGTGTTCTGCATGGTTGCTAAGTGGTTGTTTATTGGAAAGGCAATCGGTCATTGAAAATGTGCATAGTGTGGCTTATCAGAATTTGGCCAAACTCTGTGGTGTTTAACATAAATGAAAATACTAAATGAACGATTTGATTGACAGCAGTGGTTCTTGAGGAGATCTATCAAATTATATGAATATTGCGAGGATATGTGAAACACCCCTGATTACAGAGGTCTAAAACTTGTTAGCACCACCTAGTGGCCACTTGCTTTCAAAATTTTTACTGACCTCTAGGTGGCCATGCTTTTTGAGATACTCAAATGTCCTTATTGAACGGTGTGGCACTTTGGACAAAGACAAAGTCAATTGGACCAACAATTGCATAGTTATAATCGTTTTTGTGTTTTCCGTTTTACCGCTATAACGTTTTTTTTTTTTTTTTGCTGTGACCTCAAATTGAGGTCTTACATACTTGTTTAGAGTTTGTCGAAAATATATCTCTTTCCATTCAAGAGTTATACTGTAGGTGTTTTAGTAAAAGTGGCTTATGGAACAAAACTTTTGAATTTTTCGCAGTTTGTCGAAGTTCAACTTTTTCGATAATTATTGATTTACTCTTCAAAGAATCTTGCTGCACTGGTTTGGTTTAGTTTGCAAATGTAGGTTTTTCAAAAAAAATCCAAAATGCCTGAAAATTTTACCTAACAATTAACAGCTTGCTGAATGCGTACAGACTCAGATTTTCAGACTCAGATGTGCATAACAAACTAGCTGCATGTATTCTTTTTAGTTTTTCTGACAGGCAGACATGTCAGAAACCTAACTAAATGCAAGAAAAGCTAAAAAAGTTGAATATCCATCCAATGTTCCCAGGAAAACAAAGCAAAATAAGCAGTTATACTAACTAAAAGATCTAGTTTACTTGCTTCTAAGTGCCTCAAAACTCTAGGGCCTGGTTTCACAGAAAGGGCTTAGGCTAAATCAGGATTAGGCCATAGTTCAATTAGGACATTTAAGTAATTTTTATAAACATGCCTTAGAAAAAACATTACTGGTGTGCATCTTGAGACGAAACAAGGGCTCTGACATATTTTAAGATCAATCAGGGCAAGTTTCTTTCAGCTGAAACAGTTCAGACTTACATTTTACTCTGGGACTAGGCTTCAACCTTGTCTGTGAAACCAGAGGTACATCTTTCAAAGATTTAACCAGGTAAATGTCTTCAAAATTTCATGTAAACATGTTTTCATGCTGACAGATGAAGTTTGTCAGATTTAGAAAGTGTTACTTATATCACAGTTATGTTGTCTACACCTGAAGCTCTTTAGCTGCATGTATTTCTGCTTTGTGTCAGATTTTTAAAATCACACCATGTATAAGCTGTGGTAAAAATAGTACAACTGCATAAAACATTTTTCCTGTCACTGTTTTATGGTTTCATTATTGGCATGGTGGCCGGTGGGAATGTGTGCATTTGTGCGTCTAGCAGCATGTTGATTGAGTGACTGTGACGGCTGAGTCCATTGCAAAGAGACTGAAACACAAATACATCTGAGGTGCCCACCTATGCCTGTCTGCTTCCTACAGAATGTGTCCTCTAGCTGTCTGTCTGTGCTCCTCGCATGGGGCCCCACAGGGCCTTACAGTGCTTGAAGACTAGAAGTAAACCTACAGATATAGAGCCAGCTGCTTCTACCAACATCCACTGTACATCCACAAGGAGTGAGGAATAAATCTGAAACTTGAGTGTTTAATGCAACAAGCATTTAAGAGTTCAAAAGTGAGATGGTGCATGGAGAAGCTCTCAAACAGGTCAGTTTTTATATAATAAGTGTAATGAATATTAATGTATTTTGCATTTAAATCAAAAAAGGATTTCTTCTGGAAAGACTTCATGACATTAGAGTTTGTATTCACATAAAGGTCAAACTTGGAAAAGTAGCAGACAATCTGTGATTCTGCTTATTAAAGAGATAGCTCAAGCAAAAATTAAAATTTCATTACCATTTACTCATCTTCATGTCATTTAGACCATTGCTATTTTTCTATGGAAAAACGAAATCAGATGTTAGACAGCAGATGCTGATTTAAACTCAAACAGGACAAAAAAGCACCATAAAACGAGTCAATTTGACTCCACTTTCCAATTCTTCTGAAGTCATACAATGGCTTTGTCTGAGAAACAGATCGAAATAAGATGTAAGATGTTATTCACTGATAATTTCCCTCTCCGCCAGAGCTCATAAATGTTATGGTCCATTGCAATCATAACTGAATGGTTTATAATATTAGCCTTGCTGTTTTGGACTGATGCCAAACTTTTTATTAATTACTGCTTTCTTTTGCCAAAACAGAAATGCATGGAATAGCCATCATCTCTAAAAAATAACAGTAGGCTGAGTTCTAGAAAAATGTTTCTTGCGCCATTTTTTAAGAGCCGAAATCTGAGTTTAAAGTAAACTGTGACTTAAGAAATGCAAGTGTACTCAATACTTCAGTGACTGAAAAATGACCTGGTACTGCCGTTTCCACACTACATTGAGCAGAACAACCTTTTCAGCTGTGCAAATGATTTAAAGGAGAACAAAAATGTACAGATAATTTACTTACCTTTTTGTCATCCGAGATGTTCATGTCTTTCTTTCTTCAGTTGAAAGAAATGATGTTTGTTGAGTAAAACATTTCAGGAATGTTCATATAGTGGACTTCTTAGGTGCACCCGAGTTTGAAAATTCCAAAATGCAGTTTAAATGCAGCTTCAAAGGGCTCTAAACAATCCCAGCCGAGAAAGAACATTGGTTACTTTTTTTTTTT
Organism: Garra rufa; assembly: GCF_049309525.1. Classification (NCBI taxonomy): domain Eukaryota; kingdom Metazoa; phylum Chordata; class Actinopteri; order Cypriniformes; family Cyprinidae; genus Garra; species Garra rufa. The sequence continues at coordinate 57,665,588 of NC_133363.1, forward strand.
TTTATTATAATTTATATGCTTTTTAACATCAAATTCCATGTGTGCTCTGTGTATTCTTGTTCAAAACAGTTAGGGTGGGTTGAAAATCTCTTATTTAGTTTTCTTCTCCAGCTTCAAAATCACCCTACATCGCTGTTTTTTGTAAAGGGTGTTGACCTTCTTTGCACGTTCACTTTGTTAACACAGCGTTGTTACTTCTGCAGCGATGTAGGACAATTTTAAAGTTGGAGGAGAAAATGAGATGGAGTTTTTCAACCCACCCTAACTGTATTAAACCGGGAATGCACAGAGTACACATGTACATCGCAGAGCAAGACAAGACATGCATTTGAGGTTAAAAAGTATATAAATTGTAATTTTTTTTAAATAACCGTTCATTTCGCTAAATAAGAAGCTTCTTTCTCAGCTGGGAACGTTTAGAGCCCTTTGAAGCTGCATATAAATTGCATTTTGGTTCAAGTTCAAACTCGTGGGCACCATTATATGGTAATAAATCCTGAAATGTTTTCCTCAGCAAAACATAATTTCTTTACGAGTGAAGAAAGAAAGACATGAACATCTCGTATGGCAAGGGGGTGAGTAAATTATCTGTACATTTTTGTCCTGGAAGTGAACTTCTCCTTTAAAAAAAAAAAAGCTTTCTGGAGTAAAAAATAAGCACATAAGATCGATTTCTTAAAGGGAGGGTCCAATGCTGTTACATGCATGTTAAGTTATTCTCATGATTCTCATGCTAATGTTTCAAAAAACGATTCGGACGTATAACAGAGTATTTCTGTGCCAAAAACACTTCCGGGTTTCTTACAAGTTTCTGAAAGACTTTTCCAAAATGGCTCTTCATGACGTCCTTAAGGGTGGAACTCTTTGTATGGGCATGTCTCCCGAAAGAGCGCGTCCTCGCACACATCCACCAGAGGGAAAGTAAGAGCATGCCCATCAACGCGCTTCATTCGGCTGCACTGCTGCATGGGCCTCACTCGGGAGGAATGTCTCTAAAGAAGTGTGGTTTTGGTTGGAAGGCAAAGATAACCTTGCTCAGCTGCCCAAAGATCCCAGCGTTACGTGAACAGTGGATGATGCAGTTTCTTTTACCGGGACAAAAACTGAGTTTTGCAAGTGTGTTTGTTAAGGAACGTTTTATAAACAAGGCTCAGTTCGACGCTGGCTTTGCACATTGTTTGATACTGAAAGATGGAGCGGTCCCAGCTATAAAAGATCACGGTCATGATTCAGAACTGCAGATGGTAAGTGAAATGGCATCAAATGTCTGTGTTTTGTTGGCAATCGGCATGCAAGTTTTCGTCAATCTTTAGCTCCACCCACGGCGCACCTCCAAAAGCTTGGCTGTTTTTGAAAAGAATCATAGATACAGATACAGAAGCTGTATCTTTCTTTTTTAAATATGATAAAACTAAAGACTTTTTTGGAGATATGAAGGATGCAGTACTACTCAAAAGGTACTCAAAATTAACATAAGATTGGGGAAACTGTGTGCCATGCCCTCTTTAAAGGAGAAGTTCACTTCCAGAATGAAAATTTCTTGATCATTTACTCACCCCAATGTCATCCAAGATGACATGTCTTTCTCTCATCAGTCACAAAGAAATTAAGGTTTTTGAGGAAAACATTCCAGGATTTTCTCCATATAGTGGATTGCAAAGTGGGTTGAAGGTCCAAATTGCAGTTTCAATGCAGCTTCAAAGAGCTCTACACAATCCCAGCCTAGGAATAAGGGTCTTATCTAGCAAAACAATCAGTCATTTTCTTTAAAAAAATAATTTATATACTTTTTAACCACAAATGCTCATCTTGCAATAACTCTGCAATGCATATGCGTGTAATCACGCATTATGTAATCACATTGGAAAAGCCATTCGCCTTTAGTTCTCTTTGTGTACTTCAGTTCAAGGCTAAAAACTCCATGTTATTTTCACCTCCAACTTTAAAATTGCCTGACATCGTTGTTTTACCTTTTTTCGTAAAGGGCGTTTGACTTTCTTTGCACATTTGCTTTGTAAACACTGGGTGCAGTACTTTCATCTACATCACACATGCATGATTACGTAGCTAGTGCAAGTATATAAATGTGTATTTTTCTTTGAAAACGACTGATCATTTCACTAGATAAGACCCTTATTCCTCAGCTGGGACTGTGTAGAGCCCTTTGAAGCTGAAGCACTGAAACTTGGAAATTCAACCCGTTGGCCACTATTGAAGTCCAAGTATATGGAGAAAAACCCTGAAATGTTTTCCTTAAAATCCTACTGGAATGTTTTCCTCAAAGACATGAACTCTTAGATAACATTGCACTGAGTAATTCCCTGTTAAACTCCCCAACCTTAACTAAAGCTAAGAACCTATTTTTGTAATGCAGTATGGCTGATTATCATGGTGTGCCACATACAAAAAAAAAAGAACAAACAAACGTATATTTTATGGTAACCAGATCCTGATTATGCTATACCGCGGTTGCAGATCACGCCTCTCCTATTGTATCTGCAGCACAAGCTTCTATTAGACTGAGCCGTGGTGACGGTGAGACCAGCGAGTGCTCAGCCCACTGCAAATTATATATTATTATCATGATAAAACGGCTGATATCATACCTCTGAATCTTGAAGAGGACATTTCTCTAGTCTCAGAAATGAATTATTGTAATAAACTCTCAAATCAACGTCATTCTTCACCCGCCACACGGTGCACCAATTATCATAACCATTCGGCAAAACACACAGCGTGAAATGATAATAATAAACCATGTGGGCACGGATAATCACGTCTTTCTGTGATGTAAGAAACTCTCTGAACACTAAATTGCTTCTAAATTGGCCCAGATTCCGCATGCGAAACAACAGACAGGTGAGTTAGCTTAGCATGACTAACAGCATGAATAAACGCGCCGGTATTAAAGGATATAGAGTACAAATTCAGACGCAAATCAGAGCTGAATGCAGGATCTAACAATGAACACTGCAGTAGCACATTAAGACAATATTTTAATGCTACGCTAATCCTCTCAACAACTGTATGATTTAAACACAAGCTCAAGCCATTTTATCTACTTCTGAAAGGTAAAACTTCATATAGCCTACTACACATAACATACTAACTAAAATGGAACTACTTAACAATACCAACCAAACCAAACCTAACCTAACCTAAGTCTATCTCGCACTGGCCAATTTTATTCCTTTTCAGAATGGGAGGCACTGAAATTAATCAGCACTGAAATATGGGTCATTCCTGTTTTGTAGCACCATTAGACCTCTAAAGAAAAAAAAATTAATATGCAGAGACTACATTGATCATATCTTATCTCACATATGTAATTGTTTTTATACATTGATACAATTTTGAAGACATCACAGAACTCATCAAATTCTTTGAAATGGATTGTGTTTGTGCTGTTTTTTCCCTCCAAAATGAATGTCATTTCCTGGTGGATCATTAAGGAACCATCTTATTCTTAACCAGACAAAAGACTAACATGATAGAAAGCCAAATAAATAATATTCTCAGAAACATTCTATGCAAACATTATAGCAAAATTGCATTTTAAGTAAGGTAGACTTAAAAACTGGAGCATTCCTTCTGGAGCATCAGTGAGTGTTTGAACCTTCTGTAATAGTTGCATATGAGTCCCTCAGTTGTCCTCAGTGTGAAAAGATGGATCTCAAAATCATACAGTCATTGATGGAAAGGGTTCAAATACAAAAAAGGCTGAAAAACAAAAGAATCCGTGAGACCTAAAATATTTTTTTTGAGGAACAGCGGGAAGTTGCTGTTCAAGACAAACAAGGGACTTATGAACTATCACTAAACAAACAAAAAATCCACAACTGTGGATCATTCAGGTAACAACACAGTATTAAAAATCAAGTGTATGAAAACTTTCGAACAGGGTCATTTTATAAATGTTCTTTTGTGTACTATAAATGTCTTTTATCTTATTCTGGTCAGTACTAAATAAAAAATAACATACAAGTTGTATGATCCCTCTTATTTTGGTAAAATAATTAACATGTTGCATATTCTGCAAGATGTATGTAAACTTTTGACCTCAACTGTATATAAATGTATATGTAAATCATAGAATATAATGAAAAACATATATAAGACTGATGGAACATGATGGAAAGTCATATTGAATAACAGTTAAAACATATCTTGTGATAAGCATTTCAACAAGAAAATATTAAAATAATGTCTGGAATGCTTATAAATAAATCACCAGTTTTTTAGTTATCCTGGGGGAAAAGGCAAAATTGGCTTTAAAAAAATTGTGAGTTTCATATTTAATCCAATGCATTAAAATATGATGAGGACATGAAACTGTACTGCACAGTAGGAGTGACCCATATAGCACTAGGTTTTCATTCATATATGATCATAAAAGCAGGAATTCCACAATCAAAACTACACCAAGATTTTTAGCAAAACTTTTGAACGAAGGATAAATTACTTACCCTTTTACGGTAGATGTGTTATTTACTCATGGCTTATTTACATTTTTGCACATAAACTGTCTGGTGCACTTGTATGAAGCAATATGGTTTGTACATAAACAACGGTGTAATATCTCTGTAAATGTTCTGCAGTTCTCAGCACATTGTCGAACACCAGAACTGAGAATTTAATAAAGACATGCAAAACACCTGCTACCTACACAAGCCTCTGTGGTCTTCGAAATGATTTTAAATTGGAGGCAGTTCAGGACAGTTGCATTTTATGAAGCTTCACGTCACAGAAGATTATGTTGCATTCACATGTTATAAAATCATAATGCTTGAGGATATATTGTCCTGAGTCATAAAATTAGTCCAATTATGAGCACATTAAAGCCTCACCTGGAGCTAAGCATCATTTCTTGGCATTTATCTAACTTCATTACCCCGTCTCTATTAGAACACAGTCTCAGGCAATGAAGCCCCTGAGCTGAGCGCATGCACACAAAACAACAGAAAAGCCGACTTAAAACTGAAAAACAAGCTAGAGATTTAGCTAGAGATTCATAAATGAATGGGCAGCACTTCAACTGGAGTCCATCCATATTCCCATTGATTTTCAGTACGAAACTAAAGCTGTGTGAGAAATCTTGTGCTGAAATACACAAAGCTGGTTCATTTGTGAAACAAGGAAAGCACAGCTTACATAAGCAGAGAGATTTTTTAACCTAGCCCAAGTATTTACACACACAAAGCCACAGTTAATGTTCTTAAGGGATTTGTATTTGTGTATGCTTTCTTTTTTCTTTGTTTTGTTTTTATAACTGTACTGTTTTAATGGTTTGATGTTTTTTACTGTTTTAGAAAAAAAAAACACAAAAATGATTCATGAAATCACCTCAAAATCCTGATCTGAAACAAAGAATCCGCCATATGCACTCCGAAGTCCCGAACTCAATCAAATGATTCGTGAACCCGCACCAAAGTCCCGATCTGAATAAAATTTGCAATCTGCGTTCCTAAATTTAGATCTAAATCAAATGATTCGCGAACCCTCTCTGAAATGCTGTTCTATATTAAATGATTCGCAATCCATACTCTCAAGTCCCGATCTGAATAATGATTCATGAACCATTATTTCTTATCAGGACTCGGAGAGCAGATCACGAATTGGGAATCATTTGACTTAGATTAGAACTTTTCATATTGCAAATCATTGATTTGAATCGTTCACATCACAAAATGATTCACAAACCCGTTCCTATCTAAATCTAATGATTCACAATGTGAGCTCCAAAGTCCCGATATGCAAAGTTCCCATCTAAATCAAATGATATGTGACACAATTTAAAGTCTCAATCTAAGTCAAATGTTTTGTGAACCCACTCTGAAGTTCTGATTTAAGTCAAATGATTCGAGATCCATGCTCTGAAGTCCCGATCTGAATTATGATTCGCAAACTTCACAAATTTGACTTAGATTGGAACTTCATCTAAATCGTAAATCTTTTATTTGAATCATTCAATTCACAAAATGATTCACAAACCCATTCTAATCTAAATCAAATTATTTGCAAACCCGCTCTGAAGTCCCGATCTGAATCAAATTATTTGCATTCCAAAGTTAAGATCTAAAGCAAAATATTTGCAAACCCGCTCCGAAATTCTGATTTAAGTTAAATGATTCGAGATCCATGCTCTAATGTCCCGATCTGAATTATGATTCAGAAACATCATTTCAGATCAGGAATCGGAGCGTGGATCGCAAATCACAAACCATTTGACTTAGATTGGAACTTCACAAACCCATTTGAATCTAAATCAAATGATTCGCAAAAACCCGCACTGAAGTCCAGATCTAAATTAAATGACTTCCAAGTCCCGATCTGAATAATGATTCATGAAGCATCATTTCAGATCAGGACTTGGAAAGCAGATCGCGAATCATTTGACTTAGACTGGAACTGCATATTGCAAATCTTTGATTTGAATCGTTCTTGTCACAAAACCCGTTCCTATCTAAATCTAATGATATGCGACACACGATTTAAAGTCTCAATCTAAGTCAAATGTTTTGTGAATCCACTCTGAAGTTCTGATTTAAGTCAAATGATTTGAGATCCATGCTCTGAACTCCCGATCTGAATTATGATTTGCAAACATCATTTCAGATCAGAATCGAAGCATGGATCGCAAATTGCGAATCATTTGACTTAGATTGGAACTTCATGCATTGATTTAAGTCAAATGATTCGAGATCCATGCTGTAAAGTCCCGATCTGAATTATGATTCACAAAACATCATTTCTGATCAGGACTCGGAGCGTGGATCGCAATTTGCATATTGTGAATCTTTAAAGTCCCAATACGAAATGATTTGTTATAAGCAATCCAATTGGAGCAGTTTCACCCATCACTACCTGTTTTTTAAAGTCATTAAAAGGGATGTCGAAATTTGAAAATGAATGGCTATGAATTTTAATAGTGAATTATTTGACATGAATGATCAAATTTACAAGTTTGAATCAACTGAAGCGGTTCCAGCATAAATGACTAACTCAATTGATTTGGTTCATCTATTCCTCTGTTTGCGTCCTAGCCCTGTTTACACTACATTGTCAGTACTACTACTTGCTTAGCTTACTAGTTCTCTGACGTTAACTGAAATAAGTAAAAAAGGTACGATGTTTTTTGAATTTCGTCAAATTTGGGTAAAAAATATGAAAAAGTTTTACATTTGTTTCATAGATACAATCTTTCAATTATTCAAGCACAAGTATCTCCTCAATAAAATTGCTATTTTCAATGGTTTTCCATGCCTTAAATTTCAAAGTCAAATGCAAGTACTTCAAGGACTTTAAGCACCTTTTACGAACCCTGTGTAATGCAATTCCTGACCTACTGAAAACTACAAAACATTTAGGGTGGAGTGAAAACCCACTGCTGTAAAAGAAAAGGCATGCGTTGGCTTTATAACATAAGACAAACCAGTTCTATCATGATTATCTTGTTTTAACAATCATCGAAGACGAAATCGTAAAATAAAATTTGATTAATAATGTGTAGACAGACAAAATACTGTTTTTTCTTAATAATAAGTGCATGGCTTCTCTTCGGCTGCCAGCTGATCCACTCTGACTCCAGGGCTAAGACAGCCATGCCAGAGGCCACCGTGAAGCAGCACTGGCATTTGAATTCTTCCTATGAATCACTGCTGAGTAATCACAAACCCAAGAAAACATCCACAAACAACAGCCATTGAATCAGTGTCCATCCGCTGAGAGATGCACTGGAGCTGTCATCTGCTAAAGGACAGAAGTGCTGACGACTAACCTCAGATACATGCTCATATAAATGGGATATAATAATACTATTGCACATCAACTTGAGTCTGATTTGGGTCAGAATTTTAAGTGTGTATGACTGACTTAGCCAAGGCTGATACTCTATGTTGACATGTGACAATTTTATACACACTAAATTTCAGCCTACCTGCCCTTAATTTGCAAGCACAGATTTCTCACAAACTTTAAGCTACTAAAGTTTTAAAGTAAATTTATTAGAATCAATAATACAATAAAAACTGTAATATTGTGAAATACTTTTGCCATTTTAAATAACTGTTTTCTATTTGAATATATCTTACAATGTAATTTATTCCATCGACGTAAAACGTCTCAGGTTACGTATGTAACCCTAGTTCCCTGAAGGGAACGAGACGCTGCGTCGAAATGCTTTGGGAACGCCTCCAGCAAGACCACGCTCTGAATCACGTGTGTAATCAGTCCAATGGAATCGCGAGACATCATGTACGTGATGACGTCACCAACGAGGAAGCTTAAAAGCACGTACGGTGAGAGCAGCACTAGCTTTCAGGAAACAGCAAGCGCCGCAGGGATGCCGGAAGTATGGCCTCGAGAAGCAGAGTCTCATTCCCTTCAGGGAACTAGGGTTACATACGTAACCTGAGACGTTCCCTTACAGGTAACTTAGGCTGCGTTGAAACGCTTTGGGAAAGAGAATGCCCATGCCGCCATACTGAGGATGTCCCTGCCGTATTAGGGCGAGAGGACGAAGGAGCCAGGAGTGGCTGGAAGATCTAGGCCATAGAACCTAGCGAAAGTAAGGGGCGTGGACCAACCCGCAGCATTGCAGATATCTTGAATAGAAAGGCCCGAAAGAAGGGCTTTAGAGGCAGACATACCACGAGTCGTGTGAGCCTTGACTCCCAATGGTGAGGGGAGACCAGAGGACTCGTACGAAAGGGAAATGGCATCCACAATCCACCTGTTTATGGAAGGCTTGGCAGCAGGACGGCCTCTCCTCGGTGGGCTGTAACAGACCAGAAGTTGGTCAGCCTTCCTCCACAGGGCAGTTCTGTGGACGTATGTGTCCAGTGCTCGCATACATACACATTCTTGTTCTGCTTTTGGGCCTTCCGGTATGAGGAGCTGGTTTGCAGCTGGGGCTACTGTGATCCAGCAGCCCCCTGAGCTGGAGCACGGCGAGGGAGGAACCGCTGAAATGCCGCCGCTTGACGACGTGCCTGGTGTCTGTCGATGACGGAACCAACCGTGTCGCCGAACAGACCCGAAGGCACAAGCGGGGCATCCATGAGGAATACCTTGTCCTTCTCTTTTATGCTGGACAAGGTCAACAACAGGTGCCTCTCCGCAGCCACCATAGCTGCCATAGACCTGCCGATGGCGCGGACGGTCTCTTTGGTGGCGTGGAGAGACAGATCAGCGGTTCTTCTGAGCTCGGCGATGTCATCAGGCCGAGCCCCCTCGCCCTCATCCTACTCTTTAAGCAGGTCAGCCTGGTACGCCTGTAACACCGCCATGGTGTGCAGACACGCACCCGCTTGACCTGCCGTCGCATACCCTTTGCCCACCAGAGCTGAGGTGGTTTTTAGTGCTCTGGAGGGCAGCACTGGAGCCTTCAACTGCCGTATACGCATACTCAGACAGCCCCGCCACATTAGAATAGTGTACATCGGAGGGGCTGTAGAGCCGCACTGAGTAAGGGAAAAAGGAAGGCTCCTGCGCAGAGGTGGTGGCCGAGACCGCAGGAAGCGTTCATCCAGCTTGCTTCTCTGCGGTTCGGTCTGTCTCTCGGCCGGCCAGTCTAGATTTAACGTGGCTACCACGTGAGTGACCATCTCTATGAGCTCCTCATACTGGGGAGAATGAGAGGGTGATTCCTCATCGACGCCCTCTACATCCACCTCCTCGGAGGAAGATAAGAGGAGCGCCGCGCCCTCTCCCCGGGGGGAAGAAACCGCAGAGCGGGCTTCCGAACCCAGTGAGCGGGCGATGGATCTGACAGGTGAGGTAGAAGATAGGGACTCGCCCGTCTCCATACCCTCTGTCAGATCCACTTGTGATATCCACGAGTGCAATCGCCGCTCCGCCTCAGCGGAAACGGGACCAGACCCGCGAGGAATCACTGGTGAAGGCTCCCTCCTCGAAGAGAGCCTTCCGGGAGCGGAGCACACGCAAAGGCATGCGTTCACAATGCAAGCAATCAGCCCCCTCGAGAGCTGATGCTGCATGTGCCGCTCCCATGCAAACAACACACAAGCCGTGTGTATCCTCACCCGTGATAAAACGTGGGCAAGGAGGAACACACGGCCTGTGGTGTTGCTGCTTATTATCACCCTTTTTAGACATGATAACACAGACAATCACTCTCTAAACAAAAGTTGTGCAAACTGGCACGAAAAACGGAGAGTGACAAACATAGAGCGCTTGCTGAATGGCAGAAAGCTAGCGCTGCTCTCACCGTACGTGCTTTTAAGCTTCCTGGTCGGTGACGTCATCACGTACGTGACGTCTCACGATTCCATTGGACTGATTACACACGTGATTCAGAGCGTGGTCACGCTGGAGGTGTTCCCAAAGCGTTTCGACGCAGCGTAAGTTACCTGTAAGGGAACTGAATTTTCAGCATAATTTCTCAGATGGGTCAAAGACGAAAAAGGGTTTTAGCATAAAAACAATAAGTGTAATACTGCTTTAAATTGTTGCCGTTTTTCCAAAAAATATTAAAAAGTTTTCTGTTTAATTAAATTGCATTTTTGTTTTTGTTTTTCAGAGCAAAAAATAAATATCATATTTGGCCAATATTTTTTTTATTAATAATACAGTAAAAACTGTAATATTGTGAAATACTATTGCCATTTAAAAAAACAGTTTTCTATTTGAATATATCTTAAAATGTAATTTATTCCCTTGATGTAATACTGAATTTTCAGCATCATTTCTCCAGTCTTCAGTGTCACATAATACTTCAGAAATTAAATTAAATATGCTGATTTATTGAAAACGGTTGTGCTACAGTTTACTATAACTGTTATACAGTTTTTTTATGATTTTTGATGAGTAAAAAGTAAAAAAAATGCATTTTTTATATATATACAGTCGTTGCCAAATGATTACAACACTAGTATTTTTACAAGCTAAAATGGTTTTAAGTCAGTTATTTCTATTTTTTTGTAGTGTGTCATTTTAAATTTCCAAACATTCATTTTGTCATTAATTGTAATAATCCAGTCAGTTTTTTGTTTGCACAAGGAGTCTGACAACAGCCAGTTATAACACTCTAACCCGGATAACTATTTAAGTTAGTGAAATGAAAGAGATAGAAAATGGCAAAGTTGGTGATCCACACATTTAATGGCTGGTACACGACAACGCGCCCCTCTCATACATGAGAGTTTAACTCTTTCTTGGCGTTACAAATAAAAGTACAAGCAAAATATTAGCAAGAAGGCAGAGCAAACTTATCATCCATATGGTTCTCATTAAACAGTCACGTAGTCATTCTACGTCATCTCCACACAGCGTGCGTTATATGTTACGTGATCAGTCTCTTAAAGGGCACCTCACAATATAATGTAATGTATGCAAATACATAGCTTTGGCCGTTACACAGTGCTCCACACAGAGATCTGATCTCATCATCATACAGTTTGTCTGGAATGACATGAAGAAACAGAACAAACTTATAGAGACAGACTAAATCCAGAAGAACTATGGCAAAGTATCCAAAATGCTTCAAGAAACTTACAGAAGATACCCACTATAATGTAGAGTTGGGGTACTCTAACTTGTACTCGGACTCGAGTACAATTTTTATTGGACTCGGACTTGTCACGGACTCGGATGCATTTTGACTCGGACTTGACTTGGACTTCGGACTCGGGAATTATTGCAGAGTCCAGCTGAGTCCAGGGACAGTTGACGGAAATTTTACTGACTGGATGCATTATTACGAAAGTGGCATTCAGTATTCGCACGTGTTTAAACGTCTTGCCAGTACTTGAAAGCCTGCTGGTTTCTTTGCACATCCAAAGCGTGCTCACCGAAAGCGCCTCTCAGTCAGCATGTAAATGCTGCATTAAGTTTTCTTTTGCATGTTATTGCTTCACACTTACATAAAAAGTAATGTCAAAATGCACCGTCTTGGAGAGTATTCATGCAAATGCTGTCAGTTTTGTCTAAGGTGAATTTTAACATTTGGGAGAAATACAGATGTGTCAAAATATATGATCTGTGCGTCCAGTCTTAAAGTGACAGCAGCATAAACCTGCTACAGCAGACTGCATTATATTACATTTAACCATTTTATCTCACAATTCAGAATTTTTGTATATGTTGTATTTCGGACTTTATAACTCAATTTAACTCAACAGTAGCAAGTTTTTCAGTTCTAAGTGGAAAAAAGTCAGAAGTGTGGGATATAAACTCATGATTTATGTCTTTTTTTATCTCGGAATTGGCAAAATAAAGTCATAATTTTGAAATATAAACTCAAATTATGTCACAATACATAAGCTATAACTTCTGTTACATGACTTTAAGTTTGTTGAGCAGGACACTAATTATGAGATGGTGTGAAATCAAAAATCAAAATGGCAACATGCAATAGAGGTTTGCTTTTGTTACATTTATATTGGCATTGCCTTATTCTAGTTGTAAAGGTTAAAACAAGGTTAAGATACTGACAAACAGTAGTGTTTATTTGGACACGGACTCGACCCATTTGGACTCCGACTTGAGTCGGACTCGCCCCATCTTGGACTCGAATAGTTAAAGACTCAGACTCGACTTAGGTGGACTCGAACCCAACACTACTAAAATGTCATTCAGTGTAATTTCTGACATATTAAAAGACAAATTTCTTTCACCCTAAATACTAATTAGTTGTAAATTGCCACTGTCTTAGGTTTTGCCCATTTGTCAGTAAGAATTTATTACTCATTTAAAATACAATAAAATTTAATATGCTCCCTTATTCTTTTATATATTTTAATATGAATGATAGTGTAACATTATTTCGACCAAATTTTGACATTTTATTCTCCAAAAACGTATTTGAAACCTTAAAAGTCGACACTTTAATTACATTTAATGTGCTTTCTATGAACATAAAATCACTTGTGATTTCTTTTGATGTGGACATCTTAACATCTTTGACCCACATATAGTTTTTCAGGTAGCTTTGCAGGTAGGTTTCTTGAAGCATCTTGGAGATGTTGCCACAGTTCTTCTGGATTTAGTCTGTCTCAGTTTGTTCTGTTTCTTTCTTTATGTCACCAGACAGACTGGATGATAATCAGATCAGATCTCTGTGTGGAGCACTGGTTGTTGTCAGACTCCTTGTGCAAACAAAAATCTCACTGGGTTATTAATAAAATTAATGGCAAGATGAATGTTTGGAAATGTAAACTGATAATTCCTACTGACACACTACAGCAAAAGATAGAAATAACTTTAAACCATTTTTAGCTGATAAAAGTTCCACTGTAAATATATATATACACTGTAAATATATATATACCACTGTAAATATATATATTTTTATTTGATCAATTAAATGCACCCTCGCTGAATAAAATTATTATTTTCATTAAAAATAATCTTACTACCCCCAAACAATAGTGCATCTCATTCTCCAAAACACAATTTGACTAATTTTCTAATCGAATGCCATACACACAATATTAAAAATACATATGCTGGTGTATCCATTCATTTGAATTGATCGCTACTGATCATGTGATCTCACAACTATTCAACCAATCACAAGCAGCCAATCAGAACGCTGCGTTCTTAACCAGCACCTCATTCGACATCTAGGGCTTACGAGTCATACGTTATCTGTCACTGCATGCCTGCGGGGAAATTATTCAGTTATGAGGGCCATTTTTAGCCCAAAATATCCTCACATTTCTCTCTCACTTTCTCACCCATAGAAAATGAATTAATTAAAAAACACACACAAGCTTAATCATACTTTTCCCTTCACTTTTCTTCCATTTGCACCTTTGCCCCCGGCGAAAACTCATCATCAAACGCACATGCAGCACAACACACATGAACATGCACAAACAAACATGCGGTAAACACACACAAACTCCCTGGCAGGCACAAGGGAAGACGCTGTGTGCAGCAGATATAGGCTTATTATTCACAGCGGACTGCTTTTGGCCCGATTAGAAGGTCATTTCCACTTCTGTCAAACTTTCATACCTTCTCCAATAGTTCAATCAGTAATGCAATATCATTTCTTTAATATCCTTTCTGTAATTTCCAGGCAAATAGCGTAACGCTTTTTCCCTCTAATCATTGCAAATTGCAAGATCCATATACGTACCATAATGGCTCTGTTCCAAAGCAGCCTATGTAGACAGCATTTTAAGTCATCATATTGATTATGCTGCCTTTAAAGAGAGCTTCTCAAGGCCAAATTCTGAGGCACCATTTATCCGTAATGCATAAGGCATTCACAATGCTGAAAAAACATCTAAGTTGTATAAAATCACACAAAAAATGCAAAACTGTACAAAAAATTTATTGGATGTGACCCTGGAACACAAAACCAGTCATAAATACGGTGGCCGACAGAGGCCAACGCGCTGCAAACAAGAAAACACATGCAAACAGAAAAAAATGACAACAAATTAAGAAAACATCTTCATCAGTTTGACAACACAGGCGCTGCAAATCATACACAACACAAATGCAAATCAACACAACGCAAACACAAATACGGAAACGCGCTGCAAATTCTCACAACACAACCAAACTCAGAAACGCGCTGCGAACACACGAGGGCGCTGCAAACTAACAAACGCGCTGCATATAACACGGTCCACAACGGAAATGTTTCAGGGGGACCTCAAAAAGTGACGAACTCATCTGGGACCTGATTATTTATATCACTATATTACCTGATTATTTATATCACTATCACCTTTAAGTGATACTATATATCACTAAAAGGCGATAGTTCACCGATAACACCTCTGCTCTGACCAACAGCCACTGAAAAAATAATCAGGTCCCAGATGGGTTCGTCACTTTTTGAGGTCCCCCTGAAACATTTCCGTTGTGGACCGTGTTATATGCAGCGGGTTTGTGTGTTCGCAGCGCCTTCGTGTGTTCGCAGCGCGTTTCTGAGTTTGGTTGTGTTGTGAGAATTTGCAGCGCGTTTCCGTATTTGTGTTTGCGTTGGGAGGATTTGCAGCGCCTGTGTTGTCAAACTGATAAAGATGTTTTCTTAATTTGTTGTCGTTTTTTCTGTTTGCATGTGTTTTCTTGTTTGCAGCGCGTTGGCCTCTCTCGGCCACCATACATAAAGGCCATTTTTTTTAAAAAGAATTTCGATTTATACATCAATATATAAAAACTGAAAGCTGAATAAATAAGCTTTCCATTGATGTATGGTTTGTTAGGACAATATTTGGCCGAGATACAACTATTTAAAAATGTTAAATCTGAGGGTGCCAAAAAATCTAAATATTGAGAAAATACCCTTAAAAGTTGTGCAAGTTAACGTTTAGATACATTTATAATAGGACATTTGCAAAATATATTCATGGAACATGATCTTTACTTAATATCCTAATGATTTTTGGCATAAAAGGAAAACTTATAATTTTGACCTGTACAATGTATTGTTGGCTATTGCTACAGATATACCTGTGCTGCTTATGACTGGTTTTGTGGTCCAGGGTCACATATTATACTGAAATTATCCATGCTTGTTATAGTATCACATGCATAAGTAACACATCTATACAATGTTTCAAATCAGTCACTTCTGAGGTTCTGTTTCAACATGGATGTTGTCTTAGAAGGCAGCACATAGGCAGTAGACAGCTTACTAGGTTTTGGAAACAGAGCCAGTGCTCTGTGGCCACATATAACAGCAGCCAGAAATGATATGCCTTTTATGGTGTAATCTGTAGAGTCCTTAAAAAGCCTCTTGCTAGATTCTCTGAATAATTCACTGATCTTCAATGAGCACCAGCATCCGCAGGCCTTTCACAGATCTCCACCGCATCCTCGCCAGTGTGCACATGTGGCTCAACATGCACCAGCAAACACACACGCACACACTCCAATAACTGAGCTACATTTGGAATTGCATACTAAAATACTCTTTAGAATAGAGGGTTTTCACAACAAGTCATCAGTCGGCCATATTGGTGGAACTGAATGTAAACAATGCCACTGAACCAAATGAAATTTGCATGTTTTGCTGATTATTGCTGCTGAAAATGAGCAATTATTGTCATGTTTTGGGCTGTACTAATCGGTCTGGCCGTAATAAGACAGCCAAAAGTTACAAATCAAGGAGAAGAGAGTAAAAAAAACTGTCTGAGGAACAGAAGGCATTTGTGGTTGGTCAAACTGAACCAAGATTTCCAGAGCAAGAATCTTGACAACATTTGTGTTTGTTCTTATCATTTCCAGTCAGGTAGGTGAAATATTAGGATAATATCTATGCTTGTATGTATCTTTACCACCTATTAACTTTAGTTTGTCAAAATACTGCACCCTTTCCTGCTTACTAAGTCCTTCTCTATATGATTTAGCAGCTTCCACACATATTTTCTGTGGTTTAGACAGCATTAACTAGCAGAAAACTGTATTCAGTAGTACATTAATCATGCAATCGATGCTGTTGTTTACATCTGAGTATCTCCAATATGGCCATGCATCTGGGTAGCTGACCAAATCTTGACGTAAGTGCAAACCCTCTATTGCTATTTAGGCTATTTTTAGATACATAGATCAATACTCAAATAAAAACATTGTATATATAAACATTTAAATGGCTTGCAAGGCAGTTTACTTAACTTTTAAACTGTGGAGCAAAGCTGTGGATCATTCAGGTAACAATGCAGTATTAAGAATCACGTGTATGTAAACTTTTGAATGGGGTCATTTTTATAAATTCAGCTATTATTTTCTCTTGTGGACTGTATGTAAACATCTTTTACGTGAAATATCATATCCAGGTCAGTACTAAATAAAAAATAACATGCATTTTGTATGATTCCTGTTATTTTGGTCAAATAATGAACCTTTTGCAGATTCTGCAAGGTGTATGATAACTTTTGACCTCAACAGTACCTTCTGATGTTCATTCATGTTCATGTTTAAACCAGGGGAGTTGCTAGAC